>NC_048221.1:108032120-108336223 GCF_002007445.2 Ailuropoda melanoleuca
ATACCAGATTACAGAGATTAAGCCCCTCGTCAGGCTCCCTGCTCAATGGGGAGTCTACTTCTCCCTCCCCCCCCACTTGTGCTCTCTCACTCTTTCAAATAAATAAACAAAATCTTAAAAAAAAAAAAAAGAACGTAACATTCATGACTTCCACCATCCAAACAAAAGCTAGATATAAAAAGCAGAAAAAATTGATTCATAATCATGACAGATTAGTCATTATGACAAAGGTGGAAATGATAAAGATGATTAGCAGAGAAGAATATTAAAACAGCTATTATAAATATTTTCCATATGCTCAATGATGTAAAGGAAAATATGAAAATACTGAGGAGGGAAAGAAGATATTTGAAAAAAGGAACCAAACTTCTAGAGATTAAAAAAATACAATATTCAAGTAAAAAATTCACTGTATGAGATTAATAGAGATTAAATGAAATTAAATACTGGGCAAGAAAAGATCACTGAACTTGAAGACAAAGCAATAGAAAGATCCAAAATGAAGCACAGAAAGAGACTGAAAAAAATTAACAAAGCCTTAGTGACCTGTGAGGCAATATCAAGCGGTCTAACATAAGGGCAAATGGACTCCCAGAAGGGAAGGACAGAGAAGTGGAGACAGCATCTAAATCCACGATCAATGTAAGAGATGAGATTTTTTTCAGCGTAGTTATATAGTTGTTCCAGCATCATTTATTGAAAAGACTATCTTCTCTCTAAAGAACTACCTTCGCACCTTTACTGAAAATCAATTGACTTTACAACATGTGGGTTTATTTCTGTGCTCTCTGATCTGTCTCATTGTTCTGTATGTCTACCTTTACACCAATACCACACTGTTAGGATTACTGTACCTTTACATTAAGTTTTGAAATCAGATAGAAGTCTTTCAACTTTGTTCTTTTTTAAAAATTGCTTTGGCTAATCTAGGTTTGTTATTTGTATATAAATTTTAGAAATAGCTATTCAATTTCTACATTAAAGTCAGCTTGGATTTTGACAGAGATTAACTGAATTTATAGAACAATCTGGGGAAAACTGACAGTATAATGTTATAGATTTTTCATAGATGCCTTTACCAGCTTGAGGAAGTCTTCTTCTATTTCTAGTTTTAGAATTCTAAGAGTTTTTATGGGTGTTGTGTTTTTTCCAAATGCTTTTCTGTACATATTGAGACAATTATATAGTGTATTTCTTTTATTCTGTTTATACAGTGAATTACACTGAGAGATTTTCGGCAGTGATTCCACAAGCCTGCATCATGAACGGGGTAGCAAAAGAGGGGTCACCTATATGAAAGCCAGATGCCTGATCCACCACGCGGCATGGACACATATCCAAGGGACTAATTCTTAGCTTTCCAGGCACTAAAATCTGGTTCTGTGAGAACACAGAGCCTCAGTCTCACTCCTTCACCTCACCACTAGTAACAGTAAAGTGGTTGTGTAATGATTAACTCTCTCCCTTCAGCATGCCTTCCCGGATACCCAAAGGGGATGAAGGTTACCCGGTGAGTATGGCCCCAGAACGAGGCAGCGCAGAAGGATGCTGCATCTACACCTGCCAGTGACATGTCATAACTGCAGTCATAGTTCAAGAACACTTCTCTCCCATCGGTGCTGCTAGACCTCTGCTTTAACCTGACTAAACACTGTATTTTTTTATGCTTTTGCTTTTAACTCCCTTCTGAGGCCTCATTCTTTCCTTAGGTATGTTAATACCACTGTCTTGAGTGTGGTCTACTCTTAGCTGATTGCAAACACTACATATTGATTTTTTAAAACAAATTATGTGTTTCACTGGTACATATCACTTTTTTCCTCCATTTAACTTTTTTTGTCTGCATCTCCTAAACCTTACCTGTCTAGACACTGAGATTTGAATTCATTAAAGCAAACAGATGCCAAATTTTTTTCCTCACTTACTTTGGACTTCAATTTCTTCTTACCAAGCTCTTATCACCACTGACGATCTATGATATCAACGAGCTGCTTTGAACCATCTCTGCTTTCTAGCTCATAGTTGGCCAACTTCCCTCACCAAAGACCCACATATGACAGAATCACCCAATAAATGATTTGAACACGATGTGATAGAGAAAAGGGGCATGGCTTTGGACTCCCAGGAAGCCAATTTAATCTACCCAACAAAAAAACTACTCCTTTATCCCAAAACTTTAACCCTGGCAACCAACTTACCTAGTCAAGTTACTGGAAACACTGAGAGGAATTAGACTACAGTAAATATGATTTGCTGCAAACCCATTAAAAATATTAAAAACCTCAAGATCTATGACTTGGTAGTTCTTACACACCAGTATTTAAAATCCTAATTAAAATGTTAGTGTCTAGGGGTGCCTGGGTGGCTCAGCCTTTGGCTTGGGTCATGATTCCAGGGTCCTGGGATCAATACTCACGTTGGGCTCTCTGCTGGGCGGAAGCCTGCTTCTCCCTCTCCCTCCCGCTCCCCCTGCTTATACTCTCTCTCTGTCAAATAAATAAATGAAATCTTTAAAAATAATAAAATAAAATAAAATGTTAGTGTCTAGTAATTTTTACTGTAGTCTATGATCATACGTATATTTATAAGTTTCAGGGGCATAAAGGCTTTACCATAATCATGACATTTCATATATTCATAAAAGGAATTTATCTAGTTTTGAAAGCTGGGATTCAGAGTAAAATTTCACAGAAGTGAAATACTTTTTTTGTTGAAGCCTACTTTATTATACTTTAATTATAATTTTTGAAGAATGATTCATATTACATTTTTTGAGATAGGATCAGAAAAATCCATTCTTGAAAATAACCAAGGCCTGACCCAAACAAAAGAAACCCTGAAAATGTTAGAACCACTTAAAAACAAAACGTTTGCATAGTTTAAAATGTTATATTAGTTTTATTATCAGTTTATATTACATTACATGATATTATTCATTTATAATATACTGTTGTTAGTATTATATTAATTTATTGTACTTACCAGAAAACTTGATTTCAGTAGAGTTAAACATAGTCTTTCTAAATATCAAAGGTCCTGATTTCTAAAATGAAACACAAGAAAATACAAAAAGATCTAGTTAAAAATTTTTTTTCTCTATTTAGGAGTACAGTTTTATCTTTGAAAATATACAGTTCTAACCCTTGCACTCCTGTGACCAGAGTGATTATTATTTAAAAATGCAAATCTGGTCTCATCACCCACTTGCTTAAAATCTTGTCCCACGTGTCTACTCTCTAAGAGGATCCGGAATGCTCTTGCTTCCAGTGTCTTAGCCTGGGACCAGCAACACACAGGAGGTAAGGGCTGCTGCCATGTACCATTACTGCTGCTCAGGAAGGGGACCTATCTATGTATTTGCAGTTGTTTTCTCGATATCTATTCGAATGTACTTTATGGTTTTCCACTATGTACTTATAACAGACCAATTCTTACTGCCACTCACAGGCCCCTGCATGATCAAGGCCTGCCCACCTCTCAGCACCTTTCTCTCAGAGCTCTGAAAGCAGGGTATTCCTTCCGGCTCTCAGGACCTTAGTAGTCAACCTGAAAACTTACTTAAAAACCCTTCCCTGTCACTCTTTATTCACCTTGTTAATGACTTCTTAAACTTCTCAGCCCAGTTCAAGGGCCCCTTCCTCAGGAAGTCTTACACCAGGCGCCACACCAGGCCAAGCCCTCCCTTACACAGTCTCTAGGTCCCATCCTTCACGTTCCTTTCCACAATTAAAATGAAATAATCCATTACTTAGTTATTTAATGTCTTCCCTCACCAAGAATAAAAACGATGTGAGAAGGGACTGTGTTCAACGAACAAGTGGTTAGGAATGAAAAACAGAGATGATAGGCAGCTCTTTCTTGGTAACCTTCCACCCCAACACAGTTTCAACAATAACAACAAATCCCCCAGCCCAGATCCCTCTTCTGACCCCCGGATCCACGTACCCAACGGCCTTAAGGTCATATCCATCCTAGAGGATAGACATTTCACACTAATCTGTCCTAAAGCAGATACATTCTTCTCTGCTCCTCCCCAACTCTTTCTACACTACCCATGCTGGTTGCAGGTGAGGCCATCTTCAGTCACCCCAGCCTTGGCTCCTTCCAGCCCCTCAGCTCTGTCGCCAATCTCCAAGGCATGCCTACTTAATCTTACAAACACTTCCCAAATGTAGTTCTTCCTCTCCATCCCTGCCACATTTCCAATTCAGGCTCTCAACGTTTTCTCCCTCCAGCTCTGCAATAACCTAACTGGTAATTCTGCCACCAGATCTGAGCCTATAATTCATCCTTAGACAGCAGCCACAGTGATTGGTACTTATGTCTAAAATCCTTCAATGGCTCTCCTTCATTCACACCCAAAATTTGTTACTGATGGCCTAAGCAAACCTATAAATGGGGTTTGTTTGGCTCACATGGGAACTTTTAAAAATGTTTTGAATTAGTTGACATGATAAAAATATGGATTCTGGTCTTCACTTTAAAAAAGAGACTTGGCAATCCTGTGTTTACATTGCCATGTAAGAGCCACCAACTGGAGCCGAATGGCAGCTGCCCTCTTCAGAAGGAGCACGTGATCTATAGGACACAGCTCTCCCAGCACCCCGACTCTAGCGCACTTCATCAATGACATCACTGGCCTCAGACCCTAAGGGTCTTGGAGTTCAGACTCCTGGCCACAGGTTCAGGGCCAAGCTATGGAAGGCTTAGGGTAGCCTGAGTCCCCTTTAACACTCCTACCAGAACCTCATTCAGCAGAAACACTAAGAATTTCCTGCATTGCTCCTTTTAAACTCCCTCCTTCTTCTTCATCCAGGTTAACATCAACTCAGCCTTAAAGACCCAACCAGACATCAACTCTAGAAAGCAGAGTGAGGTGACCCCCTCNCTCATTCAGCAGAAACACTAAGAATTTCCTGCATTGCTCCTTTTAAACTCCCTCCTTCTTCTTCATCCAGGTAACATCAACTCAGCCTTAAAGACCCAACCAGACATCAACTCTAGAAAGCAGAGTGAGGTGACCCCCTAGTGCTCCACTAATATTCCAAGGATGCTGCCGAGTATATAACTACTCATGAATCTGTTGTCTCTACTACTCTGTGAGCTTCTTGAGAGAAGGGACTATTGTCTAAATTCATCTTTGCAACAGCAATGGCCAGTCTAGCACATTGTGCACAGCAGGTGCTCAAACTATTTGTTGACCTTTACAATCAAAAAAAGCATTTCTTGATACATTTGCAGTACAAATAAATGAAAGCTTCCATCTCCTGTCTTATTCTTAAGGGCAAATTCTAACAACTTGAAATGGGGCGAAAATCAGCATATTCTCTGCAAAGAAGGGCTTTATGGACTCCTACTGATCTGAGGTAGGTAGGACCCAAGGAGAAATTTACCTTCCTTATGCAGGAAGCAAAGTTATTCTTTCTCCAAGGCCTTTGGAATTTCACCATCCAAAGTATAGTTGGCAAAGACCTTTACAGATATGGTCAAGTAGTTTAACAATCTGTGCACAGCTCATTCACTTCCAGTATTGTTTACTCTTAGTTTATATTGCCATTCACTAAAGAAGCAACATGAAACCACAAGTGTGGTTCTCTGAGTTTTGCTTTTTACTGTTCAGAGAAATTCAATAATAGAGATGTGCATGCTATATCACTGACATATATAATGGGACACCAACCCAGAAGAATCCGGGAAGAAATGGTGGCATCAGGTCTTAAAAATTCAGAAAGAGACCTAGTTTCCTTCCTGTATAGTTTCTACGCTGTAGGAAGTATTTGCAGCCTCTAGTACTAAATTTTTCTGATCGAGTAAACCAAAATATAAGTTTTCCCTTTAGGGCTCAAACATGATTTTAATGCATGTGGTAAATATTCATCTTAGAACAGAGATGGATGAATCATCTGACTAGAAAAGCAAGGGATAAGGTCTCTTCCCGATTTCCTGTCCCTCTTTAGCAAGACTTTCCAAATTCCACTCCTGCATCGCTCCTACATCATCTCATGTGACTACTGGATGCCAAGTTCTCAAATGGCCTGCACTGGAAAGGAAGTTTGCACACACTCATGCCTCCAGACTAGCCTTTCAAACACTCCTTAATCACCCATTCCATCTCATCTCCGCACACACATTCCCGGAACTATGCTAGGAGCCCTAGAGAAATTTCAGGAACCCCAGAAGAGCGAAAGAAAAGTGGGGTGGCTGTCACACGTTTTCTCCTCAAAGAAAAAACCGAAAGCGGCACACGCTCTTTTAATTTTATGTTGAGTGAAGTCTAGTTAAGTCCTTTCCAAAGTGGCCTCACGGGTGTGGCCCTGCGGCTGCACCCGGACCCAAGGTGGGGTCAAATGGCAAAGATGCCGGCCCGAGCGAGTGCCAAGGGATCCGGGGCTCGGGTCTGAATAAACAAGAACTTGAACGAGTCAGAGCGCGTCAGAGCACAGCGAGGGGCCAGGACCTCGAGAAAGGCGATCCTTGGGAACAGTACCAGCGCTCAGAAGGGAGAGTCGTCCCCATGCACAGGCTTCTGACTGTGATCTTCCCCACAGCCCAGGTCGGGCCGGAGGATGGGGCTCTCCTCGTCCATAACAGACGAAAGGCTCAGGGAGCGTATCATGGAGCCGGAGGAGGCCCGGCAAAGCCCAGAAGAACAAGTCCCTGCCCGGGCCCGACTTCGGGCCCGGGGGTCGGGGCGAGCTCCGCGAGGACCCTGAGGGCCCGAGACGCGCCACGCCTCGGTCTCCACGCTCCACTTACGTCGTTGACTGTCGCTGCCCAGAGCCCGAGCTCCGGGACGGCGCCCACAGCCGCCGGGGCCCAGCACAGGAGGCAGAGGGCGACGCGAAGTAGCGAGGCCCCGGCAGGAAGGCGGCGGCCGAGCTGAAGCCGAGCCCCGATGCGGGAGGCGGCGGCCATCTTGACACGGAAGCCGCACCTGGCGCTCCAAGGCGCCCGCCACGCCCCGGGTCCGCACCTGGTGCAGCTCCGCCCCCGGAAGGCGGGTTTGGGTCGGGTGGTGTGGTTCCGACTGGGAGGTGGGCGAGGGGTTTGGGCCTCGGCGAGGAGGCCTGGTTTGGGCCCGGGGAAGCGAGGCTGAGGCCCGGGGCCAGACGTGGAGCTAAAGAAGCTAGAGCGTGGCTAGAAGGGGGTGGGCTGGTCAGAGCGTGGAGGCGGGCCTCGAGGCCGAACCGGAGTGTGGAAGCAGAGCCCGGAGAAGAGATGCGGACGGGGCCAGATTTGGGGCGTGGCCAGATTTGGGGCGTGGCCGGGCGGGGAGGCGGGACTCAGGGCCGGGCCCGAGTGTGGAGGCGGGGCCGCTGGAGTAGGCGGGGGTGTGGGCGGGACCATACTGGGGTGGGGACGGGCTGGGAGGCGGGGCCGGCCTGAGGCCGAAAACTCAAGTCCCAGGTTTCACTGTGGTTGTGGTCCGACGCTTAGTGGAGAGTATGGGATGGTTCCGTGTCAAAGTTCTGCTCCTTGTGTCTCAATTCCTTGCATCCTCTGCACGTGCCCCTACTCCAGTCCTCTCAGCTCATGGGAAACAAACTGTTCTCTAAATTCATGGAAAGTGGTCTGGAAAGTCCTTTGAGGTCAGGGTCAGCTGAACCCAAGGCACTGTATTATAAGTACAACGTCGGTGGCACAGTTAGTAATTTTAAGACAAATAAAGCCGCCTGGTTACTTAAAGCTGAAAGGGGCAGGGCTTACATCTGTCTTATTGTGTGCTTTGCCCAGCATTTTCGTCTGCGAAAGCTTGCTGTTAAAGAGAACTACTTTATTATCAAATGTAAGTAATGTCCAGAGGAAGAATACACTCCTGGATTAATAGTGTTATAATGTAAAATGGGATTGATTTATAGTCAAGAGGCTCTCTCTGCTTTATCAGTCACCCTAGTCACTTAGCCAGTAATTATTGAGAGTCTAGTCCAGAGTTCTGAGTCGAGGCTCATATATATATATAACTGTGAAGATCGAATTTGTGATAGTTCCTTTTCACAAGAAACTTGTAATTATAAATAAATATTTTTTATTGTGTCAGATTTTTATTGTTTACAAATGTGTCAGATAGGCCCCTTGTTATATACACCCATCAAAATTCAAGAGCACGGAGAGAGGTTTCTGGAACACTGGCCAATCCTCACCAGTAGGTGGCACTAGCAGTTTGAAACTATTTTATATAAATTCGTGTCTACTATAAATGTCTTTGTAATCCTGAGTGTTCAGCTTCCAACTTCAGTTCATGATGCTATATATACATCTGATTAAAATTATTAAAACCTTAATTCGGTCAACAAATATTGTGTACCTTACTGCTGGGTATTGCACATTTGTACTGATTGCTGGTAGTAGACTCAAAAAGGATTTTACATTATTAAAGTACAAGTACTTTTGTCATTTAGATTTTGTGGTTTTTCTATTAAAACCTAGTTTTCAAAGCAGATTAGAACTACTGTCATTGACATGAGCAAATCAAGCAGCATTGCTCCTGCATCCAAGGAACTGCCTGGATAGGGACAAGATCAATACAGCATAGTCCCTGAAATGTAAAAAGTTGTCCACATGTAAAAAGCCAATTGTACAAAGGCAGAACAGGTAAAGCCTTGAAGTATGGATATCAAGATTGTATGGGGGTAATTTGGTTAATTTTTTTCCAAGAGTCCTTTATCTTTTAGAGATTTCCTTCTTTTGAGTTTGCCCAGAAACAGACCTTGTAATAAAGATTTGAGTAGAAGTAGTTCATTTGAGAGATGCAGGAAACACCAGTAGGGGAGTGTTATGGGCTGAATTTTCCCCCCAAAATGTATACGCTTAAGTCTTAACCCCCAATACCTCAGAATGTGACTGTATTTGGAAATAGGGCCTTTAAAAAGGTAATTAAGGTAAAAACGAGGTTGTGTAGGTGGGCCCTACTCCAGTATGAATGGTATTCTTATTAGAAGAATAAGAATAAGAATAAATTCTTATTAGGACACACACACAAAGACCATGTGAAGACTCAGGGAGAAGACAGTAATCTATAAGCCAAGGAGAGAGGTTCAGAAGAAACCAACCCTGCTGACACCTTGAACTCTGACACCTTGATGTTGGACTTCTAGCTTCCAGAGTCATGAGAAAATAAATTATGTCAAGTCACCCAGTCTGTAGTACTTTGTAATGGCAGCCCTGGAAAACTGATACAGGGAGTGAGCAAATGCGAGAGAAGGGATACAGATAATAAAGGGGGCATTATCACATCAGCTACTACTGTGGGCGAAGGGAATGTAATCCCATTGAGAAACTTAGGAGAAAGGTGTGAAGCACATGCCTCATAATCATCTCACAAGGGATGAAGGAGCTGAGATATTTATATCTTCATACCTGTTCGTCCTTGGTTAGGGTCTGTCCTGAGGGGGCACCAATGACACTGGCAGTTCCAGCCTGCTATGGGCATGACACAGTAGTTCTCCCCACTTTGGAGGAAAGCCTTTAAGCAAAGAGATGCAGACCATGAGAGCTAGAGTCAATTCAGGCACACTGAAGTGAAAGGACAGGAGGAATACGGGCAGGGCACTGCCAGGGATCACTGCAGAAATTCACCCTGAAATATTAATGTAAGTTTACATGATGTCTGGGATTTGCTTTAAAATAATATAAGAGGGAGAGAAGTGAGTGGGGACACAGATAAAACAAGATTGGCCGTGAGTTGATCATTTTCTAAGACCTGGAGATGGATACATGGGCATTTACATTACTATCCTGCCTACTTTTGTGTAAGTTTGAAAATTTTCATAATAAAAAGTTTATAGGGGCACCTGGGTGGCTCAGTCTGTTAAGCGGCTGCCTTCAGCTCAGGTCATGATCTCAAGGTCCTGGGATCCAGCCCTGCCTTGGGCTCCATGATCATTGGGGAGTCTGTTTGAGGATTCTCTCTCTCCCTCTCCCTCTGCCTCTCCCCCTGCTCAAACTCTCTCTCTCTGTCTCTTTCTAAAATAAATAAATAAATATTTTTTTAAAAAAGGCAAAGAAAAAGGACATGTTACGTACAAAAAACCAAAGAGATAAGAATGACATAAATTTCTTGTCTGAAACAATACAAACAAGAAGACAATGGAGAAACATTATTTTAAAAGTAGTGAAAGAAAAAAAATTTTCAATCTAGGAATCAATACTCAGCAGAAATATCTTGCAAAGACAAATGAGAAATAGTCATATTCAGATTTATAAAAGCTGAAGGAATTGATCGTGAGAAGACCAGTCTGAGAAGAAATGTCCAGAAGATGATTCCAGGTGGAAGACTGAATTCATAGAAAAGAATAAAGAGCAGTGGAAATGGTAACAACATGTAACCATATAAGATCTTTTCTTATTATTGAATATCTTTAACAGATATTTTACTACTTAAACAAACACAAAAATACCATTTTGGGGTTTATCACGTGTGTGAAATAAAATCTATGCATCAAGAGCTTAAAGCCCGGGAGGAAAGAAGTGGAAATGTATTATTGTATAGTTTTTATACTATGCTTTAAATGATATATCACTTGAACAAAGACTGTGATAAGTTAAGCATGTAACTATAAATCTTAGGATAATCACTAGAAGAACAAAAACTGATGGGAGGTAAAATGGAATCATAAAAAATATGATTATTCCAAAAGAAAGCAGAAAAAGTAGATAAAGGGAATAAAGAACAAATAGGACAAATACAAAACAAATAGCAAGATGGTTGCTTGAAACCCAACCATGTATCAATAATCATATTAGATGCCAATGGTCTAATTATCTTAATTAAATGGCACTGATGTCGGATTGGTTGAAAAAAAATCCAACTATATGTTGCCTACATGGAAGGGACTTTAAATATAAAAACATAAATAGGTTAAAACTGAAAAGCATGAAAGATTATATGATATTCTAACAATACTAAAAGGAGAGCTAGACTGACTACGTTAACATCAGGCGAAGTTTTCACAGCAGAGAATATTATGAGGGATATAAGGAAGGTAATTTCATAATGTTAAAGGGGTCACTTCATCAGAAAGACACAATAATCCTATATACTTATGCACCTAATAACAGAATTTAAGATGAATGAAGGAAAACTAGTTGAAAATCTATAAAAATCCATAATTATAGTCACCCCCCAAAAGAAACCCTGAATTCATTAGCAGTCACTTTTTAAAAAATATTTTATTTGTTTGAAAGAGAGAGAGAGAGAGAGAGCCAGGGGGAGGGGCAGAGGCAGAGGGAGAAGCAGACTCCCCACTGAGCAGGGGCTCCTGAGAGGAAGGCAAACGCTCAAGGGACTGAGCCACCCAGGTGCCCCTAGCAGTCACTTTTTGTTCTCGCCTCCCCCAGCCCCAAGCAAACATCAATCTACTTTCTCTCTCTATGGATTTGCCTACTGTGGATATTTCACATAAATGGAATCACACCATATGTTGTCCTTTGCGATTAGCTTCTTTCACCCAGCATATTTTCAATGTTAATCCACATTACATCACGTATCCGCACATTATGGGTGAATAACGTTCCATGGTATNTAAAAAAAAAAAGATATCGCACATTTTGTTTATCTATTCATCATCCACTGATGAACGTTTAGGTTGTTTCCACTTTTTGGTTATCATGAATAGCACTGCTATGAATATTTGTGTATAAGTTTTTGTGTGAACATGTTTTCAATTCTCTAGGGTATACACCTAGGAATGCAACTGGTGGGTCATAATGTAAATCTGTGTTTTAACTATTTGAGAAACTGCCAAACTATTTTTTAAAGCAGCTGTACTGGGGCACCTGGGTGGGTCAGTCGTTAAGCATCTGCCTTCAGCCCAGGGTGTGATCCTGGGGTCCTGGGATCGAGCCCCACATCGGGCTCCTTGCTCCTCTGGGAGCCTACTTCTTCCTCTCCCACTCCCCCTGCTTGTGTTCCCTCTCTCGCTCGCTGTCTCTCTGTCTGTCAAATAAATAAATAAACTCTTTAAAAAAAAATAAAGCAGCTGTACTATTTTGTAATATCAGCAATGTACGAGGGTTCCAATTTCTCCACATCCTTACCAACACTTGTTATTAACTGTCTTTTAGATTATGCCCATTCTAGTAGCTGTGAATGGTATCTCACCATTGTTTTTTTTTTTTAATATTTTATTTGTAAGTAATCTCTACACCCAGTGTGGGGCTTGAACTCACAACCCTGAGATCAAGAGTTGCACACTCCTCCAATGGAGCCAGCCAGGTTCTCCTCACTGTGGTTTTGATTTGCATTTTCCTAATGACTAATGATGTTGAATATTTTTTCATGTGTTCATTGGCCATTATATATCTTCTTAGGATAAGTATGTATTCAAGTCCTTTGCTCTCTTAAAAAAATTTTTTCCCCTTTAAAAATTAGGTTGTCTTTGTATTGTTGAGTTGTAAGAATTTTTTATATTTCTAGATATAAGTCCCTTTTTATCCAGCCTAAAGATATCTGTCTTTTCAAATAGAATGTTTAATCCATTCACATTTAATGAACTACTTATCACTGGCTAAACAGGGAACACTGTGAACGCAGGGCAGACTTCTAAATTTCCTGAACTTGAAATATATTCTCCAGGCTGTAGACAGATCCATAAACAAAAGGTAGATGCCTTATTGCCTCAAGATGTTTATTTTTTTATTTTTATTTTTTTAAAGATTTTATTTATTTATTCGACAGAGATAGAGACAGCCAGCAAGAGAGGGAACACAAGCAGGGGGAGTGGGAGAGGAAGAAGCAGGCTCATAGAGGAGGAGCCTGATGTGGGGCTCGATCCCATAACGCCGGGACCATGCCCTGAGCCGAAGGCAGACGCTCAACCGCTGTGCCACCCAGGCGCCCCCTCAAGATGTTTAAATACAACACTGACCAATGGCTGGCTTATTACTAAACCACGCTGACCCAGGGGTGACCCCTTAAAAGCCAGACTTAAAAAATGAAAACAAGAATAATTTTTAAAAATTAACTAAGCAGAGACATCAGTGATCAAATACTGTAGGAGAAACACAGTCTACAGGATTAATTCAGACAAGCCACTAAACAAAACAAATAAGAAAACAAACAGTGGTAACAACCACCTCTGGAAGGAGGGACAAATTAGAATTTATACTTGCTGTTATATATGATCTGAAATATCCAGTTTCAACAAAAAACATGTGAAATATGCAAAGAAACATGTTAACTCATACATACGGAAAAAGTAGTCAGTAGGGCTTGACCCTCAAGAGGCCCATATAATAGATTTAGCAGATGTCTTATTATTTTAAAAAGCATCTACTTATAAATATGTTCAGAGAACTAAAGAAAACTATGTTTTAAAATTTTAAACTCAAAATCAAATAGAGAATACAAATAAATACAAGTTATTAAAAGAAAAAAATGGCACTTTTAGAGTTAAAAATACAATTACTGAGGGGCACCTGGCTGGCCCAGTCTGTAGAGCAGGAAGCTCTCGATCTTGGAGTCATGAGTTCAAGCCCCACATTGAGGGCAGAATTAACTTAAATTTTTTTTAAAAGGTACAATTACTGAGATGAGAAACTCTCTAGAAGGACTCAACAGCAGATGTGAGCTGGCAGAAGAAATTTTTAGCAAATTTGAAGACAGATCATTAGAGATACTCTAATGTGAAGTGTAGGAAGAAAAAGATTTGGAAAACTACACATTTATGTAACAAGAAATTATTTTCTATCTTTGGAAAAACTATATTAAAAGAAGCCATCAGGACTTGTGGAGTTAAAACAGCAGTCTACATTCCCTTGAACTGCCCAGACCATTGTGGTATAATGCAACTTCGGTTTTCAAACTCCAGTGGATGGCCCTTTAATTTTGACAGGGCAGAGCCTTAGAGCTGCTTCCAGGGAAAGCACACGTTCTCTAGTTCTGAGGTTTGTTAGAGTCTAAACATCATCTGCAGGCTTGGCTTCAACAAAATGTGCAAGTCAGAGCATTCTGAAGAATATTCTTTAAAAGAAAGTATTCATTTGAAGCCCCGTGTTCCCTCCTCTGGACTGTTATTCAAGACAGCAAGGCTGTTCTTTGCAAATCTCAATGTTCAGAAAAGAGCCTTCTTCTCATTGAATATTAGTAAATGGATAAATTGATCACATGTGTCCTCGCAGGACTGTTGTTTGAAAACACTGCCTTGGTTAGAATTTATAACTGTGCAGTCTCAATAAATTCATGAATTAATTTCATATTCTTGTGTCCTTAAGAGGTAGGAAGGGTTAACATATAAAACAATCAAGTTGCTCTTTCAAATATCTATGCATGGAATCCCATTTCAATAGAAGGTATTGTACATGAAAATATTCTGAGGTAGAGGTCTTTGGGTTACAGCTTCTAGAAATAATCATTACATTTTTTTAAAAAAAGTTTTTGTTTTAAAGATATTATTTATTTATTTGGGGGGTGGTGGAAAGGAGCAGAGGGGGAGAGAGAGGGACAAAGAGACTCTACACTGAGCATGGAGCCCAATGTAGGGATTAATCCCAGGACATTGAGATCACCACCTGAGCTGTAACCAAGAGTCCCACACTTAACCAACTAAGCCACTCAGGCACCCTCATTACATGTAAATACAATTAATTTAAGTAATTTAGACATGCTTACATTAAATAGAAGGGCAGTTTTACTTCTGTTCTCGGAGCTTTAAAAGAGAGGATAAAATCTACATATAGAAACATCATGCATTACTGAAATGTTCATTAAAGAAAACAAAACTTCCCTTTTTTCCATTTGTCATCCAAGGTAACTAAATGTCTTTAGAGAAGTTAAGTTGCTGTCATAGCTGGTTTATTTTGGGGTCAATTATTTTCCCATTGACTCAGCAGAAGTTCCCACTTGTTGCCATTGACCAGGAGAACTCACAAAAGTCCTGACTTTCATGAGTCAGGATTTGTCTGGCCACAGTCAATCTGATTTGCCAGATAAGAGAATGTGGTTTGGCCTGTTTCCTGAGCAGGAACTTCTGCTTGGTCTGGGGTCATGGAGGCAGAGGAAGAGCCCCCCCCCATCCCAGGAAGGCACTCGGACCCACCTCTGGACCCCCAATCTTGTTGATAAGGTCACTACTGTTTGCCATCACCCATATATGGGGGTGGATGGACACTGAGGGTCCCAAGGAGCCAAACTCCAGGATGAGATGGATAGGAGAGGAACCTCTGGGCATCAGGGTGTACAGAGTTCCCTGCCTCTGAGCCCAGGAGCCATCGGAAGCGAGGGATGATGGCGTGTCTCCTTCACTCTGCCAACTTCCTCACCTGTCTGCATCCCTGGCAATGGTGAAATTCTTTCATTTCTGAGTGAGTTTGTGTCATTTTGGAGGGATTTGATAACACAATCAGGGAAGCTATTTCTAATATGACATATGGTGAGTTTGTACTGCATAAAAAACGAAAGTGGGAGAAGCTTCTAATGGGGAAAATCCTCTAATAAGTATAAAGTACTTTCAAAGACCTTGCCTCCTCCCCTCTCTACAGAAACACCCAGGGGGTTGCAGGAGAAGGGATTGCTATTTTTACTGTACACTTATCGAAACGTGGGCTCCAGGAGAGCCAGGTGACCTGCCCAGACTGCCCAAGGAGTGCTCACACGAGCCTCTGCCCTTGGCTGTGCAGCCCAACTCAGGAGGCTCTGATCGTCACTTCTCCTTTCTACTTAGGAAAGGAAAAAAGAAAGGAAGGGAAGGGAAAGGAAGGAGGGAGGGAAGGAGGGAAGAAGCAAGAAAACCACCCCCAAGGCAGAGCTAGTCCCCACCTGTAGGTCACAAGTATTTCTGGTATTTGTTTATTTCTCTTGCCCTCTTGCCCTCCCCAGCCCCGTCCCAGGCGGCTGAAGACAATGACCCAATTTGTTTCTCTCTGTTTTCTCTCCCCCCTTTTTTGCCCATAAGAGCCACTTTACAAAAGTAATTTGAGTTTTTACAGAAGGGAATTTAAAAGGCTATTTTCAGTTCATGCTCAGCAGACAGTACAAGAGTTTCCCAGTGATTGAGTCCTCTGAACGTTAGTTCTTCAGAACCTTCAAACATTTGAATGTGGCTAAGAAGAACCACTGTGATACCAAAGTTCTCAGTGAGATTTGAAATCTGAATAATGGTAGTGCAGCTTCTTCCTTCCCCTCTTGGGAAAAGGAAGCAGGGATGGGAAGGTGCTGCCCATCACAGCCCATTTAATCAAGGTGCTTTGCTGCGGGCTGGAGATGAAGTGAGTTCCTCTGCTATGTTTGCTGATGTCTTAAGGAAAGCCAGAAGCCACAGCTTGCTCACCTCTCCACGCTCTTCTGTAGCTGAACTGGTCCAGGTTTCTTGACCCTTCTCAGGCCACACGGCACATATTGAGCAAACTGGACAGGACTTGGGGGACTGTTGGCATTCAATGAGCTGTTTATTATCTATTTGTTTACACTGTACAGTTACAGTCAGAAATATAAAGCACAAAGTATATTAATATAGGGATTTCATATTAAATTTATATGAAACTTTCAAATATCATTTCTTCAAGTTGCTTATTTATCTTATGGATGTGAACATACCTCTCTACATCAGGTTTTTTTTAAAGATTTTATTCATTTATTTGACAGAGAGACGCAGTGAGAGAGGGAACACAAGCAGGGGGAGTGGGAGAGGAAGAAGCAGGCTTCTCATTGGAGCAGGGAGCCCGATGCGGGGCTTGGTCCCAGGACCTGGGATCACACCCTGAGCCGAAGGCAGACGCTTAACGACCGAGCCACCCAGGCGCCCCTATATCGGGTTTTTTTGCTTGAACTAGCCACTCAGTTCCTGACCCAGGATTTAATGATTTAATGATGAACTATTCACATCCTTGAGTCACCATCAATAAGAAACACTGCACAACTAGGTGATAGAAAATTTTTTTATTGATTTTTTTTAAACAAATGTTCCAAAATTTCTAACTGTAGAGATTACCTTTATAGGTTCTAACAACGTTGCTGTTGTTATTGTTGTTTTTCCTCTTTCACCGATTAAACTGATGCTGGCATTTTCTACAACAATGCAGATCCTTTTCAAACCCTCAGAACTTTCTTGTATGGAGCATTTCACATGAAGTGGGCTCATGCTGGAGACTGGGGCTCCTGGGTTGACAGCCAGGACCAGGACCCAGGCTGTGGGGGCCACACCCCTGGGCCCAGTGCACACTGGATCCTCATGGGCTGCGGGCTTGGGTGAGACTGCTCACAAATGGGGAGCAACAGGCCTGAGGGATCAATGCTTACACACTGCATCAGTCTACTGCCTTCACCGGCAGAGTAAGCTAGGGTCTCCCTGCCTCAGCCCGCCCATCTGTGAAGTGGATATAATAGTACTACCTACCTGCCGGGGTTGCTATTAGGATGAAATGAGTGCTGTGTGTGGCCACATAGTAAGTGCTACCTATGTATGTGGTGTTTTTATTTTTTTTTAAGATTTTATTTATTTATTTGACAGAGAGAGCAGAAGCAGGGAGAGCAGCAGAGGGAGAGGGAGAAGCAGGCTCTCCTCTGAGCAGGGAGCCCGATGCAGGGCTCAATCCCAGGACCCTGGGATCATGACCTGAGCTGAAGGCAGACACTTAACTGACTGAGCCACCCAGGCACCCCTACCTGTCTGTTTATCAGGTAAAATTAAAAGGTCGAGAGGCTCTGGAGCAAACCCCCAAATCACATGCAGAGCCAGCCAGAGTCAGATTACTTGGTTCTGAAATTCTGGCTGCATCCCTCTCTAGATGTGGGCCATAGCAGGTTACTCAATGACTCCGGCCTCGGTTTCCTGGCCCATACACGATGATGGCATTGTACATATACAGACGGCATCTGTCTATCACAAACAATGGTAGTGATATACAGATTAAATAGGGCAGTTCACGTAAAGTGCTTGAAACACAGCACGTGCTCAAGAAGCAATGGCTGCCGAGACACAACAGAGCCTGGATGTGAACTCAGAGGGGCTGAGTTCTAAGCCAGGGTGTACCTTGCCCACTGCCCACGTCTACCTCCCGCCAAGTTGTGACTCCCAAACAGAAAAGTGCTCCAACTGTCAGATTCTCTTCTACAAGTTATTTTAAATCTTTCCACCCAGATTGTACTTTTCAATATTCTTTGTTCTTCATCTTTGGACTCTGGAGTGGTTTTTCCACATCCTGATAGAACAACGCCAAGCTCAGTCACAGTGATTGTATTGAGGGCCAGGCATTAAGGGAATTCATTTCGCAAAGGCATGGAGGCTGCTGGTCAGTGACCACTGTCTTTCCAAGTCAAGTACGACACATCCTTTCTCATTCATGTTTTATTAGGAAGTCCTATCAAAGAATTAATCAGTTATAAAACTTTAAATATTAAATAAATCATTCTTATCAAAGAGATGATTCTTGTAAGAATATCAGATTTTTCATAAGATCAGAAGCAAAGTCAAAATACAGCATTTCATTTTACAAATTATTTTTACAATTAACGGTCATGAAAAAGAAACAACTTTAAAAAAATAACACTGACTCTGTGCAAATGTTAACATCAGGGAAGAGCTGTAGAGACGAGGCTGTTAAAGTGTAAATTTTAGATCTGCAAGGGAAGCAACATGAAATAAGTCATCTTTTATTAAAATAGATCTTTGTCTCTTTGCAGCATATACATATATATGTATTTTCTCTTTAAATAAATATATATATATTTTTCACGATGACTTACTTGACAACATTCACCTGGTGCTTTAGAGCCATGACATTTGATTGGAAAAGGAAGACAAATTTCAAAAACATGGATTGTACAGGGATTCTCCTACAACAGAAGAATTTCCTTGAGTTGGGAATGTCTCTCAGCTCTCCTCATATGAGGACTTCTGAGTCTTCTGAGGAATCGTCGGCAAATAAAAGTCCATCTGGTGATGGGCTCCCCAAGGGCAGTGTGCTGGATTGGGACCAGGAGACTCCATTTTTTACAAGTCTGTCCTCTGGTAAAACACAGTTCTTTCCCGGGGCAGCAGAAGCCAGATCTCCCCATTCTTCACTGCCCCCATTCAGGATGTACCTTTCCTCATGAGGTCTGTTCTCGTGAACTTCTGCAGTGACCACGCTGACGGCAGCGCTGGGAGTACAAGAGCCAATGATAGAGTCAAGATCAATATTCATGTCCAGCTGAGCAAGTGTGGGGCCCTCTCCAGGGTCCTCACAGCTCTCGGGAAACTGTGTGTTGATGTAAATGACCTCAGCTTTGTCCTGAACTTCAGGCAAACTTTCCAAGAGCTTTTCTAGCTGCAGTCTCAACACTGAAAAGGTAGGTCGGTCCAAGGGCTCAGCTCTCCAGCAAGAGTGCATTATTTCATACCTACAAGTATACAGAAGGGTGAGTTTTTCTCAGTCCAGCACCCAGAGCCCTGAATGCAATCCACACCTTGTTTTCACCTATTCTTTGATTCTGTCACATTTTAATCCACACTAATTCTACTTCTGGGAAATTTCTTGTATAAATGTCTCATGGGCATGTAATAAGTGATTCTCTGGCTCCAGGAATACAGAACATATGTGTCAATTACATCTACCGTTGTAAAGTAGGAGTATTTCAGGTCCTTCCTTCATGCTAGAGGTTGGCAAACTATATGGCCCACGGGCCACGTCCAGCCCACTGTCTGTTTTGTAAATAAAGTTTTATTGGAACACAGCTACATTTATTTCTTGACATATTGTCTACAGCTGCTTCTGCTACAGTGGCAGAGTTGAGTAGTTGCTACAGAAACATATGGCCTGCAAAACCAAAACTATTTATTATTTGGCACTTTACAGAAAAGGTGGGCTGACCTTAGTTCCATACCATCAAACTGGGTTTGCAACCAGGAGAACTGAGTTAGCAGGGTCCTGGGGCAGGGGCTAAAGAGGCCAGGGGGTGGGGTGTTCTGTGAGTGTCACTACATTTAATCTTCTCAACAGCCCTGTCATTGTTACTTTGCAATGAAAATGAGAGTGGACTCAGGGATGGTATAGATGCCACCACGGCTGTGTGGGCAGTAGGGGAACAGCCTCCGGCTGGACAATTCCTATTCCCAGGGACTCATGACCCCTCTGCTGTGTCGTGTACAGACAACTCTCTCTTCCGGGTAGCTTCTTCATTCGCAGTGTCTGATAGAATTAAGAATTATGAGCACAACGAAACAAAGAGATGACTGAATTAGGAACTACTGGCCGGAGATGAAGAGTGAGTTACACCATCATTTCATTTTGATTCTCTCCTGTTTTGAGAAATTGATATTCGTGTTGCTGGATAAGAAAACAACCCAAATTGAAATCATCTGACACGTGGACTAGATGCCACGTGTCAGATGATGAACATAAATACGCAATTATGAACATAAATACGCAATTCCCGTATTTACATTNAGAAATTGATATTCGTGTTGCTGGATAAGAAAACAACCCAAATTGAAATCATCTGACACGTGGACTAGATGCAATCTTCTGAACATAAATACGCAATTCCCGTATTTACATTGGACACATGATGTAGATACTTTGGCTAATTCCAGTAGCCTGTGGTACTTCACACACGGGCAGATCTCATCTATGTAGGCGTCTAACAATATCTTTTCACTTGTTCACTTTTGCAGCCCCTATCAACGCTTGCACATGCTTCTGGGAGGTGGAGATTTGTAAAGAGCTCTGCCTACGAAGGGGCCGGCCATGAACACAGGACACTGAGGTAACGGCAGGGGCATCTTCCCATCTGAGAACCCTGATTCTCACCTGGACGTCAGACTGCGGAGTATTTTTTACTCTCCCTGTTTTTACCTTCACTAGATGGCCACTTAGACTCGACAAACAGTTTTTATTTCCATTTTCAAGGTTTTTATGGTATAAATCAATTTGCATTACTTCCTTCCCCCCCCACAAAGCCTTGATTGTTGGCACTCTGAGATGAGCTTTGAGGAATTCTGTCCTTAGAGACACACACTCCTTTCCATTACTTCAAAAAGGGGCTGTGTTATTTAACTTATTTTCAATTTTTCTGGGTCTTTGAGAAAGCATTTGAATAATCTATCATTTTTTCATGTAGCGAAGTATCACTATCACTTTGAAACTTATTTATTTATTATTTATTTATTTTTAAGACTTTATGTATTTATTTGAGAGGCAGGGGGAGAGAGAGAGCATGAGTGAGGAAGGAAGGGCAAAGGGAGAGGGAGAAGCAGACTCCCTGCTGAGCAGAGAGCCTGAAGTGGGATTCGATCCCAGGACCTGGGGATCATGACCTGAGTTGAAAGCAGATGCTTAACTGACTGAGCCACCCAGGCACCCCGAAATCAATTTTTTTTTTTTTTTACTTTCAGTACTTTGTGAAGTACTTAAAAATATGAACATGGCTTTTATAGACATGGGAGCATGTTTACTGTCTAAGCTACTCCCCCAAAAGGGTGATGCCACAGTAGCGGACCAAGGAGAGGAGCAAGAGGGCCTGGACAGTAATGGGGGCTGTGAGGTTTAGTAATGTCAATTTTAGGGGTGGAAAGAAAACAACAGGTTGGGTAGTTGACTTTGCAAATGGTCATTGTTGTTTTCTGTTGAGATTTTATAAAAGAGATAATCCTATCAGTTGCCAGGGGCTGAAGGCAGGGGAGAATGCGGAGTTGTTTCATGGGTATAGATTTTTCAGTTTCATAAGATGAAAAGAGTCCTGGAGATGGAGAGTAGCGATGGCTGGACAACAAAGTGAATTCACTTCACACTACTGAACTGTACACGTACAAAGAGTTATGTTACATGTATTTTACCACTATTTAAAAAAGGAGTTTAAAAAGATGCAATCATACAAATGTACAAAATTTATAAATGGATGAATTCACCCATATCTGTCAAGCACCTGCTTGTCCCTGGCAAAGGAGTGTCTAGCACCACATTCTTNCAGCTCTCAGGAAACTGTGTGTTGATGTAAATGACCTCAGCTTTGTCCTGAACTTCAGGCAAACTTTCCAAGAGCTTTTCTAGCTGCAGTCTCAACACTGAAAAGGTAGGTCGGTCCAAGGGCTCAGCTCTCCAGCAAGAGTGCATTATTTCATACCTACAAGTATACAGAAGGGTGAGTTTTTCTCAGTCCAGCACCCAGAGCCCTGAATGCAATCCACACCTTGTTTTCATCTATTCTTTGATTCTGTCACATTTTAATCCACACTAATTCTACTTCTGGGAAATTTCTTGTATAAATGTCTCATGGGCATGTAATAAGTGATTCTCTGGCTCCAGGAATACAGAACATATGTGTCAATTACATCTACCGTTGTAAAGTAGGAGTATTTCAGGTCCTTCCTTCATGCTAGAGGTTGGCAAACTATATGGCCCACGGGCCACGTCCAGCCCACTGTCTGTTTTGTAAATAAAGTTTTATTGGAACACAGCTACATTTATTTCTTGACATATTGTCTACAGCTGCTTCTGCTACAGTGGCAGAGTTGAGTAGTTGCTACAGAAACATATGGCCTGCAAAACCAAAACTATTTATTATTTGGCACTTTACAGAAAAGGTGGGCTGACCTCAGTTCCATACCATCAAACTGGGTTTGCAACCAGGAGAACTGAGTTAGCAGGGTCCTGGGGCAGGGGCTAAAGAGGCCAGGGGGTGGGGTGTTCTGTGAGTGTCACTACATTTAATCTTCTCAACAGCCCTGTCATTGTTACTTTGCAATGAAAATGAGAGTGGACTCAGGGATGGTATAGATGCCACCACGGCTGTGTGGGCAGTAGGGGAACAGCCTCCGGCTGGACAATTCCTATTCCCAGGGACTCATGACCCCTCTGCTGTGTCGTGTACAGACAACTCTCTCTTCCGGGTAGCTTCTTCATTCGCAGTGTCTGATAGAATTAAGAATTATGAGCACAACGAAACAAAGAGATGACTGAATTAGGAACTACTGGCCGGAGATGAAGAGTGAGTTACACCATCATTTCATTTTGATTCTCTCCTGTTTTGAGAAATTGATATTCGTGTTGCTGGATAAGAAAACAACCCAAATTGAAATCATCTGACACGTGGACTAGATGCCACGTGTCAGATGATGAACATAAATACGCAATTATGAACATAAATACGCAATTCCCGTATTTAATCTTCTGAACATAAATACGCAATTCCCGTATTTACATTGGACACATGATGTAGATACTTTGGCTAATTCCAGTAGCCTGTGGTACTTCACACACGGGCAGATCTCATCTATGTAGGCGTCTAACAATATCTTTTCACTTGTTCACTTTTGCAGCCCCTATCAACGCTTGCACATGCTTCTGGGAGGTGGAGATTTGTAAAGAGCTCTGCCTACGAAGGGGCCGGCCATGAACACAGGACACTGAGGTAACGGCAGGGGCATCTTCCCATCTGAGAACCCTGATTCTCACCTGGACGTCAGACTGCGGAGTATTTTTTACTCTCCCTGTTTTTACCTTCACTAGATGGCCACTTAGACTCGACAAACAGTTTTTATTTCCATTTTCAAGGTTTTTATGGTATAAATCAATTTGCATTACTTCCTTCCCCCCCCACAAAGCCTTGATTGTTGGCACTCTGAGATGAGCTTTGAGGAATTCTGTCCTTAGAGACACACACTCCTTTCCATTACTTCAAAAAGGGGCTGTGTTATTTAACTTATTTTCAATTTTTCTGGGTCTTTGAGAAAGCATTTGAATAATCTATCATTTTTTCATGTAGCGAAGTATCACTATCACTTTGAAACTTATTTATTTATTATTTATTTATTTTTAAGACTTTATGTATTTATTTGAGAGGCAGGGGGAGAGAGAGAGCATGAGTGAGGAAGGAAGGGCAAAGGGAGAGGGAGAAGCAGACTCCCTGCTGAGCAGAGAGCCTGAAGTGGGATTCGATCCCAGGACCTGGGGATCATGACCTGAGTTGAAAGCAGATGCTTAACTGACTGAGCCACCCAGGCACCCCGAAATCAATTTTTTTTTTTTTTTACTTTCAGTACTTTGTGAAGTACTTAAAAATATGAACATGGCTTTTATAGACATGGGAGCATGTTTACTGTCTAAGCTACTCCCCCAAAAGGGTGATGCCACAGTAGCGGACCAAGGAGAGGAGCAAGAGGGCCTGGACAGTAATGGGGGCTGTGAGGTTTAGTAATGTCAATTTTAGGGGTGGAAAGAAATCAACAGGTTGGGTAGTTGACTTTGCAAATGGTCATTGTTGTTTTCTGTTGAGATTTTATAAAAGAGATAATCCTATCAGTTGCCAGGGGCTGAAGGCAGGGGAGAATGCGGAGTTGTTTCATGGGTATAGATTTTTCAGTTTCATAAGATGAAAAGAGTCCTGGAGATGGAGAGTAGCGATGGCTGGACAACAAAGTGAATTCACTTCACACTACTGAACTGTACACGTACAAAGAGTTATGTTACATGTATTTTACCACTATTTAAAAAAGGAGTTTAAAAAGATGCAATCATACAAATGTACAAAATTTATAAATGGATGAATTCACCCATATCTGTCAAGCACCTGCTTGTCCCTGGCAAAGGAGTGTCTAGCACCACATTCTTGGCCATTCAGCCCCTCTGCTGGCCATGGGTCAGATCCCAGTGGGTTTGGGTTTTACCCTATGGGCAATGGGGAACGACGGAGAGATTATGTTTAGGGCATCCATGATCAGACTCATTTCAGAAAGACTGCTTTGGTTGCCACCCAAAGGATGTGTTAGGAGCCTGGGGGTTAGGAGAAAAATGAGATGGGAGACGGAAGGGCCTGCACTCTTCCACGGGAAACAATAATCCTGACTCACTCATCACTTACATACACTGTGAGGTCGCTGTGCCACTGTTTGCACATACGTGATGAGGAAGTGGAAGTCGATGGCCCCTGGCCCTGTCCAGCCCTGGGCCTCCATGCTTTGAGGGTCTTCAGGGTAGGAATGGAGGGGAGGGGGCTCTGAAGGACATCTGCTGGCTGATAGGAATCGGCAGGATAAAGGAAGAACAAGGTGGCTCCCTGGTGTCACACTGCACGATGAGGGCGATCAGCACAAGTGCCGAGAACCATTGTAGCCAGCAGGTAGGGAGTGTTCTAAGGGCTGCAGCCAGGACGCCATGAACTCGGCTAAGGAAACGTACCACGTAGGTGACGGCGGCATCACACAGAGTGGCCTCGTGGGCCATGGGGAGCAGGACTTGCAGCCTGGGAGTGATGCTGTGAGTAGGAGGTGGTCCCTGGAGGGCAGGATCGGAGAGCAGGGCACAGGGCGTACTCTGCTCTTTACATCGGTATAGTGCTTAGAGTGGAGTTTAAAGAGACCAAGGGGCAACTCAACACAGGAATGAACTCATCTCAACTAAGGTTAGACAGCACACATGGAGGGGAAGCTCAGAAGTATCTTTCTCATTTTTTAAAAGAAAATGCACAGATATGTAAACACAGAGGCCTCTTTGGGAGACATTGTTCTCCAGCATCCAGATTCGAGGGGGGACATGGGAAGAGGGTCTGGTTCCCCAGAGCCCCTGTACGCCTGTAGCATGGGGACCACCGACTGGTCTGCTTTGCCTGACTTCCCTGACACGCAGCATCTATGACTCTTTCACCTAAAACTTCTTACCGACTCAGCATTCCCTACTTGGCTCTATGTGAAATGTTTCAAAACCACCATGTGACACAGCTTAGACCTTGCTAAGACCCCAGATAATCGCCGCAAATACCAACTTCTTCTGGAGCACAAGAGAAGCTAAGAAAGAAATGGCAACAAAACTCTTCATTCAATATTGTTTGGCTGAAACTGCTTCCTCAATTTCAGAAGCAGACATGTCATTAATGTGGTCCCTTTAAAAACTACCATAAAACCCCAAATCTAATTTAATTAGGACTTCAAGATATTTCTAAAGGACTTATGTTTTTTTGTGTCTGTTCTTCGTGTTATATATTTACAACCACAATAACCACCACCACACCAAGCAGGGTGAGGCTCTGATCAATAAAGTTTCCTTCTGCTTGGCTTGGACAGGACCTGGGAGGTCTGCATGCACACTGACCTAGGTATTCTCACCCATGTGTAGAGGCAGGGCCAGTGTGTGTGTGTGTGTGTGTGTGTGTGTGTGTGTGTGTAGGGGGGTGTCCCACACGTGCCTCCTCACACCAGAGCCCCATGATGGTGTTCCACATCAGCCATGCAGGCCCACAGTCCTGAAACATTCTTGCTAAATATGGTGAAAATGCCCTCTCTAAGCCCATGACTCCTGTGACTTCCATCAGGAAGGTTCAAATCTCCAAGCTAGAGGCAGTGCCACAAGCAATTATTTTTAAAAGGTCAGCAAGGTGTTTGGGGGGCATCAATCTGGCATGTTACTACTAATCATTGGTACCATTATGTGACACGCCCACAGGCTGAGCATTCTACCTGTTCTCTTAACTTCTCTTCCCAATCCCATTCTGAGTATGTGACTCTACTGTTTTTTTTTGTTTTGTTTTTGTTTTTGTGGCTAATAATGAGGCACAGAGAGGTCCAGTCACTTGTGATGGCCACACACGTGGCTGGTTGGGAGACAGCAGCTTGTCTGACTGCAAGTCCTGGGCCTCTTCCCATACTGCCCGCCCCGAAGAGAGAGGACCTGTCTGGACAGGTGTGCACTGTGGTCCTGCACACTTGGAGCTGGGGGCTCTCATGCCTGCTGAGCACGCAGTCTCCCAGGGAGGGTTTTAACACATACATTTCTAGGCCCACTTCGTACCGAGAGAGTCACAATCTCTGCACAGGGCTGAGGTTAGAATACCTCCCCAGCAATTCTGAGGACCAGGCTGACCTTAGTGTCACTGGTTTAGATTTCCAGATTCCCTAACTGAAGATATTATTGTTTGAAATGTTGTATAGAAAGAGAACTACAGCGGTAAGAGGGCAGGTAATCGTTCAAGTCCCTGAGGTATGATAGATTTAACCTGTTTATAGGGTAGATCTGGAGGTGCTTTTAGAACTTCAGGACACATGCAGGTTCCCTGGAGATGTGCACACACCAGCTCCCACACCAAGAAAGGTTTCTGGCCTGTGATGTCTGCATGTCACCTTCCGCATACACCCATCTGGCTAAGGGTGACCCCTCCCGCTGAGTGGCCATGTGTCCCCAGGTCTGCGCAGAGCCAGCTGGCTGGCCCGTGCAGAGTGCCCAGGGACCCAGAGAAGCTCACTCACAGTTCATCCAGGCAGTCCTCGGGCTGCTTCAGCCTGTGGCCGTGGAGAAGATAGTCGTACATTTCGTGGTTTTGGACTCCCGGGTAGGGAGTCATTCCTCGTGTTGCTATTTCCCACATGGTCACGCCAAATGCCCACTGAGAACAAAGCGACAACAAGTTAGGATGCAAGTCTTTTCAGAAAGCCTGAATGGACTTTTTCATCTAGAAAGGTCATTTCCTTAAAGGCCGATGATGGTGCACAAAGCTGACAATTATGCCTGAGACACGCTGCTCTCCCAATGCCGCAAGAACGAGGGGCTCAGGGAGCCACACCTCCCTGGTTGTACTCAGGCTGTTTCGGGAAATCTGACAAAGGCGGATGCAGCCCTGTCTCTGTGTGTCAGTGCTCTGTGTAATGCTCTATTCCCAATCTCCGGGTAAGGGATTAATTACACAGCACCTTTTATATAGAGCCGTTGGATGAACTCATTCAATTTAATGTGACTATCTTAGTTGTGGGCAATAAGTCACTATA
Source organism: Ailuropoda melanoleuca (assembly GCF_002007445.2). NCBI lineage: Eukaryota > Metazoa > Chordata > Mammalia > Carnivora > Ursidae > Ailuropoda > Ailuropoda melanoleuca. The sequence continues at coordinate 108,059,786 of NC_048221.1, forward strand.
TTGTAGAAAAAAAAAAGGATGGGAAAAAATTAAAGGCCTATGCAAAAACAGATCTGAATGTCAAGCTACGTCACCAGAATATAGTTTTCTACCTGAATTAAAGAATCTCGTGATAAATAAAAGGTGTGAACATGCCCCCCAATCCTCAGTTTATCAGGGAGTAAAATGTCTTGCAACACCAGCTTAAGTCACTTCTCTCTGCGGGCCTTCAACCCTGCCACGTGGGTCTCCAACTCAAAGCTCTGCACATACCACGTCACTTTTACTTGTGTAGACTCGGTCCGCGAGACTCTCTATGGCGATCCATTTCACAGGCATCTTAGCGATGCGGCCTTGGCGGTAGTAATCACCACTGTAGATCTTTTTAGAGAGGCCAAAGTCCGCGACACAGACGGTCATATCGTCTCGTAACCTACAGAGAGCAAGTTCACGTCCTCAGGGATGTTTAGAGGCAAAGCCTAAACACAGGTCTGCGTCACACGCAGCTGAAAACATTCATGTAAGGAACCAAAAGATGGAGACCCCGTCCACCTGTGAGGGTCCTGCTTAGGGACCAACGGCAGAGCAGGTGACAGGGAGGTCTGGGGGGTCTGTGTGGGGATCTGGAGCAGCACGACACCTGTGCCCAGAGGGCGGAGCTGCCTGGAGGGAAGAGACGCTGCACAGGGGCAGAAAGAGCAGCAGCCCCAATCCAGGGCCCTCCGGGACTCATCTAGCAGCCAGTAGCTTTCCTGCCTGGTATCTGGAAGCAGCACTGGCTCCTGCCAGTTTGGGGGAGGTGGGGAAGTTCGAGCTGTAAAAGGGGGATCCTGGACTTCCTGTTAAGGTAGCCCGGTGGTACTTGAGGAATTAGCTGGAAAGCGAAAGGGATACAATTGCATTTATAGCCCAGGCTGTTAAAGCAGATCCTAGACAAGAAGAAGAAGAAAGGAAAAATGAGTGGTCTGGAGGTGGGATGACTGCCTTGTTCCTGTCTGTCTGACACTGGCTTTTAAAACTGAAAAGTGCCCCATCCTGGGAAATCCCTCCCAGGCAAAGTGCACAGTTGGTCACCCTACCTGATGGGAAAAACATGAAGAAAATATTAAGGGCAAAGAGAGCTTTTCATGATTCTCCCTCCGTGGTAGAAAAATCACTTAAATAAGAACAAACAAGGGGCGCCTGGGTGGCTCAGTTGGTTAAGCGTCTGCCTTCAGCTCAGGTCATGATTCTGGGGTCCTGGGATCAGCCCCACACCAGGCTCCCTGCTAAGTGGGGAGCCTGCTTCGCCCTCTGCCTGCCGCTCCCCCTGCTTATGCTCTCTCTTTCTCTGTCAAATAAGTAAATAAAATCTTAAAAAAAAAAACCCACCACAACAAACAAACAAGACCCTTCTGGGTTTTAAAAATGAGGTACAAGTGGTAGGGGGCTGAGGGGGGTCAGGTAAGGAGTCAGGGAACAGCCCCTATGGTCACATCTCCAACCAAGAAAAACAGTAACAGCAATACATTTAAGGAACACTCTCTCTTCCTGCAATAATAAACCTAAAAGCGAGAGCTAGTTAAGATTTAGAGCAGGTGATGGTCCTGTTGGAGCAGGACGGAGAGAGGGGGGAGCTTGAGCTCAGAGTTCTTATATGAGTCCTTGTCTCCCTGCTACAAGAGGGGAGACTCCATGTGGTTTCACGGTACACACTCACAAGGCAGGATCTTGAAGCCTGAGAGACAAAACCCTTATGATTTTCCTTCCTGCCTCCATGACTAGCTGACTTATGTAGAACTCTGGGTCCAAAGCTAGCTGATGGCAAAGGGGAAGGATCACAAAGATCATACCCAGCACTCCAAGCGGAGAGAGTGAAAATAAAAAGAGTCACAGGAGAATGTTTTGGAAGCCAACCAGACTCGTGGAGGTAGATGTTGTGAGAAGTCCCGGTCACACATCAGAGCCAGAGAAATCCCATCTCCAGAGCCAGCCACACGCTCCCCTCCCAAACCTGCCTCTCCTCCACTGTTTTTTTTTTTTTTAAAGATTTTATTCATTTATTTGACAGAGAGAGAGACCGCCAGCGAGAGAGGGAACACAAGTAGGGGGAGTAGGAGAGGAAGAAGCAGGCTCCCATTGGAGGAGCCCGATGTGGGGCTCAATCGCAGAACGCCGGGATCACGCCCTGAGCCGAAGGCAGACGCTTAATGACTGAGCCACCCAGTTGCCCCTCTCCTCCACTTTTTAACAACAATAGGCCACCCGCCCCTATTCCTGCCTGGCTCCCCACATATCTCACACGATGAGGTCTAACCCCTCTGGGATTGGGCCAGGGCTCTTACATGCAGTTTCGAGCAGCTAAATCTCGATGAAGAAAATTCCTGTTGCTCAGATACTCCATTCCCTGGGCGATGTCCACCATGAACTTCAGTAGTGTCTGCAGAGGAATATGCTGGGGGTGGGGGGAGGAGAAACAGGAAGACAAAATATGTGTTAAAAGTTAAACTTGGAGAGTTATTGCCACCTGAGGGGAGACAGAGTGTTCTTGTGTTTGTTTTTTTGGTGTTTGTATTTCTTAAAATTTGGATCCTGAAACAAGGAAACAAACCTTTCATTTCCATATCACTCATCTCACAAATAAGTGTTTAAAAAAGGAATAAAACAACAACAAAGCAGAAAACTTCTTGGCAAATTTCACATTCTCCCTGTCTTTAAAAATATTGATGGTGAATAACATTCTTTTTGCAAGTTATGAGGTCAAATTGGATCCTTTGTGTCCTCTGGAGTGGCGGGGGACAGAGCACCTGTGCCCGGAAAGGAGGGGAAAAGGGGCGGGCTGCCTTCAGCGGGGGAGGGGCAAAACACTGGCTCAGCCCACTCCAGTCATGCAGGTATATGTGGTCATCTTCCTTTGAGACGCTTGGAAAGATACATTTCTTTCAGACCGAAAGTAGGACAGTCTTTGCCCCTTATTACAGGACCAAAGGACCACAAGGAGGAATTCAGGGATTTTATTTTTGTTTCTCTAGAGCCCTCCTGTATCAACAGTCTACACTGTACAAATCAGACCAGGCAGCCAGGGTGAGAGAACCTGCCCGGTCAGGAATGAAGATGAGGGTGATGACAGATGAAGAGCTCTGTGTTGTAACTAAACATTTTCGCCAGCAAGGGCCCTGAAGAAAAGGGTCTTCCACAAGTCCCTGGCAGTCATGAATGGGTCCATCCGTGACAAACTCTCCCCAGGGCACTGGATTTGTCATGGCTTATTGTCTGTGGAACATGAGTTTTCCAAAGCAGTGTTCAGGAAGACGCTGAATTTTTAATGATTTATATTTCCCAACTAAGATATGTGTTAATTACATCCTGACTATATGACAAAGCGCTTTAATTATCCTTTACCCTTACATACTGGAGTTGTTAAAAACAAGTAAACAAAGAAATGTAAACAAATCAGGCAGGAAAATCTTATGTCTCTGTTCTGTATATTTGAGGCATTTGATTTGAGGCACTGATGACAATTTCTAGGAAAGGATTTGGGTGCTAAAGGATATAAAATCCTGCTGACATTGTGAAGGTTTAGCATATTAGGTAATATTCATTTGTGTTATTTTTCCCTAGAACAGTTATGTTATTCTTGCAAATTGTGACCAAAAGTAATTTAAAAGATAACTGTGTGGTAGAACTAAGGAATGAATTCAACAAGGTTATAGGATACAAGATTGAGATATGAAAATTAATTGTATTTCTGTACACTAGTGATGATCAATCTGAAAATAAAATTAAGAAAATAATTCATCTAAAAAGAATTAAAAATAAAATACTTAAGAATAAATTTAACAGGAGAAATGCAAAACTTGTACTCTGACCATTATGAAACACTGAAATTAAAGTAAATCTAAATAAATGGAAAGATATACTGTGTTCATGGATCAGAAGACTTGATATTGTTATGATAGCAATACTCCCCAAATTGATCTACAGATTTAATATAAGCCCGATCACAGTCCCAGCTGGCTTCTTTGTAGAAATTGACAAGCTGATCCTAAAATTCATATGAAAATTCAAGAACTCAGAATATCCAGAACAAGCTTGAATAAGAAGACCAAAGTTGGAAGCCTCACATTTACTAATTTCAAAGTTTACTAGAAAGCAACTGTAATCAAGATAATGCAGTACTAGCATAGGATTGACACACAGATTAATGAACAGAGTCAAGAGTCTAGAAATAAACCCACAAATATATGGTCAAATGACTGTGCACAAAGTGCCAAGATCATTCAGTAGGGGAAAGAATGGGACAAGTGAATGGGATATGGAAGAGAACTGGACTCCAACCTGAAATCATACACAAAATTAACTCAAAATGTATCAATGTATCAAAGACCTAATGTAAGAGCTCAAGGATAAAATTCTTAGCATTATCCATAAAAGCCAAAAAGTGGAAACAACCTGAAAGTCCATTAACAGATCAATAGATAAATAAAACATAATATATCTATACAATGGAGTATTATTTGGTCTTAAAGAGTAATGAAGTACTGATAGAAGCTATGATGTGGATGAACCTTGAAAACATGCTCGGTGAAAGAAGCCAGACACGAAAGACCACAGACTATGATTCCATTGATCTGAAATATCCAAAATAGGCAACTGGAGAGAGACAGAAAGCAGGTTGCTCAAACTGAGCTGGAGAGGAGGTAGGTGGGGGATGGGGTAACTAGGTGATGGGCATTAAGGAGGGCATGTGATGTGATGAGCACTGGGTGTTATATAAGACTGATGAATCACTGACCTCTTCCTCTGAAGCTAGTAATACACTATATGTTCATTAATTCAATTTTAATAAAATTAAATTAAATTAAAAAAAAAGAAAGGTTGCTTAGAGCTAGGAACAAGGTGGGGAGGGGAGATCAGGAAGTGATTGCTAAAGGGCATAGGACTATTTGTTAGATGATGAAAAGTCTGTACAATTTATTGTGGTGATGGCTGCAAAACTCTGAGCATACCAAATACCACTGAGTTGTATACTTTAAATGGCAGAACTGTATGGTGTTTGAACTATATCTCAGTAAAGGTGTTATGAAAAAAAATTACTGTTTCAGGAAAGAGAGGGAGAGGAAAGAGAGAAGACAGACTTCTCTTTTTGTCTCTGGAGACTGGTGGATAAGGATGTCGTGCCTCGAGGAGCTGCCACCATCAGACACGTGGAGGGGCAACTGCAGCTTAAACAGCAGAGAGGTGGAACAATTGTGGACATGGGATGATGTTGTTGAGTGTAGAACTGACGAACACCACAGCTGTCCTACCTCTGGACTTCACTGTGCGAGATCCTTCTGCACCTGCTAGCGTGGCCCAAGACCACGTCTCAGTTATGTAAATGTGCTTCCCCAGCAGGGCCTGGGTGCTGGGCCCCGGGTGCCACTCTGTCTTCCATGTGAACAGTATTTTTGGAGCTGTGCAGGGCAGACAGACAGATGACAGGACAGGACCCCAATTCTCATGGGGGTGAACACGCCAAAGGGAGGCAGGCTGTAAGAACATATGCATCAAGCAAGGAGAAGAGCAACCTGCTCCAGAACCTCAGCAAAGAAATGAATTCTCATGGAAAAATTTAAAAAATATTCTACACTGTCTTTGTGGCTGTCCTCAAAAGGGGGGTGGGAAAAAAAAATGGCAAATTAAGAGGAAGTACATGGCCACGATCAGAATGAGCAAAGACCTAGTGATCTGAGAGCACACATGTGCTTTAGGAAAAGGAGGTTGTCTCATGTGCCAAAAGCAAAGAGGCAGAGAGAATGGGGTGATAAAGCAGGAAAGATAAGTTGGGATCTGTTAACAGATCGGATGGCTTCCTTGCATGTAATATAAAACCCAACTCAAGTGCTTTAATTAAGCTACAGTAATCGAGACAATGTGGTAGGGGCAAAGAATGGGCACATAGTTTAACAGAACAGAATAGAGAACTCAGAAACAGACCCACACTTACACAGCCAATTCATTTCTGACAAAGATGAGAAAGCAATTCAACGGATTAATGACAGTCTTTTCACAAATGATATTGGTCATCTATATAAAAAATAAAAGCAAATCTTAAGCTAAATGTCACACCTTATATAAAAATTAATTAAAAATGGATTACAGACTTAAATGTAACACATACAATCACATAATTTTTAGAAGATAATGTAGGAGAAAAATTTTTTATCTGGGTTTAGGCAAAAAGTTCTTAGACATGACAGCAAAAACATGACCCATGAAAGAAAAAAACTGATGAATTGCACTAAATATTTTTACTCACATTGAGAGAATATGAAGACAAAAAAAAAAAAAAAGAGAGAGAGAGAGAGAGATAATACAAAGACAAACTACAAACTGGGAGAAAAATCTTTGCAAATTGCATATCCAAAAAAGGTACTGTATCTAGAATATATAAAAAGCTATCAAAACTCAACAATAAGAAAAACAACAACCCAATTAAAAAAAAACAAAAAACTTTAACAGACCTTCACCAAAGGGGATATAAAGATGGCAAATAAACACAAGACAAGATGCTAAGCATCCTTAATCATTAGAGAAATGTAAATAAAACCACGATGAGGTTATCACTATCCGCCTATCAGAGCAGCTAATAACCAAATCAAACCAAACCAAAAACTACTAATGAATACCAAGTGCTAACAAGAACGCAGAGCAGCTGAATCTCTCATACGCTGCTGGTGGGAATGTAAAATAGTATAGCCACTCTGGAAAATCGTGTAGAAGTTTCTAATAAAATTAAACATACGCTTTCCATATGACCTAGTATCTCACTTCTGGGTTTTTACCCCAGAGAAATAAGAAGTTATGTTCACTCAATAGTGTACATGATTTTTTTTATAGCAGCTTCATTCATCCTTGCCCCAAACTGGAAAAAACAATGTGTCCCTCAACAGGTGAATGGATAAACCAACTGGTATATCCATGCACTAGAATATACACAGCAATAAAACAAGAAATGAACTATTGATACGGGCACCAACTTAAATGGATTTCAAAGGCATACTGCTGAGTAAAGGAAGCCAAAAAGTTACAAACTACATGATTCCATTCACATAACATTCTCAAAAAAACAAAACTATAGTAATGGAGAACAGATCACTGGTTACCAGGGGTTAGTCACGGGGGCAGAGCGGGAGTACAAAGATGTAGCGGGAGGAGGTGTTGTTGGGTGATGAAACTGTTTTGTATTCAGACTGTGATGATGGGTACGTGAATCCCTTTATGTGTTAACAATCACAGAACTGTACACCAAAAAGGGAAAAAGAGTCAATAACACTGTATGATAATTTTAAAAAGATTTTTATAAAGATTATAAATGGTCTCTACCTCTTCCACAGTGATTCAGGAAAAAAGTCCAGTAAGAGGCTACTTTATTTCCAAAGGGCCCATACGAGAGGTTGAACTTCACAAGTAAAAACAGACGATTGTTGGGCATCAAACAGCCCTGAATATGGGCCTGTATATTTTTACTGTTTTCCTATAGAATTCACTCTTACGCAACACAAAATTCCCATCCTTCCAAAAATTATTAGAAAAATCATACCACATACCAGAAAACTAAATGGGAGTGAAATTGCCCATCAATGTGAAACAAAATCCATTCAAGAGGATGGCGTGTAGCCATGCACAGCCAACTGTCTGGAGGCTGCCCTGCTGGGGAGGGGTGCACGTGGGATGGGGCCGTCAGAGGAGAGCCAAAGGCAGGGGCTCTGCAACCTGAGGGCCAGTCCTGCCTCCACCACTGTCTGATCTGTGCCTCAGTTTCCTCACCTGAGATTCTATGAGTAAGGACTTCCTATGGTTGGTGTGCCATTACTGCATCACAATATGCAAAATAAAGCCTCTACTAAATGTTTGAGAAATGTGAGCACTGTGGACGGCCTGCAGGTAGGTGCATGCCTCCTAAGTGCCACCCTGTGAAACACGTAGGCATGGAATGAACAGCAGGGATGTGAATGTCCAAAGATGCCAATGATTGTGCTAAGATGTCGGAAACTATAGGGTTTTTTTGTTTGTTTGTTTGTTTTTCTTTTCCAGGCTCCTTATAATATTACCGTCTTTCTTTTGGGTAGAAAAAGGGAAGAAAAACACTCAGCCATGCTGAGTCCCCAACTTTGGATTAGGCCCTTCAACACTTCGGAGGAGCCTCAGTGATTTTATAATAGCTCTGAGATGTGGCTACAATTTCCTAACTCTGGTTAGTGACTGTGTGGGTGAAAGACTTCAAGAAGTCATGGGGAAGAGAACAAAAATCTGAGCATGAGACCAAGGGGAACTGAAAAAGAAAGATCACTTATACCTTCCAGGGAATAACAAAACAAGTAAAAGAAAAAGAAAAGGAAAGCAAAAAACAACCTTTCATATCCATAACACAAAGGGTCAGCCGGACATTGGAAAGAAGGTTCCAGAATGTTTACCCTAAATTGGGTCTTAAGATTTTGTTTTTGTTTTTCAAGTGCCTTGCCAAATTTGATAAATGGCTGTTCCTACAGATTTGTCTGTGTCTTGGGATGAGGACTTTCCTCATTAAGCCCCACAGTCAGTCACCTTTCTTGGGGCCCCTGGTCCGTCTCCTGGGTGGGACCTATGGCTGCCTGCCCGTGGGCATAGTGCTTCAGTGTAAGCTCCCGTTTCTGTTGGGCTTCCCTGTGCTGTGGGATTCAGACAGTGTTTGCCCTGTGGGGTCACCACCCTTCTTAGGGGCACTGTTGAAGGAAAGCATGCCGGCCCACCGAATCACAACACGCTTTCCGATCCTGAGAATGGAGGGGCTCTTGATAATCGGAAAGGTAGACGGAGTATTCATGCTCGGTGTCCAGAAAGACAGCTCAGTGCAACTTCCCTCTGGGAATGAAACGGATCCTGCTTCTAGTGATTTCAGAGTGAACGAGTTGGAAAGAGGAGACTTTAAAAGAAAGAGGCTACTCTGTCAGCATGTGGGGCCCACCCGGCTCCATGGCGATGAGGCTTGAGCCATGAGATTGTGCACCCAGCTGGCTTCTTCCCCCCATAAAATGGGAATAATAAGACCTATGAGCAGGCCTGCTGTGAGGACAGAAACCACATTTCAGCCCCTGGGGTGCATAGTGAGTGCTGAACAAAGGCCACACGTCCTCTCCCTCCCTCCCTCCTTTATTTTCAAGGTTAGATGCTGAGGCTTCCCAGGCCCTGTCACCAAAGCCTGGGGGACTGTTCAGAGACAAGACGACTGGCTAATTACCTTGGGTCCTGTCTCTAGTCGGGAATAGAGTAAGTAGGTATGCAGATCCCCGTACTTCATGAAGGGTAAAATCACCATGGGCTTTGGGATGCCTTGAGAGCTCATTTCTATACATACACCTGAAATTAAAACCAGAGAAAGTTACAAAGAGCGCTTTGTTACCAGTAACTAGAAAAGCACTGCAGGAGCACTGGCCAAATTGAAACCATGTGCTCTCGAGGTAACAGCTAAAAACAAAATAAACATGTGGCTCAGTTGGTTAAGTGTCTGACTCTTGATCTTGGCTCAGGTCTTTATCTCAAGGTCATGAGTTCAAACCCTGTGTTGGGCTCTATGCTGGGCATATACAGCCTCCTTAAAAAACTAACAAATAAATAAAGTGAATACTCATAAGTCACACACAAACTGTATTAGAATATGGAACACATGCTGGGTCCACTTCTTGGTAATTATTTTCTTTCAGATTAGTGCCAATCTTTGCGTGAGAGCTCTCAAAAATTAATCTGTCACAACTGTAGCCATCTAGACACCCATGGGGTTTTTGTTACACTGAGCCTAAGTGAGGGCTAGTGACTGCAATAGAATTCAAGGGCAAACTAGCTTCATGGGATAGTGAAGTACCCGATCAGGTGAAAAAGCCCGGTGCCATCAAATGCTCAAAACTATTAAAAGAATTGTGAGGGCCAGTAGGTAAAATCCACACCTCTAAATTTTAACCGTTATACACAGGAAACACCATTTATCATGAGAAGCTAGAACTAGGGCCCGTCTTCAGATGGCAGGCTGGCAAAGCTCTCGCATGGCCCATCAATCGCAAAGCGTGATGGTTCTCTGAGTATCTGCCGGAATCAACCCCGGCAAAGGAGTAACAATGGTTTCTTCGAAACAGTTTTGTATCCAAGCATTATTTTTCGCATCTCTCTGCAGCTTTGGTCGTAAAAAAACTTTGAAAGTTCCCCAAAGAATTTAGCACTTATCAAGACACAGGACAGAAAAAAAAAGTCAGCAGACTATTCGATAATTTTTAGATCGCTCCTCTGTCTTGGAATAGTGGCATTTACACAGCAATCTCCTGATAGCTACAGGGCCACAAAACCAAGTTCTATTAAATCGTGTCCCCTGAAACCAGCAGTATTAGATCCTAGGAAATCAGTACTTGAAAATATGTTAATAGATTATTTCCCAAAGGTGATCTACGGAATTTGTCTACTTTGACAACCTCACCCCACAGGTATTTGATTCATGGATAATCTTAAATCAATAAAAATGATAACAAAGTTTAACATAAGCTTTTGTCTTGCCTTGGATGAACGTGGGGGCCCCGTTTTCACCTACAGTCACCTAGAACTCTGTGGACACCAACTGTTCCTGAGCCCTTGGGGTGTCCAGGAAATACAGGCCCATTTGTACCATCAGCCTCAGAAAATACAACTGTAAGAAGGCTTTGGGGTGAAAAACTCAATGTTATCAATTACTGTGGGGTCATACAAAGTATAAACTTATCTGCCCCAGAGACTTTTCTTTTGACAGGGAGTGGATTAGCCAAGCCCCGCTGTCCCCCCAGTCCCGCATTTCTCTGAGGTACCTAGGAGTCCGATGACGTTGGGGTGGTTGAAGTCTTTCATGCACGCAGCCTCACTGAGGAACTCCTCAATCTCTCGCTGAGAAAAGTTGTCCACTGAAAGAGAGGGTGGAAAATGGTAGGCTCCGATAATGTACTCAGTTAGGGGGAAGGAGGTAAGAGCAATTTTGTTCTCTAAAAGTAAAATCAGGAAAAGGCAAAACTACAGCAACAATAAACAGAGGAGTGGTTGTCAGGCATGGATGGGCGGGGAGGGATGGAAAGATGGCACACAGGAGAATGTAGGGCAGGGAAACTTCTGCATGATACTGTAATGGTGCACATAGGACACTGTATTTGTCAAAACCCATAGAAGGTTCAATACAAGGTGAAAGCTAATATAACCTATGGACTTCAGTTAATAACGTGTCACATGGGTTAATGATCTATCAGTTGTAAAAAATGCACCACACGGACATAAGACGTTAATGATAGGGAAGATTGTGAAGGGAGAGGGGCATATGGGAACTCTGTACTTTCTGCCCAATTTTTCTAGACACCTAAAACTGCTCTAAAAATTAAAGTATATTCATTAAAAACAAAACAAAACCAAAAAAAAAAACAAACCCTTAAAGTCAAATGCAGCTGATCTGTTGCAATTATTTTTGCCTTAAAAGAAGAAAGAACACATGCTTCTCTCTGTCTTGCAAGGCTGGTTGCTCAATCCTGCCTTGTGAACTGGATATACTTTCCTAACGTGCACACCATACCATTTTGGGATTAAACCAACTTGAGAGGAACATCTAAAATTCTATATTATGCTAAGTGGAACAAGCCAGTCACAAGAGGGTAAGTGCTGCGTGATCCCACTTTTATGAGGTAATGAGAGAAGTCAACTTCATAGAGACAGAAAGGGGGATGGTGGTAGCCAGGGGCAAGTGGGGGCAGGGGAGACGGGAAGTTGTCTGATGCATATGGAGTTTCAGTTTTGCAAGATGGAAAAAGTTCTGTAGGTGGATGGCGGGGGTTGCACAACAGTGTGAATGAACTCAAGGCCGCTGAACTGTGCTCTTTAAAAATGGTTAGGATGGTACATTCTATGTTATGTGCATTTTACCAAAATTAAAAACAAAGAAAAACAAACATAATGCCAGGCATGCCTTAGGGAATTTGCTTTAACAGAAAGTTTTGACCGAAATCACATGTGCGTCCATCTCGTACAGGGTCCAGACATCCTATGGGCTGTATACACATTAATCTTCCTATTAAAGGAAATTTAAAAAAAGTAAAAAAAAAAAGTTTTACAGAACTGCAAAATGTCTGCTACCTTTGTCCTCACCTATTACCTTTGCTAAGACAACGAGATGGGTGGAACAGAAAGGGTAGGGGGCGGGGTGTGCGGGCAAACTCTGCGTGCACCGCCCCACCCCAATCAAGGACCAACATGGATGAGCCTGGGCCGCAGAGGCCAGAGACATTCTTTCAATCTTTGATAAATAGCATAGATGCAATTCTTATACAAGTGGTTCTAATTAAGTCAAAGAAGAGCACAGCCAAGGCCAGAGAGGAAACAGATTCCAGGCCTAGCCCCTTTTACAAGGCCCCCTAAACCTTCCACTGGTAAATGGGGACAATGGAAGGAGCCTTCACACGGACCAGGTTCAGATACAGTAATGCAAGGGGCAGGACCAGTGCTGAAGGTGGCTCGGCACCCAGACTTGGCTCTGTACTGGGTTCAGCTCCCGTGACTACTCTAACTTCTAACTTCAGGTGTCTGGGTTTTCAGGGGATGACATGTGAATCTACCTCCGAGTCACACTGATTTCCTCTTCCTGTTTTCCTGATGGAATGCAGGAATGACTGTGATGTCCTTCGACACACAGTGAGTATTACATAAGTATTGGCCATTATTATAGACACAAAAAGCTTTGGAAAGCAGAAGGCACCAGCCCATGTGACTTGCTGGTTACTAGGGTTCCTTTTTGTCACTGAAATGAAAACTTCAGCCCTCCAGTTCTGGTTAAAAAGTCTTGCTACATGCTTATAATCTAATTTATGTTTTAATGCCCAGGAGACAAGGAATTTAAATTTTAGGAAGAACCCAAGGAGTAAATTTTACTCCTTGATCCAAAATAATATTGAATGTATACAGGAGGTAAATGAGGAAGCAATGTTAAAGACATTAACAAATGAAGCACCAAATAATCTCTCTCCGAATGAATCATGAAGACAACGGTGGGTAAAATGCCAAATAACCACGGTCTATTTTATGGGTGCTCAGTGGGACACCTGAAGAATAAAACACAATCCTGCATCCCCAGGCCCTGGAAATGCACTTCCTGGGAAAGGGCATGAGGGTAAATGCTATCATGTTCTGTCACTGCAGCCTGGTCAATGCGTGGTGATGAAACAGTCCAGCACAACCTTCTCTCTTTCAAGCTATCTGACTTTGACAAGTCACATCTCAGAGCCTAGTTTCTTTAGGGAGATAGACATTTGCAGACTCTGGAGTGCCCTAATTAGCATCTGTCTTTACTTTTGTCAATGCTGTCATTCATTCTCCTCCACACTGCCACCAAAGTGAACTTTCTAGAATGTGATCTGCTTTTGTTCCTCATTTGCTTANTGTTCCCTCTCTGACTGGCTGTCTCTATCTCTGTCAAATAAATTTAAAAAAAAAAAATTCATTAAAAAAAAAAAAAAAGACTCTTACTGGTGTCCTCCTACTTATAGGATAAAAGCAGATTCTTTGTGACGACTTATAAGGCCCTTTCTGACCTGGCTGCAGGCTCTCTTCCCAGCTTGCTTGGAGGTTCCAACTTGGGATCACTGCTCTTCATACGCCCTTGACCCATACGGATCTGTCCTCCCTCTGGGAAATGTACCTTCCAGGCAGCCCACAACTTCCTGAGGACTAGGCAACCATCCCCAAGTGAGGAAGTGATCCCACCGAGCTGGCCAGATCTGCCAGACCAATCCCTGGGGTCAGAGGCCGCCACCAGATCAGCCTTGTCTCGGAAATTCATGCTTTACTTTGGAGTTATTCATTCTCCTAGATGAGAGTGAGGGGGAATGGGGGGAAGAGAGAGAGAGAAATAGAGAATGAGACAGAGAGGGAGAGAGAGAGAACGAGACAGAGAGGGGGGTGTGGTGTAAATGATAAACAACTCCGTCTCGACTATAAAGAATATACCATGTAGATACGACGAGCTCCTGACAGTCACTTTCCCTCTGTGACCACACGGTGTTCTCGATGGTCTTCTGACTCATCAGTGACTGAGATCACAACACATGAACCCCCTCACTGGCCTTACAGAGCACCAGTTACTGAAGCAACTGCCGACACCCACCGGAGGTGTTCTATCAGTGATAACTCACACTTCATGGTCTTCACGGCCACTTTCTGAGAGGTCCCATCTTGCTGCTTAAGATTTCCTTCCATCACAGACCCAAACTCTCCTGTGAAGTAAGACAACATCTGTACAGATTGTGCAGAATCCCCCTGGCCACAGAAGCGCTACAGTTCCCCAGCTGCTGTTTTTATGTGGCCTGAGAGTGACCCGTCTGCAGCAGCCGGGCAGGGCCTGCTGGGGCCACCCACGCTCGCAAACCAGGGGACACAGGCCATGCACTAGCCTCCTGCTTGTCACAAGCTTGCTTGGCTCAGGATCAGCTCGGCCCATCATTTTATTAAGCATTAAAACTGACCCAAGACACTTACAGAACACAGAAAATGTTATTGACATTTATAAAGTAGAAATTCTTAATACCATTATCAGTCATCCTAACATCAGTTTGACAAATTAAATATGTATTTTCACTTTTGCTCCTATTTAACTAATTAGAAAAGTGCCCAAAACAATAAACTTAAGAACTAGACATATGTAGAGGATATAGGAAACCAATCAATGAATTGCATGCTTTCCAATGAAGGAAGGGAATTAATATTTTTCAAGGGCCTACTCTCTGTGCAAGGCGAAAACCACTATTTACTTTTTCATTTTAATAAATTATAAAATAGAACTATTTGCATTGTAACAAAGTCACAAAATGGCATTTTACACAATAAATACACATATAAAAATACTGTAAACTGCTTACCTTCTTACCTCACATTTTAAAAGAAATAAACTGCTTACCTTCCCCCAGGATTTTTCCGAGAATTAATAGATTCCTGTCAATCACAACATCTTCCAGTTTATTTTGTAGTTCCTCACTGACTCCCAAGCTACGCACTGTAAAGAGGGACAGAGTATATGTAAGAGTTGTCAGTGTGCTCCCTTTCATTTGAATAGAATTAACATGATACATACAGTGTTATCAAAGAGTTAAACATTTTCTTTATTTTGTACCCATGTTCTCCCCACAAAAAGCCTATAATAAAATATCGCTCTTAACTCTACTATGATTAAAGTGAGTAAAATGAATTCTTCAGGGCAAGATTAATTGTGAAGGATTATAAAAATCAGAGCCATATTTCTCTTCCCACTATGCAGTAGCAGTGGCCAGCAATCGGATTCCTGTGGGGGGGGGGGTTGCCCTTGATTTAAAGGAGTAAGGAAGATAGTCAGTAGGAACTTTCTGGTGGAGTATTTGCTATTTTATCCCTAACTATACTATACAAAAGAGCCATCGGCTTACCTCCCCTGTCCTATGCCAGGAAGGAGGCCCAGTAACCACAGGAAACATTGAGAGAACAAGCTACCGTTCTACCTATGGGATATGGAACCTCATTATAATGACATAAAAAGTGCTAACTTGAGTACTTGTGGGAAAGTCCGAAAATAAGATATTCTATAATAAGGTATCAATATGCAGCATTGACAATAAGTGTTACCAATAAGAGGAATTAACCCATTCAATAACTCTTTGGCAAATGATTCAGTTTGTGCCATAGTTAAGAAAAGTAAAAATAAATAAATAAATAAATAAATAAATAATCAAAAACATTCTACCTTGAATGAGTTTTTGTTTCATAGCACCCTGTTTTCTATCATCCTTATATTTGTTTTATTGTTGTTGTTTTTGTTTTTGGCAAGCATCCAGAAGCTTGAATTTGATAATATTTGCACATACTTTCTACACTCTTTCTTAATTGTTCAAGAATACAGCTGTCCGTTTATTCTCACTCTTCAAACTGGAAGGCTCCCCTCCGATTCAGCAAAACTCAAACCACGATTGTTATAAAGTACGTTTGCAAATTGTTCTCTGAATTGGTTGCCATAGGAAAGCGGGAAATAAGCTCAGAGATTATGTCAATTGCTTTGCTGCTTTCTTTAAATCCCTGACCTCTAACCACATCTTCTATCACTGTGGTGAGTTCCTGTCTGTGGTGGTAGGAGACTTTAACCCCGGCCACTTCACCTCAGGGCGCACTTGAAAGTTCCAGTAAACCAGCCAATAGCGGAGCACACAGCAACGCCAGACTAGCTACTTGCTGGTTTCTGGTTTCTGAAGACTTTTGCATGTCAAAAATATCCATTATTCGACTCCTTTGGCTTTTGTTAGAAATCTATTGATCAATTCTTGTTCTTTCTTTGCTCTCAATTACTTTAACTTTCGCCAGAAAAGGGAAATGGAAGTTAACTTACAGGTGAGTTCGATGGCTCGCCGACAGAAGGACTTCTTTGCAATATAATTGACGACTAATTCCGAATCCTCCTCTGTGAAGGCATTCCTGGGTGAAGAAAAATAAAGACATCCCATACTCATAAAAAAAGGGCCTGCTGGGACAGGGGCCGATTCCACAAGATGCCACTAGGCCGCTGCCTGTTCAAATGCCTCTTTTAGGACAAAGACATTTCCCACCGGGAGAAGTATGTTTCTTTCCGTAGCTCTGTTTCAGGCCTGCTTGGCAAAGTCAAAACAACTCTATCCAAGCACCATCAAGAACACAGAACAGCTGAGAAGCTCCCCATGGCCAAAGCTGTAAGAGTCTGAGCAACAAAATAAAGCAGTATTGGATTATAATCCAGAGTGTAAAATGAATACCCACGAGTCCACACTGATTTGTTTATGACTGAATACATAAATGAGGTGTTGAGACAAACCTATGCAGAAGAATTCCAAATATTTTATGTAGATACTCTGCCTGTCATGGGTGGGGGAAGTGTAACTCCTCATCTGGGTAAGTGTGGGCTGTGCAGGTTGACTTACTTCCAGACAGTACAGTAAGGAAAGGGAGAAAAATAACCGTGTCCCATTTAAGTGACAGAATTAATGTTAGAACCCAGGCATCATGTCTTCTAGACCAGTGCCTTCCTCTCCATATGCCAGGCTCCCTGCCACCACAGGGCCTTTGCATGTGCTGCTCTTTCTCGCTGTGATGCTCTTCGCTTTGTCTTTCACCTAGTTAACACCTGCTCTTTCTTCAGATTTTAGTTCAGGGATCTGCAGGGAGGCCTTTCCTGACTTTCTTAACGCAGTCAAATTCTCCCATTATACACTCTGACATATCTCTTTATACAGGATTTAACACAGTTGCTGTTTTATATTTACTTGTGTGATTACTGCTTGATTCTCCATTAACTATGAACACCCACGAGGGCAGGAGCAGTGTCTGCTTTTGTTCACTCTTGTATCCCAGGTTATCACTGAGAAGGCCTTTAATACATATTCCTGAGTTACTCTTATATCTTCTGCAGAGGTTCTCTGCACCTGTTTCACAATGAGCCTACAAACCACTCCTACACTCTGGGATGCATTTCAGTCAACTACGTATTCAGGATTTAGATCCGATCTTGTCATTTATTTAAAGTAGTCATTCTTAGGGGTGCCTGGGTGGCTCAATCAGTTAAGGTCTACCTTTGGCTCAGGTTCATGACCTCAGGGTCCTGGGATCAAACCCTGATCAATGGGGAGTCTGCTTCTCCCTCTCCCTCTGCCCCTCCCACCCCACTTGTGCCCCCTTTCTCTCAAATAAACAAATAAATAAATAAATAAATAAAACCTTTAAAAAAACTTAAGTTGTTCTTAGAATTTACATACTAAGATATAATAATTATAAGGATAGAATTAGTAAGTACTGAAGGTACCCGACCCTTAGGACTAGGATGGACACAAAGGACAGTCGAGCCTCCACTCTCAAGCCCCCTCTCATGCCAATGGAAAGTTTTGGAGTGGAATGTTCTAGGAGCATTCCTAAGATGTAGCAACAAACAAAGGTTGCCCAGCTCCCTCCAAAACAGAGTCACTCACCTTCCCTCACTCTGTCCCATTCCAGGCTGTCAATAACCTGCCTCTTACAGAATACTTCCTCCGCCCCATGAGTGATAAACTGGATTTCACAGAAACCCAAACTCACTACAGAGGTGCTGGAGTAGAAAACTGAGTCAGAAACAAATTTGCACACATAGCTTTCTTTTCATAGGTTGCCTCAACACACCTGCCCATCTTTGTTGATAATTTAACTACTGTTATAAAAGTCAGATGTACAGAAAATCAGAACAAGAGCCTCTTTTACACTTGAATGTGAAAACATAATGTTTTTCTCTATTAGAAAAATCACTGGTCATTACAGAAAGTATATAAAATACAGCAAAAAAAGAAAACACAGAATCATCCACACTTACACCACCCAGAATTGCTAATGCTTTGGTGAATTTCCTTCTGGTCTTTTTATCTATACATACATTTTATTTGTTTCTTAAAAATAATTAGGATTATTTTTAAGACTTCTAACAAAAATCCTCATTTTACAGCAACCAAGTTTGGATACTGAAGGCTTACTGATGCTCTTCTCTGTACATGAGCCCCTTTCAAGGCCGGATTCCCCTGTTGGCTGCCTCTGTGGCACGGGCCCAAGCAAGGAGGCTGCCTGCCCCCAGGATGTACATAAGACAGGACCCCCAGCTAGGTTCAGGGAGGAGCTGAGCCAGCCAGAGAGGCATCATCGGCTGGCAGAACAAGCACGTGATACCACTGGGCAAAACATTTTAAACTGGGGACACTTACCCAAACTTTGTCTCCTGGATTCGTTTTCTGATGATCAGAGAAATATATAAAATCGACCCAATCAAAACAAATCCACAAAAGCAACCAAGGATGATGAGCACAGGATCCGTGTTGCCAGGTGCTGGGGTGGACGAGGGGGCAAAATCTACCCAACCTAGTAAAATACCAATAGAATCAGTTGGAAACATCTCTTTGGGATCCAAAATATGTAAGAAACATTGGCTTGTAAAAGGGAAAGAAGATAGTCAAAAGTTCTAGAACTTAGTCCTTTTGTATTTTGTGATCTACATATGCAGGCAGTCCTCACTCTGATGGGGCAAGCTAAGACCATGCACAGTGAGCTTAATAATTAACAGGCGACTCTCTTCACGTCAGTTATGAACGTACAAGGAATGGAAAAAAAATGGCAAAACTCCTATTTATCTGGCATACTGTGATTTAAAACACTAGATATATTGAGAATTAAAAGACTGCATTTCTCCGTAAAAAAGCTTATCAAGAGTAGTTTGAATAGTACCTGTCTTCTTCTTCTGGTCACATAACTTATGATATGGCAAGAATATATTTTCTGTGCCCTGGAGAATTTTCATCCTCCCTTCTGGGTTTGGATTCGTTCTCCACATTTTACCCTTTGTGCTTTCAAAGCTGAGAACTATCTCTGCGTGTTCCTTTATATGAAGATTTTTGCTCGAGTCACTTCCTCAGGGCCGTTTTTCTCCTTTTGGTGCGGCCACTACGCTCATGTCATGAAGTCACCTTCGCCTCTTTCCCTGGCCGCGGACCTAGTCGCTCACATGGCAGCCCTGTCTGCATTCCCACAGTCAGCTGTGTCTTCCATACTCCACATTCAATTCCAAGTTCATTTCAACACTTATGTGCTTCCTTTCTTTGCTGCACTTCATCTTTGCTCACCGACTCCCTCTTTCAAGGACTTACTTTTATCAAGTGTCATGTGGGTGTGTCCCTGGGAGATAAGGAGGCAACATGCATGGCTATAGGTCTTCCTAGATGCATATGATTTGAATCATGGAAGTGCAGCGTCCAACCACCGAGAGCCTTTGAGACAAGTGACAAGACTGGTCACGATCTTGCACATCTGTCATTTCCGTAGTGGTTTGCGGACTGGACAGTTGGCAGTGAAGTGTATGCTTCATGCAATTACTCACAGATACTACATGATGGTAACTCAAGTTCAGACCATGTCATTGGGTTATTTAACCCAACTGTGGTAGCTGAAATGTATGCATGTTGGAGTTGTGCAAAGCAAGGACTGTCGGAAGAGCACAGCTTTGTAAAATGGTGGAGAGTTTCCCATGTATGCAGATGAAAGCTCTGTCTTCTTAAACTCTGATTTTTTTTAACCTATGCCCTTAGAATCAGAATCTCATTGTCTCTGAATTTCTACCAGGTAGACACACCTTGCTCGCCATCACCAGTTACTAATGTTCCCTAGTTATAGTGCCCACGGGCTGCAGGAACTGTGATGTGGCTCCCTTTTAGCATGTTTGAGGGTCACTAGAACCCACAGACAGGAACTCAGTGGTCCACTCACAAGTCCTGTCTGCTACAGGTACAAAGACCCTGTCTGACAAGAACTTGTAAATACAAAAAAAATCACACTGATAGAGATACCTGTGCGTGGAGTGTCTGACAAGCAGGTACAGCATGTGGGGCCATGTGGGGCATCACAGGGGCAGCTTGCCAAAGGATACTCCAACAACATGCAGAAGACGGCACAAAGGGCTGAGCATTTAGCTCAGGGAGCCCCGTGCCGTGAAAGGACAGCTTCCGCAGGTAACACTCCGTGTTCTGTACCGATCAGTCATGAAGCACTTCAGCAAGGCTTGAGTGAGTAATAACACGGCAAGCCATACTGCTTAAAACACAGAAAACAAACACTACCCATACAAACAGTGCCCATTATAGAGAGTTAAGATTAGCCATACTGTCTCTCCAACGTTCCGTCATGTATACATCATTGAAATGCAATTCAACAGGTCAAGTCAAACTGGTATTCCTAAAGGGCTCATGTTCCTCGTAACTCAGTGCTACCATCAACAGTAATGGTAGTGGGAAGGCTCACAGGTATCAGTGGTCTGTGAAGTGTGTTAGATCTTTATATGATAAAACTATCTTCATCATTGCCAAGATTTCCTTCGGGCTTCGTTTCATTCTTAACCCAGATATCCATCCCACAGGTCACTCTTGCCATCTATGCATTGCCGGGACTGACATTCTATCAGCCGATAAGGAACCTGGCTCTCACCGTGTGCAGGGATGAACATTTTCACTGGGTCACTGAAAGGCCCGACTCCCCCCCTGGTGATGGCGGCAATCCTCACTGTGCACGTGGCATTGTGGACTTGAACAGAAATCTGAGCACGGCTGCCATTCTGGCCAACTTCTTCAGACAGTTCTTTCTGGGGACAGAAAAGGAAGGAAAGGGAATGAAATACTGAGGCGCCAGGGGCGCGTCATCTGCTTGCCCATAGTTCCCTTCTGAGGGAAGTCGTCCCACCCACATCCCACGGAGCAGTGGCTGTGTTTCCACCGCAGGCCTTCCTCACTCAGGCCACAGCTAACAGAACCAAAAGGGGGGCAGGGACACAGAATGGGGCGGCAGCAGCCTCAGGGCCTGGGCCAACCAAGGCTATGAGGGCATGGCACTTAGAATGGTCAGCGAAGAAACCTCTGGAAGAGAGGAGCACGTAGCAGAGGTAGCCGGATGGCAAGAGCAAGGCTGGCTCCTTGAGACCCCCGCCCTCAGAACCACCACAGCATAATGCCCAAGAGCCACACTGTACCTTGACATTGACCGCCTGCCAACTTCCCTTGAGCCAGCATGAATGGGCTCCTGTTTCTTGCAATTATAAGAGTTTTGGCTAAAATCTGCATTGAGGAGGGCACGGACATTGTTTTTTTTTCCTCCAGTGTGATACATGCACAATGTTCTCAATTTTCCAAAAATCTGGTTTCACTTTTACTTATTTTGTTTTATAACCACTGCCACGCAACACGTGCCATGAAAACATAAGGAGAAAATGATCTTTGAAAAAAAAATAAATAACCAGACCTGAGTCCTTATATAACACTTTCCCCTTTGTTTCTAAACCTCGACGATGCTGTCTTCTGGCGTAAGAAACTAATTTTATGTTGGGGGCTGGCTTTTCAAATGGGAACTGGAGGGCTAGTGAGGGCTGAAACAAGGCCCCAGGAACCTGTCTTTAATCTCTGCATTTCGGAGATGTGATTTCACAGAGAGAAAGAGAAATGTCATACCATGTGGGTGGGGCACAGATACCACGGATCACAGCAAGCAGGGGCCTGGTTTGGGTGGCAACTTTATTCCCTGGTCACCCTGTCTCATGCTGATCACTTCTAACTGTGGTACAGGGTGGGGCCAGCTCAGCCCTTAGAGAGAGGGCAGTTCCAACATTCATGACCAAGGGGGCTACCTGGGTCAGCCACCCAGAGACTTTCTAAATCTAGACAAGAGGTGTCCATCAGGACTCAGAAATAACCCCAGACAAGGGATGAAAGGGGAAAATAGGGCTTTAACATTTTTTGGTTTTTCTACGCCCCCAGATTTCGTGCCAAGGAGATTTGTCATTGATTTTTTTATTAATTAAGAAAACAAAATAATGCTTAACAATTTTTTGGTATAATCAGGCAATATTTTTTTTTTTTTTTTAAAGAAATAGAGCATTTTATTTATGGCAAACCCAGTTTTGATGATGAGTTTGTTGGCATTCTCTATTTAACTGGGGGGGGGTCCAAACCCACACAGTCATGGAGCCCAGTAAACTGTGAACTTCACAGTTTACTACCTAACAGCTTCTGAAAGTGCAAAAGATGTCATGCCTGACGAGGGGCACTGGGCCTACTTCCAGCTGCGTGCTTTTCCATCTGCCAGGACTCAAATTTATCATTTGTGAGAATGATCTCAAAAATAGAGGACATGCATAACTGTGAAAGAATTAAATCCCTAGAAGAGAAATCCTAAAACAAGATTATCCTTTTGGAAATAAACATGATAGTAGTTGATAATATCTATTCACTTAGGGCCTATATCACTCACTATGAAAACCCAGAGAGGGAACTTTGAAATTTCCACCTTCTGTTCCTTAAGTGCATTAACAATGGTGATCATCATGGTTGCTGCTGTCATCATTCTGAATCCTGAAGTATGGAAATGACGGCAGCCACCGCTTACAGGTAATATGTTTTGGAAACACATAAAGAATTTTCCCATTTTAGGGGTGGAGCTATAATAAATGCTGAAATAGTGATTAGAAAGATGAAGGATAAATATTTTAGTAGAGGTGTAACAATTTTCTCTAAGAATATCCTTAAATGATAGTTTAAAAATGATCCCTGTTTTTATTTATTTTTATTTTTTTTGAGAGAGCGAGAGTGCACGAGAGAGCGTGTGCACACATGTATACTCGAGTGGGACTGGGGAGGGGAGGAGCAGAGGGAGAGAATCTCAAGCAGGCTCCACACTCAGCATGAAGCCCAACACGGGGCTGGATCTCACAAACCTGAGCTGAAATCAAGAGTCAGACGCTTAACAGACTGAGCCATCCAGGCGCCCGTTTTTAAAAATGGATATAATTTACCCATATTCTTTTGATGCCAAATATGTAAAGAGAGGTGCGACCCTATCCATATCCCCAAGTATTTATTTTAATTTTGATTTTGAAATCTGACAAATCCATTTAAAGTCAGACACATGTAGGAGCCACCCCTGTGGGGATTATCTCTTTCACTGTCAGGGTGCAGAGTGCAGAAGTTGTGGTCATTTCCCTCATATGAGGGGATCCGGTCCTGGGCCATGGGCTAACTGCATATTTCTCATTCCGTGAGCTTTCATCTTTACCAACAGAGGCCCATAGCCTTGAGGTCTTAAAATCTAAGAGCCTTTTCAGGTAATAATCAGATTTATAATATGACATCTGATTACACCTTTATCTCCACAGAAAACACGTGGACCGTGCCTGTTGGGGAAGGAACAGCATATCTTTGGAGACACAGTTTCTTTTTTTTCTTGTGAGACACTAGAATCAGTCATGGCTACTGAATGGTATTTGTTTCCAGTAATCCAATAGAGACTTTAATATCTCCCAACTCTGTAAGAATCTACAGCCCTGTAATTCATAATTGTAATTTAGAATAAGGCCCATCATGGGCATCTAGGTGGCTCAGTCGGTTAAGCATCTGCCTTTAGCTCAGGTCATGATCCCCATGTCCTGGAGATCAAGCCCCACATCAGGCTCCCTGCTTAGCAGGGAGCCTGCTTCTCCCTCGCCCTCCGCCTTCAGCTCCTTCTGTTTGTGCTCTGTCTAATAAATAAAATCTTAAAAAAAAAAAAAAAGAATAAGGCCCATCTTATTGCCTTAGAGAACAGTAACATTCAATGGGGGAAGTACCACCAGATAAAAGTTACTGTCCTGCTAACAGATGTCCATGCAAAATTTGGATCTTACTCTCCAAACATGCCCTGTTCCTACTTCTTTTTGCTAAGATGCCACGGAGTGGAGTTTGAGCAAGAGATACTGTATTATGAAGAAAGCCAAGGGCATCTGGGAAGAAGTAGTGGGCTCTGAAAAGCACTGGCTTTGGAGTCAGTCCAGCCCGGGTTCTTACCCCATTGCTGCCAATTCGAAGCTCTGTGACTCTGGGTACATTACTCAACATCTCTGAGCTTCAGTTTCCTCAAACGAACATTGAAAGTAATCATCTTTCTCACAGTTTTTTGTAAGGGTTCAATGAATTCCTACATGTAAATAGTTAGCACACAGTCTGGCACACTGTAAGTAATCAATGGTGGTTATTATTATTCCTGTATCACCTATAAGGTGCTATATGTGGATCATCTTTCCCTATAAATAGAAGGTCCTCTTACAGAAGTGACCTTGCAGTATCTTTCAAGTCTTGGTACATCAGAGAAAATAATCAAAGCTGTCTAGGTCCCCAAACCAAGAAGTTTATTTGACTGATTCATGGAATTTACCTCCATTGTAGGTTTCTCATTCAGGCCAAATGTACCATCCTTGATGGGTTTCATAAGTGTTCCAGACCCCTGGCTGACCTATCCCACAACAACCTCACCTATTCCTCATACCTTCACATGATACCAGCTCAAATGCTCCACCCTCCTTTGACAGTGAGTCCCCAAACCAAGAAGTTTATTTGACTGATTCATGGAATTTACCTCCATTGTAGGTTTCTCATTCAGGCCAAATGTACCATCCTTGATGGGTTTCATAAGTGTTCCAGACCCCTGGCTGACCTATCCCACAACAACCTCACCTATTCCTCATACCTTCACATGATACCAGCTCAAATGCTCCACCCTCCTTTGACAGTGAGTCCCCAAACCAAGAAGTTTATTTGACTGATTCATGGAATTTACCTCCATTGTAGGTTTCTCATTCAGGCCAAATGTACCATCCTTGATGGGTTTCATAAGTGTTCCAGACCCCTGGCTGACCTATCCCACAACAACCTCACCTATTCCTCATACCTTCACATGATACCAGCTCAAATGCTCCACCCTCCTTTGACAGTGAGTCCCCAAACCAAGAAGTTTATTTGACTGATTCATGGAATTTACCTCCATTGTAGGTTTCTCATTCAGGCCAAATGTACCATCCTTGATGGGTTTCATAAGTGTTCCAGACCCCTGGCTGACCTATCCCACAACAACCTCACCTATTCCTCATACCTTCACATGATACCAGCTCAAATGCTCCACCCTCCTTTGACAGTGAGTGACAGGGAGCAATGGGGAAAGGAAGAGGCAGTGGGCACATGCCAGAATCCAGGCGTGCACCCTGTCAGGAGGCAGTGGTCTAGGCCTAAGGAAGGAATCCTTGAATGCACTGTGGCTTTTCTAGGCCTTTAAAGAAGTTACTTCTACGTGTCCTGTTGTCTCTAGGCCCCTAATAATCTGCTACGAAACTTCCTTCTGATCTAACATCTCTACCCTTCCCAAATACAATTAGAGCCAGCATTAGAGTCACAATCCCATTATAATGAGCTTTGTAAGAGTAACACATATAAAAATGAGCCTCTGTTTACCATATGGGCAATTCTGGGTCAAAATTAAACAGACTTATTTACCATAAAACATCAAAGAGCCTTGAACTTGCCAGTATACACTATGGATCTTCCAGAAAGCGGTATAAACTATGCAATATTTTATAAACTTATTGGCTCGTTGAATTCTTTTCTCATGGAAGGTCTACTGACAATTATGGCAATGGATGGGAAATACTAGTCCACACTCCTCAAAAGGCTTTCCCATCAAAGAGAGAAACTCTCCAGCTGGTAGGGATGTCAGCCAGATCCGTGCAACAAGCCCAGTATCATAAATGCCTAGAAAACAAGTTCAAGGTCCTCTGCTCAGATGGTACAAAGATGAGTGAAACAGGGCCCCAACTTCAAAGAGAATAGATTGAACTTGCTCCTGACTTTCGGATTTTGAGCTTGGATTTGGAATGCAAGGGATATAAAGAAAAATGGAACAAAAAAAAGTCAGTATCTTCATCAAGATATAGTAACTGTGTGTACAGTAAATATCAGGAGTTTCTTAGTCTGAAAGTGACACAACAGGTGGGGATAACAAAGGTATAAACAACAACCCACCCAAAGATCACTTTCAAGAAAGTTCTGAAATTGCATACAAAAAACCGCCCTTGTTAGAGTAACACCAGGGAAAATCTTCCAAAAATATCCAATTCCATCGCCTTGCATATAGAAGATATACCTCTAGGTAGAGTTTTCTAAAAAAGGAAATGAAAGGACAATTTTGAGAGATGAAGTTGTGTCTAACTCTTGCCCTCCTGAAATGAAGGGAGTTCAGGAGACAGAGGTGATGGGGACAGAGGTGATTTCAAACTTCACTTCGGGCAGGGGTTTTAGGATCCTCCCAGGGCGGGCTTTTCTTCAGTGTTTTTCTTTGCCTCCGGCGGTGGCCCATGAGCTTGAAGCTGAGCTGCCCCAGAGAATGTTATCCTGAGGAAACTGAGCCACTGAGTCTTTTGTTGTCATGAGACCCTCACGATGCACCAAGTATAGCATGAGTTCAATGCAAATGATGTTCTCACTGGGATGAGCCAGCATCTCCAAGGAGGTAATGACTGGAAAGGTCACAGCCCTGACTGTGGCAGGATTGTTCTCCCCGCACGGGGCACCGTTCTGAACAAAGGGCAACAAGCACGTGCGGCACAGCGGGGTGTGGGTGGCATTTAGGGCACAGCTCTCTTCTGCGTCATCCTCGAGGATTTCCCCACTCTTGCCCTACAGACGCCTCAGCTCCAGAGGTCCCCTCTAAACAAGCAGCTTTTTCACCCATGCCAGAAGAAGTCAAAAGGATGACCTGCAGCTCTTTAAACAAAACTGGGTGTTTTTTTTAGACCTCTCACGTGTCTGCTGATAATTACTATCTTCTGCCAACCAGAGAAAAATACAATCCTATTGAACCGAAATACAATGATTGGACCTTCAGGGACTGTTCATAATTTAGCATTGTGAAAGGGGCTTGTCTCTGACAGAAGCATTTGATTCCCCTGATTCAGCCAGTGTGGAAATTCGGTTAATCAAATAAGCACCCTGCACAGAGGCCTTGGGACCAAAGACCAAGAAACAAGAGGCTTCTCTCGTAGCAGCAACACTCTTAAGCAGGGGTTTGACTTGTACAAACGACACCCTGTTACCACTCTGAGGCACAAAAAATCATGGACTTCAAGCCCTCTTCTCTGTCCTCTACTTCCATCACATACTGCTTCCAAGAGTCTGCTTGCTGATAGGTAAACTGAGTCAAGAAAAGAAGAAGAAGAAATCCCAAATGTCCTTTTGGAAAGAGCAGTTTCGGTAAAAGCTGGATGACGTGAGGTTGAAAATGACTGAAACAAAGCTTGGACGTCATCCGTGGGGGCAGCTGTTGACAGTGTCCGTCTCTCCTGCCAAGCAGTTACACTACGTTCACAAGATGCCCCACGCAAATGCCACGAGGATGCTAAGATCTGATCTACCCCTAGGGCCAGGACGATCAGGCAGGTCAGCTTTGCAGGATGGCAGTAAAGGGACGGTCCTGATGATGGAGTCAGTGCATCTGCCTTTCCAAGGACGCTCTGTGTCTCCTCAACTCTCTTCCTTTCCCAAGTGGGAAGGGGACCTGTCTGGGAGCTGCGTACCCACCCATCCATAGACATCATCCCTACTTCTGTGGAGCTTTAACCCTGTCCTCTGGAGTCTGGTTACCCCTTGCCATTCTCAATGAGGCTGGAGTTCTTCCCTGGCAATGTTCTTCAGAAAAGCATCCTCTGGAATTTCCAAGAGGCTATGACTGGCTGGACCGCTAAGCCATACACGTTCTTGACCTTCTGCTATGGTTATCTCAGTAGTTCTCAACTATCTTCCTACAAGAGTCCAGGTTTCCAGAAGGCACGAATCAGATGATAACAGAGATGGGTCCTACACATATTTACTGAATACATAAATGAATGGATGAGTGAGTGAGTGAGAAAAGCCCCAAAGACTCCCTGGAATTTTGTAACTATTCAGTGAAAGGTGCCTCATTCAATAATTCCTGGTCTCTCAACAAAACAAAAGCTTCTACAACAGTATTAAATAAGCAAATCTAAGGAGACAGAGTTCCAACTTACAGAAGTGTCCGCACTCTGCCACATGTGAGATATCCGGTAGCCCAGCAGTTCCCCATCCTGCCGCTTAATTGGAGGCTTGATCCATCTGACATCCACCTTATGACTAGATTCATTCAGAAACACAGTGACATTCGAAGGTGCTACTGAGGGAGCTACAAAAGAAAGAAGAGAGAAAGATGAGGAACCACAGAGAAAAGTACATAGGGGTACATTCTCTTCTNTTTAAAGATTTTATTTATTTATTCGACAGAGATAGAGACAGCCAGCGAGAGAGGGAACACAAGCAGGGGGAGTGGGAGAGGAAGAAGCAGGCTCACAGCAGAGGAGCCTGATGTGGGACTCGATCCCATAACGCCGGGATCACGCCCTGAGCCGAAGGCAGACGCTTAACCGCCGTGCCACCCAGGCGCCCCTCTTCTCAGTTTCTGAATGTTTGGTTTGGTTTCCAAATGCTCTAAGGAAAGAAAGCATTCAAATGGGACTGGGATTAAGAGCAGATTTTCACCCTCTTTTCAATTAAGGAGGATTGAAATACCACATGAGTTTTTATCATTTTTTAAAGATTCATTTATTTATTTTAGAGAGAGAGTGAGCGTGTGTAGAGCAAGTAGGGGGAAGGGCAGAGGGAGAGAGAGAATCCTAAAGCAGACTCGGTGCTGAGCAAGGAGCCCAACTAGAGGCTGGATCCCAGGACCCTGAGATCATGACCTGAGCTGAAACCAACAGTCAGCCCCTAACCAACTGCACCACCCGGGCGCCCCTGAAATACTACATGAGCTTTGAAAAAGTAAGCACTTTCCAAACCAAATTACAGAGACAAGGAAAGGCAGGGAAGCAGGTGGGTGGCACTCAGGCACTCCTCCTGGGGAAGCAAAGCAGACACAACTTGAACAGGGTTCTCCAATAGTAACCTATGGGGTGGAAGGTCAACCAGACTGTCTGGAGATCAGTTGTGTGTCACGTGAGATGTACAAGGCAGGGAACACTGCAGAGCTCAGAAGCAAGCCACCATTTTAAAGTCCAAAGGCAGGTTATCGATGGTCTGAACCGAGTTAATCCGTCAAAAATTTTTAAAAATGTACATACACATTTATGTATATATATGTAAGACATCTCATTATTGAAGACCAGAAGTTCAAATGGTAATTCCTGGGTATCAAAATGTAGAATTTAACTCTGGTTTTCACTCTCTGGTTTATAGTAAGTTCTGCTTAAGTCACATACCCACTTACGTCAACATGTCTGTTATCTCTCACAAGGATACGAGGATAAAAGTTATAGCACTTTGAAAAAAATGTATGTATGTATTACATATAAGTACAAAATAATTTAGGAAACAGGTCAAGTTCATTACTAGATTACTTTTCGGGAGCAAGGAACTTGACTATATCTCTTAAAGCTGAAAATAATATGGGGGCACCTGCGTGGCTCAGTTGGTTAAGTGTCTGACTCTTGGTTTCCGCTCAGGTCATGATTTCAGGGTTGTGAGATCGAGCCCCACGTCAGGCTCTGTGCTCAGTGCAAAGTCTGCTTGTGATTCTTTCCCTTTCCCTTCCTCCCCCTTCTGCCTCTGCCCCTGCTTGCACTCTCTCTCTCTCAAATAAATAAATAATCTTAAAAAAAAAAAAAAGTGAAAATAAAATGCTCTTTAACCAAGTATTTTATTTCCAGGAATTTAATCTAAAAAATTCTCCTGTAGGTAGTATTATATTTACTGATGCATAATAATGATAAAAAGGAATAAATGTACTGCTCAGTCAATAATTATGATGTAATAAATTTTGATACATTTTCCAATGGAATACTTGGTACCTAGCCACTGAAAAGAATTAGGTAGATCATGTGTATGGATATGAAAAAAATATCTAATGGAGCGAAAAATCAAATTGAAAAAGGTATGCAACAACGATCCATTTTAGAAATAAAAAATGTTTTATATAAATATAGAAAGAATGAAACCAATTACAATAATATATACCAAACCATTGCCTATAGTTGTATTTAGGGGAGATTAAGTTATGTATTTCTGATATGCCTAAAAAGAAAACAAAAGGGTACTCTAACCTTCATTTCTGCTTGGGAAATGTCCCACAGCTAAAGTCGTGCTATGAACTGAGTCATATAGTTTCAAATCGGTTGTAGAATTTATGGACAAACATGGCCAACTCAACATGTCTTTATGTCTGCTCCTCCTGAAACCTCTCTATGATGACAGTAAGGAATTTAAAACAGTTAAACTCATAAGGTGCAGCAGAATCACCAGTGGAAAAGAAATGTCAACATATACTTGAAAGCTGAAAAAGAGATGCAGAAGGTATAATTAATTCAGCAAGTCTGTTCTCCCCAAAGGACCATGGAGAGGCTCAGAAGCTGTGGGCGCAGGTACTGAAACTGGAAGATTGACAGTTTGACCAGGAAGTAGCTAGTCCTCAAGATCCCTGTAACCTATTCCCACACTTGCCAGGTACTCCCTTCCAAATGCCCCTGGAGAGAGGATGCTGCTTTAGTCTCCAAACTGAAAAGCCTCTGGATGTGGGGCACTGGCAGAATGAAGGCACAATGAGGGGCCAGACAGACAACTGGAGAAATAAGTGGAAGTTTGTACCCTGAATGAGGAGGACTCTGCCTCACCCCTCCTCCTCACCTGGATCCTGGAGCATTGGCAGCCATGTTAACATTCCTAAGGCAGGAAACAGGAGACCTCTTTGCTAGAGAAAGTGAATGGTCCCAGAGGAAAGAAAACCAATATTGACACTTAGGGGTGTCCAAATCAAAAGACTTAGATCACTGCCCATTAAATAGAAAGATATAAATAAGTTAAAAATAAGGAGGAATCAAAGATATATCACATATTCAAAAGAAAGCTAAAATGGCTATATTTATATCAGAGTAGATCTCACAGAAAATAATACCGTAAAGATAAAGGAAGCAATCTCATACTGAGAAGGTGGCCAATTATTAGGAGAGCGCAGTAATAGTAAACATTTATGCACAAAATAACAGAACTTCAGAATGCTTGAGGCAAAACTGGCTAGAGCGTCAAAAAGAAATGGATAAACCCAAAACTGTAACTGTACATTTCAATGTCTCTCTCTAAGCAATTGACAGAAGTAGGCAGAAAAGCAGTAAGAATATAATTTGAAAAACACTGTCAACCAACTCAACCAAACTGACATTTATAGAATACTCTGTATAATAAGAGGAATATACATTCTCTCCAAGTGCACACCATACATTTATCAGGAAAAACGTGTTCTGGGCCATAAAAGGAGTCTCAATATATTTAAAAATATTAAGTTCATTCAGATTACGTTCTTGGGCACCAACAGAGTGAAATCAGCAATCAGGAATACAAAGATTTCTGGAAAACCCCAAAATATTTGGAAACTAAGTTACATAGCTAAATAACTAATGGGTCAAAGAAGAAGTGAGAAAAGTGTTTTTGAACTGAATGAAAATGAAACACAGCATATACAAACTGTTCTCAAAGGCTTTTCTTTAACATTTGAGAGAAGATATTTTACAGTTTTGGACATTACAATATCATTCTGTGGAAGGCTAATGCCCTAAAGATTTCTGATCCCCATCTGTCTACCCGCCCCTGCCCCATCTGCATTAAGACTAGAGCATTGATTAGGTGAGGCTGGAGCTGAGGGCAGGAAAGATGTTCTAGCAATCTAGAGCTCTAAACTGGGAAAGAACAGGAGCTGTGGATTTGAATTTACCAGAAATACAATATTCATAGAAGATAACAAAAATCTCAGAAATCAAAACAGCACGATGGAAAATTCTTTAAAGTTTAAAGATATAAATAAAATTTGCTAGGAGCAAGAGTAGCATAGAATCTAGTTCATAGGGCTTCTCTGAGGATCTAATAAAACGATCCATGCAAAGCCCGTAAGTGGCACTGGGCGCGTGGTGTTCGGTAAACATTAACCATCTTCACGTTGTTTCTTGAATGTGATGCTAGGATGAATAATTTTTACATTATTAAATTTGAATTTAAAATAATATGGGCCATAAAGTGTGTTGCTATTATCCTCTGTAAAAGAACGTATTATCTGTTCCTAGTAGGTGTAAGTTTTGTCACTAAGTAGAAGGAAGTATCCTCTTCCCCATTTTCAATAGCTACCTCAATAAAACCCTCCTCCTGAGACAAAGACCAAGCAAAGCAAAGTTTAAACTCTAAATCAGGCCACCGGGAAGGATTTGTTTAGTCACATGCCATTAGGCGCAATATTTATTCTAACTCCAGGAATTACCTCCTTCAGTCGTGCTGGCCAGAATCCAAGGGCTCATTGCAGACCAGCCAATTTCATTCATGCACGACACACCGATGCTGTAATTAGCCAGAGCTTGCAGCTGCTTGATTTGATACAGATGTGGTGAGGCAGAGGTGTTAAAAACCATGACCGAGCCATTACTCAGCGGATCAACTTCCTTGACCTGAGTGGGAGGTAAAAATGTGGACCAGGCATTAGTAAGGTGGTGGGTATGCCAGACATAGAGCGCTCATGTATTTGGTGCACGTAGGCCTTCCGCTCCACTGAGGGGAAGTACCTGCTTCCTTTGGGGCCACACACTAATTTCCCACCAGCATTACTGGGTGTTACTCATGCTACTGGAGCAGCCACCGAGGACCTGAGCAAGACACCTAAAATAAGCGTTCTTGCTGAGGCACGTAACAGAGCAAATAATGATCTTTATAATATTATAACGATGGTAATTTATATTAAATATGAAATAAGATGAAGTAGCCTTTCCTTTCTCAGAACCACCTCAATGCTTGATTTCTTCTTTCAGCTGTTGCACAGAAAATGCTCCAAAGACAGCCAACATCAGGTAGGGCCAAAACCTAAAATATTTACTATCTGGCCCCTTACAGAGATCGTTTCCCAAATCCTACTTTAGGGGATGGGATCCGGAATTTCTGTCTTTATTCTGTATTTCTTTTCATTATGCAACCTGATGAACTCTGCTCCTGCCTTGAGGTAAATTCTAGCATATACTTTTTTTTTTTTAATCCCTACTCCCACCCCAATATAAATTTAAGTCGAAAAGCAAATTCAGGGAATGCACATTTTCTGACATTATTTGATGGGAAGATATAGGGAAGAGTCATTTGCACCTCACCCAACAAACTTTTCTCCAAATATCATTAAAACATCTCAGCTCTTTCCTCTGAGTTCTCTCCATCTTTCCCTCCATAAGCTCTACTAGTCTCTCCACATCCCTCTCCAGACATCCTCTGTACACACAAGCAAAAATCTAGAGCTAGGCCAAACTTCTACCTTTTTCCTTAAGCATATCTCCTGTCTGGGTATGGGGATAAGGAAGAGCGTTTTCCCACTACATGTTTTTCAAAATTTCTACAATGTGTAGTACTTATACAATCAGAAAAGAGAAAATGATGTTGAATAAAACACAAGTAACCAAAACTAATTGGGGAAAAAAATCTTCAATACTGGACGTATTCCTAAAAATAACGGGCTTGCAGTCATGGGGTGTGGATACACAGGGTTGTTATTTCAGGATACAGGTGTTGAAATTTAGGCCAAGGGGCCACAAATGACATTCTGGAATTCTAAATCCCCTAGTGGATACCACGAGGGTGGTGTTGGGGCCAAGTCTCACCTCTGACTCAGAGCCGCAGACTGCACTGGGTGACAAAAGTACCAGTTGGCCTGAGGAACCACCAGAGGAGAAACAAAGAGTTACTTGCTTATCTTGGTGGTGGCTGTTGGCAGAACTTACTTTTTGTTTCTTCACTTTAGAGTATGCACCTACTTCCTGGTGACCAACCCCTGAAACTAAGGTGGAGGAAACCTCTGGCTCTCCACCCCTGCCCCATTTCCGGAGCACTGTGTGGAGCATTTCCAGGCACAGGGGCACTCTTTGAGGACACACTGCTGGAAGAAGACAGGGTTTCTATAACAGTCCTCAGTGGGTCCTAGGGGAAAAGAGGGCATGAAATAGCAAGAAGTACGTGGGAGAGGTAAAAATAGAAATGGAGTATGCTGCCCAAAAATGAGTGAAGAAAGGAACTAACATCAGGACCAAAGGAAGTGAAAGGGTGTGTCCTGCTAGTGCGTGGATCTGAATCTTGTCCAAAACATTCATTTGTTACCAAGTCAGAGTTTAAAATTGTAATGGACTGGGGACATGCTATGAAACTATGCTTGGTTCCTTCAGAAGTGGGACTACATTGCTAATCTGCAGAATATAAAAGTCTAACTTCTAGAGCCAGTCCTGACTAACCCTGCTAGGACCGGTCAGAGAAAACAGGATAGCCAGTTATATTTGAATTTCAGAGAAACAACAAATAATTACAGGTACAGGTATGTCACTGCATCACTCCTATAATTTAACTTGTAAAATAACTGTATTCTTATGGGTGAAAGGAGGCTGAGCTAGCTGGTGGGGCAAAGACAGAATAACCATGTCTGGCACCACAGGATCCCAGGTGGGCAAGGAAGGCCTGCAATTTGGCAGTGACTGGATGATCTTTCCCTCATGCCATGGCTGCCCAAAGCCAAGGCAAAAAGAGGAGAAAGCAGGTGATGCTCGTGTGTGATCATCTTCTACCTTCAGCAGTGACCTGATGTCTTCAGACATTCCTACCATCCTATTCTACCTCATCTCCATCCCGAGACCTACTCTCTCAGGTGGGGGCGGTACTAGTCCGAAGCAACCATACTCATATGGGCAGGAGCCTCATGTCTTCTTGGACTCTTCATAAAGCTCAGTAGCAGGTTTAAAAAGGGCAGATCAATGCTTCAGTTATAGCTATACACACATAAGGAAATAGGCCCTGTTGTTCCTAACAACAGAGTCCTGGAATACATGAAGCAAAAACTGATGGGATTGAAGGGAGAAACAGACAATGCAAAAACAATAGTTGAGACCCTAATTCCCCACTTTCAATAACAGATAAAACCACGTGGCAGAAGATCGACAAGGAAACTTAAGAAGTGAACGAGCTCTAAACTAACTAGATCTACCAGACATATCAAACATTCTACCCAACAAGAGCCGAATATACCTTTCCCTACACACGAAACATTCTCCAGGGCAGAACAAATGGTAGGCCATAAAACAAACCATAGTAAATTTAAAAGACTGAAAATCATATTAAGTATATCCGCCAAACATGATGGAATAAATATTGGAAATAAGCAAAAGAAAAAAATTTGAGAAATTCACAAGTATGTGAAAATTAACACACTCATGAATAACCAATAGGAAAAAAAAAATGAAATCACAAGGAAAATAACGAAAAAACTTGAGATGAATGGGAAAAAAGCTCCCAAATACCAAAACCTATGTGATGCAACTAACACAGTGCTTAGAAGGAAATGTATATGGGGCGCCTGGGTGGCGCAGTCGTTAAGCGTCTGCCTTCGGCTCAGGGCGTGATCCCAGGGTTCTGGGATCGAGCCCCGCATCAGGTTCCTCTGCTAGGAGCCTGCTTCTTCCTCTCCCACTCCCCCTTTGTGTTCCCTCTCTCGCTGGCTGTCTCTCTCTGTCAAATAAATAAATAAAATCTTAAAAAAAAAAAAAAGAAGGAAATGTATAGTATAAATGCTTGCGTTAAAGAAGAAGAAATTTCAAATAAATTACCTAGCCTTCTACCTTAAGAAATAAAAAAAAAAAAAAAAAGAAGAGCAAACTAACCCAAAGCAAACAGAAAAAAGGAAGGGAAGATTCAAATTAAAATCAGGAATGAACGAGGGGACATTACTACTAACCTCAAAGAAAAAAAAAGCTTATAATGAAATATTATAAGCAATTGTATACCAACAAATTAGATAACCCAGAGGAAGCAGACACATTCCTAGAAACACACAAACTACCAAAACTGACTCAAGAAGAAATAGAAAATCTAAGTGGACGTGTACCAAGTAAAAAGACTGAGGTAGTATTCAAAAAACTCTCTGCAAAGAAAAGCTCAGGACCCGACAGCTTCCCTGGTGAGTTCTATCAAATACTTAAAGAATTAACATCAATTTTCCTCAAACTCTTCCAAGAAATAGAAGTCAAGGGAACAACTCCCAACTGATTCTATAAGGTCAGTCTCACCTTGATACCAAAACCAGAAAAAGCTAACACAAGAAAACTACAGACACAATTAGACAATGGTGATGGTTGCACACCTGTGTGAACATACCAAAAAACATACGCTTTATTTTTTAAAGTTTATTTATTTAAGTAATCTCTACACCCAGCGTGGGGCTCAAAATCATGACCCTGAGATCAAGCGTTGCATGCTCTTCCGACTGAGCCAGCCAGACGCCCTAACATTATACACTTTAAGTGGGTGAGTATCATGGTCTGTGAAATATATCTCAGAAAAAGCTGCCCCCCAAAAAGGATATTCCTGGTGAGGACTTTGTAGACACAATAAGAATTCTTAACACTTACCAGCCCTTCAGAGGTTTACAAATAAAGTTGGGCAAGAATTAAGCAAAGCTAGAGTTGGTAGGGTGAGGGTGGAGGCTATTTTGGGAATAATAGAATGTTTTCACTTTCCAGAGAAGGAACAGCTGTTAGACAAGGGTGGGAGGCAATAAAAACAGAGAAACTAATTCTGTTTGGTATTAAAAACATCTGGTTGTCAACATATAAAATTCTTTAGAAGTCACTGCTTCAAGTTGAGGGGGCATGAATGGCAGGTGTCAGGTGAACACGTTTTCAGCTCATAAGACCAGACATTTATGAAACTAAGAAAAATTTCTGACCCTACTGTGTGACAACATACAGGGCATAAAGCATTCATGTTTTCAGTGGATAATCCACACACATTCAGCTACCTGCTCCCACAAGTAATGTCTCTTCTGAGATATGGAGGAAGAGACAGTTCAGAAGAGACAGTTCTGAGTGCTGCTTTTGGCATCAGAACTTTCTGGGTTTGAATTCTGGTTTTGCCACTCACGGGCTCTGTGAGCACTCTGAGCCCGCAGTGCTGGTGTGGGTATTAAGTAAGATAATGTCTGCAAAGTCCCTGGTCATTGTGAACACTCAGTAAATGGTAGTGTTACTGCTATCCTTTCCATTTTAATGAAATTAACACTCAAAGCAGAGCTTACATCACGGCAAGGTACCATTTTAGGATGGCTGTATTTCTTATAGTATTCTTTCATACCCATTTTGAGTAGTGGTTAAAAAAGGGGAAAGATGGGAAACCCGGGTGGCTCAGTCGGTTAATCAGCTGACTTCAGCCCAGGTCATGATCCCAGGGTTCCGGGATTGAGCCCTGCATCAGGCTCCTTGCTCAGCAGGAGCCTGCTTCTCCCTCTCCCTCTGCTTGCCATTCCCCTGCTTGTTCTCTTTCTTCTCCCTCTCTCTGTCAAGTAAATAAATAAAATCTTTGGAAAAAAAAAAAAAAGGCAGGGGAGACTTTGCAAGGCCTGTAATGCCCAGGTTGTCCTAGGAGCCAGGGGCCGAGGTGCTACATTTGACAGCAAAAATGACCCATCTCATGCTGGCCTGTCCTTCATGGGCACTAGCCCAGTTTGAGGAGTACCTGGCTTCCCTAAGTCCTGATCACAAGCCAGTCCTAATTTCGGGATGTGTTTTTATACCTTAAAAATTAATTCTCCCTGGTCTCATGATGTTCTATCCTGGAAACCTGTTTCGATTCTGGTTGGGCCCTGGACCATAAGCAGAAAAGAAACAGCATCCCAGGGCAGAACACCTAAAATGGGGCATGTGCGGAGGACACTGGGCGGGGAAGAGGTCAATGGACTTCTGAACAGAGGTGTTGAAGGCTTCAGCACCCACCCTCAGGAGGAAGAAAAATCAGGTAGACCCTCAGAGCACCAAACAGCCACTCTCTCTTCATCCTGCTGGTTTACCTGAACGCTGCAATTCCTGAACGGGGAGTATCCATCAAAACCCGGGACCCAGGAGATCAGCACGCTGTGTGCGGTGCTATTGTAGACACGGACTTCAGTTGGTGGGGAGGGAATTGCTACACAAAAACAAAGACACACACAAACACAGTTGTAAACCACAGGTGGCCACAGCTACCAAACAAACACAGTATCAAGCCCGTTTCTGTTTCTTAAGATGAGGAAAATTCAGCCCAAGTTTTAAAAAGAAGCCACATTATGCCTAAGACTAAGCACATTAGCTTATAGACAGGCCTTCTGGTAATAGGATGGTTCTGCCTGGGCCAGAGGAGTGGAGCACAGACCTGCTTTCCTGCCCACTGATGTCCCTTTCCTTTACTGAGCTCGTGGTCACTAGCCTACTGCATGCAGGCATGTTGCTGGGTGCCACTCTGCGTGGGGACCAAGAGCCATGGCCCCCTGCCGAGAAGAGAGGGGTGCTAGGGGAGCATGAGTGAGGATGTGTGGTGGAGGAAACAGGTGAGAGTCAGTTCAAGCAAAAGAGCCAATTCCATCTGCTGGGAGTGGAGGCATAAAGTGTGCAATGACCCTGGCCCCGTGTGGGACATGGCTAGGTATCTTAATTTGAATCTAAGCAGGATCTGAAGTTTGGGGATCTTATTTTTTGCTGATTTAATTCTTCATTAATAGTCATAATCACATTTATAAGCAAAAATGATGACTGTTGTTTTCGTGTTTACTATGGGCCAGGACGTTATGGACTTCGCTTTGTTTCCTCATCACTAGAACCCTATCAGAGAGGTAGCCTCATGTTCCTCATTTATGGATGAGGATACTGAGAATCAGAGAAGTTAAAAACTTGCCGAAGATCACAGAGATTATAAGCAGTAGAACAGGGACTTGAACTCAGGTCTGTCTGAGCCCGAGCTCATGTCCCTCAGTAGGACACTGGAGGCTGGTTGCAGGAGGCAGCAAGCACATTAGGGTGAACACCAGCAGGGACTGAGGAGTCTGGTTACTGCCTGGCCTGCTGGGTGGCCCGGGCCACAGTTAAATGCCCTTTCTAACCTCCGTTCCTTCTTCTGTTAGTGGGGATAGTGATAGCATGGCTCCATGGGGCTGTGGGGAAGATTAGAAAGGTAACACATGGAGGAGCATTGGGGGAGGTGTGCTGGAGGTGAAGCAATGACAGGGGCAGAAGATCGGGGGAAGGAGAGCTGGGACCATGAGAAGTGCACCAGGTACCATATTCAGGCATTTCTGTTTACTAGTAGATGCACGGCTTGGTGAGTGGGAAAGAATCAGCATTTTGTTCGACTCACTTCCCTAAATAGATCACTTGTAGAATTGTCCTAAAATGTCTGCCTTTCCAGATCATAATTTGGCCACATATATTATAGTTAACAACAGATTAGGAGAAGGGAGTCTTGGTTGTTTTGACATAAATATTTAAATAAATGAAAATCAAAAACAAAAGTTTTTGAAAGAGGACTGATAAAAAAAAGTTAAGTTCTGTGTGAAGCATAACATTTTTAAAAAGTGTCTCTCGTTTTATAAATATTTAAATTTTAAGGTGCTTACATGTTATGAAAGTGTCTTTATAAATTTACACCTACTCATGAATTCCTGAAATTCCCAACATTTCTTTTGAAAATTGTAATAATGAGACTCGTAATGAGGAAGGAAGTTATACAGTTCCTCTGGGAGTAAGTTTCAGTTTGCTTTCTTTTTTTCCCAATGAACTTTTAGAAAATGACCCCTCATCAACTTCATCTAGTTGATTTGTCAAAACAAAACATCAGCACCTTTTTATTTTATCTATTTACTTTTTAAAAATTGGCACCATGCCCAGAGTGGAGCCCAATGTGGGGCTTGAACTCACAACCCTGAGATCAAGACCTGACTGAGATCCAGTCGAATGAATATTAACTGACTGAGCCACCTAGAAGCCCCCATCAGCACCTTTTTAAAGTATAACTTCTTTTGTAATATTGAGTCCCCTGCTGTACGTTACCCAACTTTTAACTCATTATTAAACACATTCTGCTTTTTCCTTGGGTTGTTTCCCCAAGATAAAGACCAAAAGGAATATGGACTCAATATTTGCTTCTCCGTATTTAAAATAAGAACAACGAGGGGTGCTCAGTTTATAAAGTGTCTGCCTTCGGCTCAGGTCATGATTCCAGGGTCCTGGGATTGAGCCAGTTGGGCTCACTGCTCAGTAGGGAGCCTGCTTCTTCCTCTCCACACCCCATCCCCCCACCCCTGCCCTGCTCGTGCTCTCTTTCTCTCATTCTCTCTCTCAAATAAGTAAATAAATAAAATCTTAAAAAAAAAAAAAAAGAACAAATACTAAAACATAAAATTTGCTTGAGTTTCTATGAGAGAAGGTAAGAAAGATGATTTGAAAAGGGATAAAATGACAGTATTCACTTTCGAGTTTCAGGTTTAAATAACTTTGATCCCAGAGGGAGGAGGAGGCAGATGATTGGATTGGAACGTCTCCACTAGCATGGGGACCTCCAAAGACAAGTCTTCCATTATGTTATATCGCAGCTCAGAGACAACAAAGAGATTAGGAAGAAGAGGAGCTCTGGGCTCTCCCCTCCCTTCTCCCCTCTCAGAGCAGCAGCTAGGAGAGACTTGCTTCAGCCCCAGCTGCCTGGGAAGGACAGAGCCCATTCTTTCAATCAATGCCCTAAGCCGCCCCCACCCCTGGGGGCTCTTCAAGGGGTAATGGGGACTACTTCAAGGTGGGAGAGGGAAAGGTGAAAACAGGGGCTAAGAAGATCAAAGGTAGACATCCCAGACTATTTTCTCAGACTAAGCAGAACTAAGTGAGCTAATGTTTACCAAAGACTTATGCGCCAGGCACTGTTTTGAGTGCTTTTACTTGCATTATCTCCTTTAAGCCTCAAAAATATGTAGATTCTGTAATTATCCCTATTTTATACTGAAGCCAGAGAGGTTAAGTGACTTGTCCAAGGTCACAAAGAAAGTCAGTGGGGAAGACAGGGCTCAAACCCAAGTAGCTGGCAGCAGAGCTCATGCTGTGTCCCCTGACCAGCTCCCAGAACATGCTCCAGGGCCTCAGCCCTGGTGCTTACCTTTGATGTTGATCTGCACACCCTTGGACACGGTCAGCCCTTTGTCATTGTGGGCCTCACAACTGAAGACTGCTGTCTCGGTCAGACCTGGAACGGAAGGGAACTCGTGAGACCAGGCTCACAGAGAAACGGGCTGCAGCTCACCAGAATCCCACGGCTGTTTTAGCATTCTTTTACTTTTTGGTTCATTGCTGCAAGCCATAAATGCAAAGTTAATTTTAAAACTATGCTGGTGGCTGAAAAGCAAACCTGGGATTTATTTTATTTTTTTATTTTTTCTTTAAGATTTT
The DNA here is from genome assembly GCF_002007445.2 of Ailuropoda melanoleuca. Taxonomy (NCBI): domain Eukaryota; kingdom Metazoa; phylum Chordata; class Mammalia; order Carnivora; family Ursidae; genus Ailuropoda; species Ailuropoda melanoleuca. The sequence continues at coordinate 108,101,439 of NC_048221.1, forward strand.
ATTTATTTACTTGCCAGGAGGGGAGAGAGAAGAGAGAGAGGGCACAAGCAGGGGGAGTGGCAGGCAGAGGGAGAAGCAGGTTCCCTGCTGAGTAAGGAACCCGATGTGGGACTCGATCCCAGGACAATAGGATCATGACCTGAGCTGAAGGCAGACACTTAACTGACTGAGCCACCCAGGTGTCCCCAAAACTGGGATTTTTTTTTTAAAGATTTTATTTATTTATTTAACAGAGAGACAGCCAGCGAGAGAGGGAACACAAGCAGGGGGAGTGGGAGAGGAAGAAGCAGGCTCTCAGCGGAGGAGCCTGATGTGGGGCTCAATCCCAGAACGCCGGGATCACGCCCTGAGACAAAGGCAGACGCTTAACGACTGAGCCACCCAGGCGCCCCAAACCTGGGATTTTTAAACTGTAGCTACCAGAAGCAAGTCAACCGTGGGCCTAAGAGGCAGTTGTTCTTCATTTAAGTGCTTTAAGTTTTCCTTGATGGTGAGATGTTAGGTACCAAAAGCAGTAATATTTAGACTTAAATTTCTGCAAGGAGGTATGAGAATCACTGGCCCCAATATCAAGAAGAGTGCTTTCTGGGGCTCCTGGGTGGCACAGCAGTTGAGCGTCTGCCTTCGGCTCAGGGCGTGATCCTGCCGTTGTGGGATCGAGCCCCACGTCAGGCTCTTCTGCTGTGAGCCTGCTTCTTCCTCTCCCAATCCCCCTGCTTGTGTTCCCTCTCTCGCTGGCTGTCTCTATCTCTGTCGAATAAATAAAATAAAATCTTTAATAAAAAAAAAAAAAGAAGAGTGCTTTCTGAGGTTCACCTGGACAGCCCCCTGCTGCTTAGCCCCACAGTACATAATACCTCACACACTAATGACATTTCAGGATACCAGACACAGCAGGATAAAAGTCACAGTGCTTAATTTCAGATGATCTGTTGTAATGAATCCTTTTTTTTCCCCCAGATTTTACTTATTTATTTGACAGACAGAGAGAGAGCACAAGTAGGCAGAGAAGCTGGCAGAAGGAGAGGGAGAAGCAGGCCCCCCGCTGAGCAGGGAGTCCGATGTGGGACTTGATCCCAGGACTCCGGGATCACGACCTGAGCTGAAGGCAGATGCCCAACCAACTGAGCCACCCAGGCGCCCATGAATCCTTTTTTAATAGTAAAAATTAGTCAGTTCATAAAGAATTATTACATAAGCACAAGACACTACTATTACTTGAAGAGAAGACATTAGTGCTGAATGAAGAAAAATTCCATCATTTCAGAGGTTTTAAGGCATCTTAGAAATTAAAAAACTACTTGATTTATTAATTTTAAATAAGAAGGAGGAAAGGCAATGCAGATATTGTTTTCCACCACTATTTGCCAATAAAAGGAACCAGAACTCCTTGGAGAAATGGCTGATTCTCAGACTGGAGCAGGTAACATGTAAGATGAACCTGGAACAAAAGTTAACACAAATGCCATGCAACACACACACACACACACACACACACACACACACAGAGTGATGAGGAAATGACAGAGACATAGAAACCAACTGAAAGAACTCCTCCTAACAGTGCAAGCTGGGACAGTTTGAGCAAGAAGATAAATGAAATAGCACTGGATTTTAACCCGAAGTATAAAATAAATATTCACAAGTCTATACTGATATAAATAAATGATTAAACAACGGGGAAGAACAAACAAGTCTCCCATGCAGAAGAGTTCCAAATAATTTATGTGGATTCTCTGCCCTCAAGGGGGAGGACCGTAATTCCTAACCCCTTAAGCATGGGCTGCACATAGTGACTTCCTTCCAAAGAGGACAATATGAAAAGGAAATCAAACCAAAACTTCATTTTACTTATTTTTTTTAAACTTTAGAGTGGAGAAAACGATAAACACTACCTTGGCCACATGACCAAGGTCAACACCACTAAGTCGTGTAGACAGAATGTATTCTTGATATGATGTAATGAAAATGGCATTTCCCCTCTGCAGTCTTCCTCCCAAAAACATACAACCCAAGTCTAATCAACCCAAGAGGAAAATATCAGACATTTCAAACTGTGAGATGTTCTACAAGAAACCTGACCAGTATTTCTCAAAACCGTCAAGACCGTGAAAAACAAGGAAAGTTTGAGAAATTCTTACAACCAAGAGGAGCCTAAGGAGACAAGACAATGAAATCCTGGGTGAAATCATTGAACCATACAAGGGTATTAGGTAAAAACTAAGGAAATCTGAATAGAGACTTGAGTTAATAATAATGTTCATTGGATCATTAATTATAACGAATATATCACATTAATGTAAGATGTTAATAATGGGAGAACGTGCGAGTGGGGTTTATGGGAGAACTCTGTATTATCTCCATAATTTCTAAAATCTAAAACTATTCTAAAATTTAAAAACGGGTGGTTTTTGTTTTGTTTTTAAAGCACAGCCATATATACCATCTAGTAGAATCTGGAAACTTCTCTGTCTCTGGCACACAAAGGTGTCCTCTGGCACAGAGTTCACATCATGAGGTAGAGAAAGAAAAAATTCTTGAAAATAGACCTCCATTTGCTTCTTGCCTGAATACCTTACTTTGTTTTCTTCTATCCATTTACTTGTATAGGAAGTTCTTCGTCTGATAATTTTAAAATTCAAAGCTTGTCTAAAATGGTAATAAAAAATTTGAAAAATCAAGGAGGAACAATGCCAAGGGAAGGCCAGCCCAAGGCTGGGCCAAGTGGCCAGAGAACAGTGTCTGGGAGAAGTTCTAGGAAGAAATGCACACCTGATCCCTTTTATGTTGGCTCTTCTCTTGAGGGTTAGAAGTGCACAGAAAAATCAGTGCTGGTGGGGTTTTGTTCTTTTCCACACAGACGAAAGTTAGTCCAGGCGCCTGAGTTCTGCTGGCTAGACACGGTCTCTCAAGAAAAGCGAAGTGTTGTATCTCTGTCCTACAATTCTATGGTGACTTTTTACTTCTCTAAAATAATGTTCTGTCAGAATGGGACAGATACTTCAGGTATTTTCATTTTCTGAGGTGAGGCATATTTCCCTCAGAATGGAAGAAATCCTAATCAAATGGCTTAGATTCTCTTGACAATTTCAAGAGCTAGGAAACTATAATTTCAGGTAGGAGCCATCACTTCGCATTTTTGGTCACTCCCTTTTAAGATGAAACTGCTAGTAGTTTGTGTGATGGTTTAAAATATATATTTTATTTCACTGAAGAGGAATATTTATCTCAAACCCAGTATCCACATCTATAAAAGGACACCCTTGAATACCCTGCCTCAGGGGTCTTTATATCTTCTGCTTGTATTCCTCCCAAATAACTTTGAAAAATATACGGAGTCTCTCATACATTTTGAAGTTTACACCTTAAATTTTTTTATAATTTAAACAGCTGCAAAGAATATAATTTCAGGTACTCTGACATTTAAAAAAATCCTTTAAAGGCACCTATGTAGTGTACCCATGACTGGGATGGGAGACCCAGCATCACCCAATGAAACAATTTTCTCCCAGCAGCCAGAAGTTTTCCATCATGATTTTCTACTTCCCCTGCAGAATTTTATCCAAATGGCTTAAGTATGTGGGTTTGGAAGTCATGATTAACCACCCTACAACACTTCTTGGCAACGAAAATACACATACATGTTGAAACTGGAAAAAAAAATTTCTTCTAGGTTGATTATCCTCACAACTATTATTAGGGACTCATCAAGATAATACATATAATTCTTTTTTTTTTTAAAGTAGTCTCCATGCCCAGCATGGAGCCCAATGTGGGGCTTGAACACATGACCCTGAGATCAAGACCTAAGCCAAGATCAAGAGTTAGACCCTTAACCAACTGAGCCACCCCAGTACCCTGACAATGTATATAATTCTTAAACACAAACAGTAAAATTTTACTAGAAGGGCAACTCCTTTGCTGAACAAAATTTGAAATTTTCTATGTAGTGATCTGGAAATTTCTTAACCTTGAGCCAATACACCATAGCAGCCACTCTTAAAGTGTGGTCTAGAGACTGCTGGGGATCCCAGAGGCCCTTTTAGGAGCCCTAATGATGAAAACTATTTTTGTCATAATAATAAAGGTAGTAATAATAACATTAACAATAATGATAAGATGTTATTTTCCCTTTCCACCTTCATTCTCTTAGGAACATGTGATGGAATGTTCCAGAAGAATTTTTCCAGAGGCTGTATGTTGTGTGATGATGTCATTAGCTCTATTAGCTACTGGAGTACATGCTTGTGTATTTTTATGCTTTACAAGTTTTTAGTTTCTAATTCAGTACTTATCAACAGATAGAACTCACGTAAACAAAACCTCTTTGGTTTTCAAAAATTTCTAAGACTGTAAAGGGATCTTGAGACCAAAGCATTTGAGAACTGATGCCCTGTCATGACTCCAGATAAGTCAGGGAGAGGTCTTTTTTCTTTTGCAAAGTGAGGGAGAGATTTGGACTTTGGGCACTCTGTCAGGCATTGACTTTACAAAAGATGGACACATCCCGAATGAGGATCAAGACCTCATCCCTCGAAGGCACTGCCCATCATCCATGCTGCCCACCATGATTTCACAGTCCCACCCGCGACACTTTGGTTTTCATGCTGAAGAATCACCTTTAACCTTTCAGGTCATAAGATCTCAAACAAGAAGCCCATTTCACCAGGCTCCACGAAGGTGCAACACTTGGCTTATATTTAGAAAAATTGGCTTTGGCTCAATCAGAAAATACAGAGAGTTGCTATCCAATTTATATTTTCTATATAGTCGAGCTAAACACAGTTGTTTGACTTCAATTACTCTTGTCAAAACTCTTGGGAAACACTCGAGTACAAGATACAGATCACATTCCAAGCTGACCAGGAGTGGAAAAAAACAAGAGGATAGATTCATTCCGTGAGATCCGCTGACCAGCTATAGATCCCTAAGTAAGACAACTGGGGCCCACTGTTCTTCAGAGCTGCAAGGTTTATCAATGCTGAAAGTGAAACCGCCTATCAGGAACACGATGTTAGGTTAAGTGGGAAGTCGCTTTTCCTTTTTGTGTTTCTTTTCAAAGTGCACACAAAGCCAGGAAAACAATCTCTAGTAAATTCTCTGGCACAAGACATCCGCAGTAGTATAGAATTGCCCAGAAGGAGCTAAATCACCTATCACACAGTTCTTCCTATGCACTGAGGTGGTGAATGCCTACAGGCCAAAGAGAGGCCAGCAGCAAGAAGTTGAAAGCGGTTCAAACCAAAGTCAACTTTCTCCCAAAGTAGGTGGACCAAGACTTAAGGCAAAATACAGTTCTTTGCTTCATGTATTCAGTGATATATACTTCCTTTGTTTAATGGCACTAGCTTCCCAGCTGGAGACTCATGTAAAAGCATGGGTTGGATATAGCAACCAGAGTGTGCTGGGAAAGACTGCTGCCTCTCATTTCCCTCTCCTCTGTCTGGATGGACATAACCAGACTGGAATAGACCTTGAAGTTTTATAGCCTGAGCCCTTGTGGCTTTCCAGGAGAAAAAAAGTCATCCACCCCCTTAAGTCCCCACCCTACTACCCACTCTCTCCCGAGTGACCCTGGTACGGGAGCCTTGAGTGTTTCTGAGCCATGTCCTCCTCTGTCTCATCTCACCTAACTCCTGATGTTCGTGCCCCTCTTGCTTGGTCTGCTGGTTTAAAAAAAGACAGCCTTGGACACAAGGTCTGAAAGATATTTTAAAGAACATTCAGTAACGGGATGTTCCCTGGAGGAAGGACGATCAGAATTGCTAAGAAAGCAACTTCTGAGAGCACCAGTTGGGCCAATTCCTTGAGTTCCGGATAAGCAACCCTTTCATTTTTCTTCCCCCTAGAGCAAAAGAGGCAAAGCAATGGAAGAACACTCGCATAAAGGAAGTTCCTTATTAACTTGGAACACACTCTCTGCCCTGAATTCATTCACTCAACACATATTTACTGAGTACTTACTCGGTGTCAGACATTTTCCCAGGCACTTGGGGTACAACCATGAATAAAAAAGATCCCTGCCCTTACAGAGCTCACATTCTCACAGAGGGAAGTGGGTGAGAAAGAATAACCTTGATAAATAAGTAAGCTTCATGCTCTATCAGAAGGTGATTAACACTATGGAAAAATAGAAAAGGATCAGAGGGCCAGGGTGGGTGGGGAAGTGGGCTGTGATTTTAAATATTCAGGTCAGAGGGGACTCAGGGAAATGTCCTCCAAAGAATGATTCTGAGTAAGGGAATGCGCTAATGTTGGGGGGAGAGGAGTTCTGGGCAAAGGGAACAGCCCTTTGCTTTGTCCTCTAAGTGGGATGGGAAACTTGGAACTTTGAGCAGAAGACTGACATGATCTAACTTGTGTTGTATCAGGATTGTTGCAGGGGCCACATGGAGACAAACCCTAAGCAAGTAGGTCCCTTACTAGCTTCAAATTTTTTCCCGATCTGAAAATGGGTATTAAAAATGCCTAACTATATCGCAGCTTGCTATGAAGTTCAAAGTCAGTCTTTACAGAGAGCACTGTGCAAATGATGAACTAACTTATATCGGTTATAGTTACTGTTACTGTTGTTATTACAATGAATATTATTAACTCTATCCAACTAAAACATAAAGCTAGCTTAGCTATTTTCTAAATGAGGATTTAAAAATAAATGAGTATTTTTAAAAAATAAAAACTAGGGGCGCCTGGGTGGCTCAGTAGGTTAAGCATCTGCCTTCGGCTGGAGTCATGATCCCAGGGTCCTAGGATCTAGTCCTGCATCTGGCTCCTTGCTCAGTGGGGAGCCTGCTTCTCCCTCTGTCCTCTGCCTGCTGCTCCCCCTGCTTGTACTCTCTCTGACAAGTAAATAAATAAAATCTTAAAAAATAATAAAAAACAAAAATAAAACTTTGTGGGGCACAGGGTGGCTCAGTCCGTTGAGCCTCCAACTTGATTTTGTCTCGGGTCGTGACCTTGGGATGGTGGGATAGGGCTCTGTGTTGGGCTCTGTGCTCAGTGTGAAGTCTGCTTGTCCCTCTCCCTCTGCTCCTCCCTCAGTTCATGCTCTCTCTCTTTCTCTCTCAAATAAATAAATAAATAAATACAATCTTCTAAAAAAAACAAAATTTTGTTTTGGAATAATTTTCAACTTACAAGAAATTGTAGAAATAGTACAGAGTTCTTGTACACCCTTCACCAGCTTCCCTTAATGATAAGATCTTACATAATCACAGTACAATGACCAAAACCAGGAAAATGACATCAGTACAATACTATTAGCTCAAATACAGACCACATTCAGATTTTGCCAATTTTTGTTCTGTTTTATTTTTTTGGGGGGTGTGTGTGTGGGATGGTATATAGTGCTGTGAAATTTTATTTCAGTAAGATTTGTACTACTTCAGCACCAAAAAAAAAAAAAAAAAAAAGGAAAAAGCTCCCTCATATTTTAGGAACATCCTACCCAAGCTAACCCCTGACTAATCATTATCACTTTGTCATTTCTGAGAATGTTATATAAATGGAATCACACAGCATGTAACCTTTGAGATTGGCTTTGTTGACTCAGAATAGTGCCCTTTAGACAAAGTATTGCTTTGCTCATACCTCTTAAAGACAGCTCTTATGTCATAGAGGGACCAAAAACCCAACTGGTATCGAGAGAAAAAAAAACAGACGGCTTTCTTGTTCATAAATGCGCTTGCTCAAAGCCAGTGTCAACAATCAGGACTCTTTAAACCACTTCCCTACTTAGCACTCTCTTGGTAGAAGCGATCTCGGAAAAGTTCACTTCAGGGTTAATTTCAAGAGAAGACGGCCTCTCCCTGCAAACACTCCCTGCTTTGCATCAGCAGCATAAACCCTGCCTCCCGCATTTCCGGTCAGAATGGCACCTGGTTCCTCAAACGTGAACTTTGGAGGTGGGCTCAGTTATCACTAACGGCATCCTCAAAATTAAACACAGATGTAAATAAGATTAATGTTTTATGGTTCTTTCCCAATGTTACAATATTCAGGTGCTTGGGAACAGCCCACAGATAGCTGACTTGGTCTAACTTGGTGTATCAGCACCAGCCCTGTGGTCAGTCTGAAGCTCGCACTGTCGGCCCTTTCTCCATGGACTTCTTTAGCTCCTCTGTCTACAAAATGGGTGTAAAAAACCTGCTCTATTCATGTGCTAGAACTGGTTAGAAATATAAATGAGAAGAGATGAGAAGGTGTTTAAACGCAAAAGCAATTATGCAAATACAAGTTGCTTCACTATCACTATGTTCCTTTGTCTCAGCGAAGGGACCTCTGACTCAGGGTCTGTTCATAATTCATTTGTTTGTTCATTAGTTCATTCATTCATTCACATGGTTCTGATGTGCCAGGTACTATGCTGGGTGATAGGGCTAAGGTAATTCATAACTCATATGTAATAATCACACTGGTCAATAATAATTCAGGGTGGGGAGACAGGAGCTGTGGTTCCATGTGGGGGGGAGGTACAAGCATGAGGGAAGAGGCACTGTAGATACACAGACAAGGACGGGGTGTCCAGAAAGGTTTGCAGAAAAGAAACACATATGGGTATAAAAATGTCCACATAAGTAACAACCAGCACCAAAGAAAACCACCTACATGCTCATCGACAAGGAGGCAGCTAAATAACTTCTAGTCCTTTCGTGCAATGAGGGCGATTATCATAAGCAATGAGAGGCCCACGAGCACCTATATGGAAGATCTACATGGCTTGGCCGTCGTGTGTATATGTACATATGTGAGTTTATTTAGAGGAGAAGGGCCTAGAAGCGAACCAGCGGCTCACACTGTGTGTCATCGCACACGCTGTATGTGACAACTACGTGGGGAGTGAGTGCGTGGAGATTCAAGGGAGACTTGCCCATTTTGCTTCAGTATGTTGCTATGGTTTGAATGTTTTACAGTGAAAATGTGCTCACGTATTATTTGTGTAATAAAAAAGGCTGAAATCGGGACTCCTGGGTGGCTCAGTTGGTTAAGTGACTTCCTCTTGGTTTTGGCTCAGGTCACAATCTCAGGGTTGTGAGACTGAGCCCCACGTCGGGCTCTGCACTCAGCGTGGAGTCTGCCTGAGATTCTCTCTCTCCCTCTCCCTCTGCCCCTCCCCTCGGGGGCGCTTGCTCACATGCACTCTCTATCTCTCTCTCAAATAAATAAATAAGCAAAATCTTTAAAAAAATTAAAAAAATTTAAAAGGCTGGAATTAGGGTGCATATGCATTATCATTCTAATTTGAAGGAAAATCACCTATATACACCCAAGCATATATATTTACAGAATAAGTTTAAATGGAAACAAATCTGTTTTTGTCATAATTGTACATGTATAAGATGTAAAAATACTTTTTCTGAATTTTCTACATTTTAGACACAAAATCATTTAATAATTATGTAAAATAAAGTTAAAAAACTTTTTTTTTTTTAAGAGAGTGGGGCAGAAGCAGGGGGAAAGGGAGAGAGAATCGTAAGCAGGCTCCAGGCCCAGCTTCATGACATGGGCCCCCCAAAATCTTTTTATTTTGAAATAATTATGGAGTCACAGAAAGATGTAAAGAAACATACAGGGAATTTCAGTGTATCCTTCACCCTACCTCCCCAATGTTAACGTCTTACATAACTATAGCACACTGTCAAATCACTACAGCACAATGTTTAAACACTATAGCACAATGTCAGTTTCCTAGCCAGGTGATTGACATTGGTACCATCCACAGAGCTTATTCAGATTTTACCAATTATACACAGACTTATGTGTGTGTGTGTGCGTGTGTGCACATGCATGCATAGAGCACTATGTAAGTTAACCGCATTTGTAGCTTTGTGTAACTACCATCACAATAAAGGTTGTTTCAAAAAACACTATTGGGGGGCACCTGGGTGGCTCAGTCAGTTAAGTGTCCGACTCTTGATTTCAGCTCAGGTCATGATCTTAGGATCGTGAGACTGAGCCCCACATCCGGCTCCACACTCAGTGTGGAATCTGCTTGAGATTCTCTTTCCCTCTTCCTCTGCACCCCCACCCCCAGCTTGCATGTTCACTTTCTCACTCTCAAATACATAAATAAACAAAAAATACACTATTAGGCTATAAACTGCTCGATTTCTATTTTAATTCTATCTTCTCTACCAAAGGAAAAAAATCCTTCAAATTAAAAAAAATAAAATAAAAATTGTAATGAACTTGCAACCCAAAATAGGTTGTAGTTGTGAGAGTATTTCATCATTTAGAAATAAAATCAGGTCTCCAAGCTGAGACAAATTATACATAGCCTTGGGGATTAAAAGAATTTGTAAATCTTATCACAGAAATATACTTTTAGCTTCTAAGAAAACATGCATTAGAGGAAAAGTTCCAGATGAACAGAGATTAACAGATTATACCTATTTTCTTTTTATTTTTAAGATTTTATTAATTTATTTGAGAGACAGAGTGAATGAGAGAGAGAGCACAAGCAAGGGGAGGGAAAGGAAGAAGCAGACTCCCTGCTGAGCAGGGAGCCCAACATGGGGCTTGATCCCAGGACCCTGGGATCATGACCTGAACTGAAGGCAGACGCTTAACTGATTGAGCCACCCAGGAGCCTCTGTCCCTATTTTCATTAAAAAAAAAAAAAAATGACACTGGTGCTGGTAGTACAGAATCATTGAGAGAGAAATCCACCACAAAACTTGAGAGGGCTATCGAGGGGTGCCTGGGTGGCTCAGTTCATTAAGCATCTACCTTTAGCTCAGGTCATGATTCCCAAGGTCCTGGGATGGAGCCCTGTGTTGGGCCCTGCTCAGCGGGGAGCCTGCTTCTCCTTCTCCTCCCTCCCCTGCTCTCTGTTGCTATCTCTGTCTCTCTCTCTCTCAAATAAATAAATAAAATCTTAAAAAAAAAAAAGAGGGCTATCAAACTGGTGCCTATAAGAATGCAGGAAATTGTCACATCTAGTCATTTGGCTCACCTAGCAGTCAGGTCTGATTTTGAAATGAATTCCAAGCTGATTTCCAGACTTCTGTGGTAGTTATTAGCCCAGTGTAGCGATAACATCTCAGAAGATAAGAAAAAGAAATAAATGGAGGGAAAATAAAAGCAAGCAGATTTACTAGTGGTTGAACAGTAGCCTAGAGAGTTGATTTAATGAGCTGATGTCAACTCAGAGTCTGCTTTTATCAGCAGGCCACCGGACTCTGCCCTCAGTTAGAATGGAATCTAGATTTTCATCAACAACTTGGACAAGACACAAAAGGCAGTTGGCACAAAGCAGGCGGTGACTTGTTAACTGAAGGAGAGGATCGAGGTTCCAAATGGCCTCAGTGGGCTGGGACAATGGTTTAAATTTTTATAAGGATAAATGGTAGGCTGAACTTCCAAAAATAATTAAACACACACAAAATAGGGGAGCTTTGACTTTGCAGTAATTGGTGAGAAAAAAGACCTGAGGATTTCAGTTAGCCTCAAACTCAACATTAATCAACATATTAACCTTCAGCAAAAAAAGTAATGCGAACTGCATTACCAGAAATATTGTGTCCAAAACACTATATTGCAGGTTCCACTGAACTTTATGTGTATCTTTTCAAAATAATTCCAATGTTACTAAACTCTTTCAGAAAATAGAGGAGGTAGAGATACTTCCTAACTAGTTTTATGAGGACAACAAAACCCTGATACCAAAAACTGACATTCCAAAAACAAAACTGTAGACCACTGCCATTATGAGCACTGTTGTACAATAAAGAATTTAGCTTTTGTCCCTTATAATTGCCTGAGGGACAGGAGTAGCTTTGTTACACTGATGAGGTGACTCAGAGTGAACCCCTAGAAAACCTCAGGATGAAGACTGATCACCAGAACGACCAGCCATGTGATGAGAGGGTTGAAGGGTCTGGAGATTGTGTTCGATCACATGGCCAGTGATTTCATCAGTTATGCCTATGCAAGGAAACTTCAATAAAAAATCTGCACCCCAAAGCTCAGTAGAGTGTCCTTTCCCTGGATATGGCAGGAGGGTGACACACCCTGATTCAAAGAGGAGAGGGTATGGAAGCTCTGCATGTAGGACCCTCCCAGATATCACCCTAGGTATAGCCCATGTAATAAAACTGTGATTGTTGAGTATGGCATTTTCCTGAGTGCTGTGAGTTGGTCTAGGAAATGATCAAACCGGAGGGGTCATGGGAACCTCCAAATTTATAGCCAGTCAGTAAGAAGTGCAGGTGGTCTGGGGACCCCCCACCCCCTCGAGACTTGTGGTTGGCATCTGAAGTGAGCCTTGTGGTAGACTCTGGGTAATCAGTATCAGAAGTCAATTGCAGTACACCCAGTTGGTGTTACCCTAGGCTGGCAGTGAAATAGAATAAATGTAAATGCAAAAATCTTTAACGAAATAGTAGCAAACTGAATCCACCACAATACGTCATGACCAAGTAGAGTTTGTCCCAGGAATGCAACACTGGTTTAACATTTGAAAATCAAATCAATGTACTTTGCCATATTAGGAGAATACTGGAGAAAAACCATATTATCATATGACAAAAAAAATAAAATTTTTGGCAAACTGAGAATAGAGGAAACTTCTTCAGCCTAATGAAGGGCACTGACCAAAACCCAGTTTATGTCATAGTTGGTGACTGGGACAGAGACATCAACTCTCCCCACTTTTATTCTGTATTGTGTTAGAGTCTCAGCCAGTAAAATAAGGAAAGGGACAGAGATAAAAAGACAAGGATTGGATAGGTAGAAGTAAAACTGTCTCTATTTGCAGGTGACATTGTCTACATAAAAAAATCTAAGGAATCTACAAAACAAAAACAAAAAAAACCCTCTTAGAACTAATACATTAATTTAACAAGGTTGTAGGATGTAAGATCAACATACAAAAATCCATTTATTTCCTATATACTAATAGTAAACAATTGGGAAATGAATTCAAATGTGCTACAACTAGTATCAACAATATAAAATATTTACAAATAACTTTAACAAGTGACATATAAGACCTCTACATCAAGCACTATAAAAAACTGCTGAGAGAAATTAGAGAAGACCTAAATAAATGGACAGAGTGTGTTCTTGGATTGGAAGTCTCTATATTATTAAGATGTGATCTCCCCCTAAATTGATCTATAAATTCAATACAATTGCAAACAAAATCACAACAGACTCTTTTGCAAAAGCTGTCAAGCTGATTCTAAGATTTTTATGAGAATAGGCAAAAACCCGAAGTGATACTTCAATGAAAAGGATCTATGATTGGTCTATAAGCACAAGAAAAAAATGCTAACATCTTTTCTTTTTTTCTTTTTAAGATTTTATTCATTGATTTGAGAGAGACAGAGAGAGAGCATAAGCAGTGAGGAGGGGCAGAGGGAGAGGGAGAAGCAGACTCCCCACTGAGCAGGGAGCCCAATATGGGGCTCAATCCCAGGACCCTGAGATCATAACCTGAGCCAAAGTCAGACACTTAACCAACTGAGCCACCCAGGCTCCCCACTAAAATCTTTTCTAAATCTAATTTTAAATTTGACATAAGGGAAATGAAATGTAAATTTAAAATGTACCATTGCATATCCACTAGAATGTTTAAAATGAAAAAAAAAACCTCACCATATCAAATGTTGGCAAGGACATGGAGAGAGCAAGGAACACTCATCCACTGTGGCTAGGAATATAACTTGGTACAACTTCAGAACACAGTGTAGTGGTTTCCTTAAAAGTTAAACATATACCTAGTTTTTGATCCAGCACTTCTCCCAGGTATGATCCAAGACAAAATAGAAACATGTCTCCCCAGAGCCTTGCACACAAGTATCTGCAGCTCCTGTATTTGTCATAGCCAAGAGCCACAAACACCCCAATGTTCACCACACACACACAGAGAACGGAGCACATCCATTCCATAAGCACTACTGGCAATAACAACATACTACTCACACGTCAACACGAATGAATCCCGAAAACATCACGTTTAGGGAAAGAAGCCTGATACAAAAGAACATATACTTTACGATTCCACTTACTGAATGTTCAAGACCCAGCAAACTAATCATGATGACAGACATCAGAATACCATTGCCTGTGAAAGGTGGGAGCTGATGGGAAGGGGGCATGAGGGGATGTTCTGAGGTGAGGGCAATGTTCTGTGTCTTGACAGAAGTGGTGGTGTCTACATTTATCAAAACTTACTGAGTTGTGCATTTAAGTTCTATAAACCTAATTGTATGATTGTATGTCAGTTTCACCTCGATGAAAACAAATCTTTCCTTATGGGACTTCAGAGCCACCATCCTAGAAAGGGTGGGGTATAGTTTTCAAATGGACTTTGTTTGGGTTTTTCAAATTATTTATTTCTTTTTATTTTTTATTAAAATTTTTTTTAATTTAAATTTTAGGTAGTTAACATACTGTGCAATATTGGTTTCTGTAGTGGAATTCAGTGATTCATCCCTTACATACAATGCCCAGTGCTCATGATAACAAGTGCCTTCTTTAATGCCCATCACCCATCTAGCCCATTCCCACCCACCTCCCTCCAATAACCCTCAGTTTGTTTTCTATCGTTAAGAGTCTCTTATGGCTTGTTTCCCTCTCTCATTTTTCTCTCTTCCTCCTTCCCATATGTTCATCTGTTTTCTTTCTTAAATTCCACATATGAGTGAGATCTTATGGTATTTGTCTTTCTCTAACTTATTTCACCTGGCATAATACACTCTAGCTCCACCCACGTTGTTGCAAATGGCAAGATTTCATTCTTTTTTTTTTTTTTTTACAGATTTTATTTATTTATATGTGAGAGAGAGAGAGAGCACAAACACGGGCAGGGACAGGGACAGAGGGAGAGGAAGAAGGAGAAGCAGACTCCCTGCTGGGCAGGGAGCCCAATGCGGGGCTCGATCCCAGGGCTGTGAGATCATGATCTGAGCAGAAGGCAGACGCTTAACCAACTGAGCCACCCAGGTGCCCCAAGATTTCATTATTTTTGATGGCTGAGTAATATTCCGTGTGTGTGTGTGTGTGTGTGTGTGTGTGTGTGTGTGTGTGTGTCTATACCCCACATCTTCTATATCTGTTCATCAGTGGACATTTGGGCTCTCTCCATGGTTGATAATGTAGGAGAAGATATTTGCAAATGACATCTGATAAAGGGTTAGTATGCAAAACCGACATAGAACTTATCAACCTCAACACCCAAAAAATAAATATCCCAGTTAAGAAATGGGCAGAAGACATGAATAGACACTTTCCTAAAAAAGACACACAGATGGCCAACAGACACATGAAAAGATGCTCAACATCACTCAGCATCAGGGAAATGCAGATCAAAACCATGATGAGATACCACTTCTCACCCGTCAGGATGGCGAAAATCAACAACACAAGAAACAAGAGATGTTGGTGAGGATGCAGAGAAAGGAGAACCCTCTTCCACTGTTGGTGGGAATGCAAGCTGGTGCAGCCACTCTGGAGAACAGTATGGAGGTTCCTCAAATTGACTTTGAATTAAGAAGTAGCTTATCAACTCCTTGGAGAAACTCAAAGACAAGTCAGATGGAGGCAGAGGAAACCATAATATTCCTTGTGGAGTCAGGAGTTAGGAAAGTGAACTGGAGATAAAACTGAGGGGTTGGCATTCACTTGCTGGTCTGTTGTCACCATGAATATTCAGTGAGTGCTACTATGAGTCAGGCACTGCTTGGGACAGACAAAGTCCTTCTCCTTGCTGAGCATACAGTCTCTGAGAAGACAGACAAGGAGGCTAGGCAAATAAATGGGTGATGATAGACTATGACGAGTGCAATGATGGCGTCCACAAGAACATATGACTGGGAGTCAATAAAGAGGTGGGGAAGACCTAGAATAGTTGAATGACCAGTGCAGGCTTCCCAGAAGAAGTGATATTTGAGTTGTGTCACGGGACGAAGGGCAGGTGGAAGAACACTGCAGGTAGATAGAAAAGAGAATGCACAGGTCCTGAGGCAGGAAGGAGGGCCACATGTGTGAGGAAATGACAGACAATCAGGGTGACTGGTATTTAATAAGCAGGGACGAGAAGGTGGGGTGGGGTTGGGTTGAAGGGTTGGGTGGTGGCCAGGGCACACAGGGCCAATGGCAGGGGCAGGAATGACTCTGAGTGACAATCTAAGACAATGGGGAGCCACTGACGAGGAGGGAATCAAGTGGGGACAAAGCTGAAAGCAGAAACCCCTTAGGGAGGTCCTGCACTGGTGTTGGCGAGAGCCGGCAGTGATGTGGAGCGGGGTGCTGCAGTGTGGGTGGAGAAAACACAGACTCGGGACACGCAGTAGAAGCAGAATGGGCAGAACTTGCTGATGCATTCGATGTGAAAAATGGGAAAGAGGAAGGATGGGCTGATGGTGGTATCATTTACTAAGATGGGGAATTCTGGAGTAAAATATCTGCGGGGGAGGTGGATCAAGAGTTTCATTTTAAGATGCCTATGCTCCAGCAAGTGAAAATGCCAGGGAGGGAGTCGGGTACATGAGCCTGAAGCTCAGAAGATACAAAGCTCAAGGCCACCATCACACAGGCCCTACTGAGGCTGGGGACGTAGAGGAACTCCCCCAGGGGGGAGTGTCCCAGAGTGAAAAGCAGCGGGTCCAGGAATGTGGCTGTCAAGGGCAGGGGAGGAGCTCTGGAGTGGGATGGAAGCCAGGAAGACTGTTTCCAGAAGTTCGCCCCTGTGTTCCCAGTACCTAGAACAGCCTCTGGCATACAGCACTCCCTCACAACACAGTCACTGAAGGCATGAAGAAAGGAAGGGTTCGGGGGTGGCACCCTTGCCAGATGTTGCTGAAAGATGCCATGAGAGAAGCCAAAGGGGAGCCCGGTGGCTTTAGCAGCACGGACAACAGCAAGGGTGGGCACTCCAAGAGCATCGTTAGGGGAGTGCCGGGAACAAAGCTTCCATGCAGATAGGAGTCAAGATGCCCGCTGACTGTCAGTGTGGTCAGGATCCCACAATGACTCAATCATCCCACAACAGCTCCCGTGACCAATGCAGTTCCTCGCTGTCAAACCTCACATCAGTGGTCTTCACATTGGCGGTTCTTGAAGTCTAAGAGCTGCCAGGCCAGCAAAGGCCCGGCTGCAAAGGGAGGTTTGAGCAGGGCTCCTGCTGCCAGGCTCAGGAGTCTGGCCACTCTGCTCACTGAAGCACGGGCACCCTTCAGGGCATTCACCCACCTCCCTCCCCATGTCCCCGGCCACCTCAGCTGCCACCCCTCTGTTTCATTGTCTTCTACTGCGCCAGCAGTGGGCACCAAACTTTTGATCCCTTCTACTGTTTGAGAGAAAATAACAAAGAAATCACACGACACAGACTTACCAGGAACGGTCAGAACAGAGGGGGACTTTTCTGGCTGTTCATTAACACGGCTGCTGTTCTGAACCCAGAAAATGTTGACAGGCTCAGGAGGGCCCACAGCTTGACAGGTGAGGTTGAAGGCCGTGTTTCTTGTGACATTCATGCTCTCGGGCTGTCTAATAAAGTGAGGAAGTCCTGCAGAGAGAGTTCAGTGAAAGAATGTTTTGGATCCACAAGTAAGCCAGTGCCCCAAGGGGAGTGGAAACTGTTCTGGAACTTGGCAATAGATTTCTTTATATACCACCTCAGGTCTGAAATGGCCAGTTTTCACCTTCTGAAAGTTGGCTCAGAAAGAAAAGAAGCTAATTCCTCCCCGACTAGCTCCAGCTGGCTTTCTAGGATACTTTCCCAAAGGGGTTGTGATGGTGATTCAGAACCGGTTTTACCAGGAGGGAGGCCTGGCAGTGTTGAAATCAGGTGTTGCTCAGACTCCTGGGAGAGGCTGGCACATGTTCAGAACTCTTTCCCAAAATACACAGAGTAGAAACAAAGCCACACAATGGGTCCGCCTGTTTTTGAGGACAATCTACTGTGTGTGACACTTTAATATGCGTGATAATGAATTTTAAAATCTGTACACTTGTGCAGGGCTGGATGCTTTTCAAACTACACTCTCATGAGAACAGTGTAGACAGTTACATAGTTACAATCCTAAGAGCTTTGACTGTAATTCAGAATTGAGGCCATAAGGAAGGGAACTTTAGAAATATCTCAGAGGAAGCCAGTTAATACTCATTTAGGGCATGTGCCAAAAAATTAACAGGTCAAGCTAAGTGTCCTCAGGGATTTAAATTGTGTTCTTTTGAGACTGGGAACTCACAGATCTGGTCCCGGAAGGAATGATGTGGGAGTGGCAAAATGGGATTCTTTTTTCCTGTTTCAAAGTTTTGCAAAAACTCCATTTGGACTTAACGTGTTCCTGCCCCGGGCATTTGCCAACCCCTGAGAGTTCTGACAAGTTAAATGTCCTCTTAATATATTTCCAAGATGAACAGCAAACATAGGAACACCAGCATCCTGACCCCACCCGCAGGCTGATGTTGACATAACCCTGAGGAGGCTTAGCTGTCCAGCCTGGGATGCGCCTAGAACAAAGCTCTCAAGGAGTCTCTTCTGAGGGCTCCGTCCCTCAGGCCTCCTGCAACATTAGTGGGTATGAGGTTTAGGTTTGCAAAAGAATGGGTAGCAGAGGAGCCTTTCAGCGGGAGATGGTTCTAGTTGAACTTCCCTGAATAGCCGATCACCTGCTTTAAAGCCTGTGGGGAGGAGGGTCAGGGGAAAGTATATAAGAAAGGTGTTTGGATGCTTCTGTTGGCAGGGGTTCTCAAAAAGCTGGGATGCAGGGCCCTGGAGGCAGCCTGTGGGCTGGTGAGGAATGATCACCTGTGGTGATAATAGAGGTGCCACCTCCTTGAAGCCTTCCTTGATAGGCTTTGTCATTGCAGAACCAGGCATGCACACCTGGAGACCCGGAGCCTTAGGACCTGGGCTCACACTTCCCATTGCAGTTCAAGTTCCTTGAGGGCAGAGACTGCCTTCTCCTAGTCCATGTCTCACTTTCTATCCCCAAGGAGCCCATCTCATGTCATGTCATGGAATTGCACTGAACCATGTACCCAATAAATCCTAGGGCCCCAAATGAGTCCCAGATGGAGCTGCTGACCCAGTTCGGGAAAACTGCTCACACTCCGAGGCAAATCGCCACTAGACCACGTGAGTGGTATCTGACACCAACACTGAGAACTGGATAGTGGAATGCATTTCGCCTCCAAAAAAAAGTTTCCAGGTTTCTAAACTGTAAAAAACTTGAAGACAAGAAAGTCCATAATCCGTTTTTATCTCAGCCCTATTGCTAAGGATAGAGCTAAAACTCTGAGAATCTAATTCATGTCATACATTCATTATTACCTGAAGTCTCAAAAGAGGATCACCTTGTAAAATTTCAGTGCTTATGAATTTGCAAAGTTTGCATACACAGTTATAAATGGGCACACCAAATTTTGGAGTTTTATATGCAAAGCAATTAATACAGGGCACTCTGTGGCCTCTGGACTTACCTTGCACCTCAATGTAGATGGGGTCAGACACAATCTCTTCGTTGTTTATTTTCATCTTACAGATATATGAGCCGTTGTCTGAACGCTGCACGCTGGTTATGCTTCAGAGAAAACACACAAAGATATTTACAGTGACTACATGTTGAGTTCCTGTTATAGGAACAGAACATTCTTCAACTTCTTTATCATATGCTGTCTTAACCTTATGTGTCAACATGGCTAGGTCATGGTACCTAGATATCTGGTCAAACATTACTCTAGATGTATTTTTCAGGTGCGACTAACATTTAAATCAGTAGACTCTGAGTTAAGATTACCCTTCATAACATGGGTGGACATCATCTGGTCAACGGAGGGCCTTATGAACAAAGACAGAGGTCCTCCAAGGAAGAGGGAATTCTTTTTTGTTTGTTTGTTTGTTTGTTTTTTTAAAGATTTTATTTATTTATTTGACAGAGAAAGACAGAGAGAGAGGGAACACAAGCAAAGGGAATGTGAGAGGGAGAAGCAGGCTTCCCGCCGAGCAGGGACCCCAATCCAGGGCTCGATCCCAGGACCCTGGGATCACGACCTGAGCCGAAGGCAGACGCTTAACGGCTGAGCCACAGGCATCCCAGGAAGAGGGAATTCTCCCTCCAAACTGCCTTTGGACGCAAGACTGCAATGCCAACTCTTCCCTGGGTCTCTAGACGATGCCCTGTACATTTCAGATTTGTTAGCACCCACAATCATGTTAGTCAGTTCCTTAAAATAACTTTCTCTTGTTCCCTTTTTGGTTCTGTTTCTCTGAAGAAGCATTACTAATGCATGTGCTGTCACTCATCTTGTCTTCAATGGTAGCTTATATACCAGGGTTCTCTACACTGGGGTATTGCCCCATCAAGGCATTCTGCAAATTTGTAGGGTTATCTCAGGTGGGCACAAAAACTAGGGGGCACCATGGCTTTTAGGTGTCAAGAGCAACTTTTAGGGGTCAGGGGCAACTGTTCCATATCCCAGATGACTTTCTGTGACTAGAACCCAGTTCCATTTACATACACACAAACAATTTTGCCTGGTTTTAATATCCACCTAATTTCCCATGGCTACAATTACCTGAAAATGGGGGCCACTATCCCTTTGTGCTGTTTGGAACTTGGCCATGACTCAGGTCACTGACAGCACCTCTCCATTTGTGGCTGCCATGTGTGTGGGGACGTGACTGGGTGCCAGTCTCTGGGTGCTCTATGCTCTCTCTTGGAGTGGTCATGCCTGGCATTTACACATCCACATTCATATTATTTTGTTATAGATAACCTTTTGTTTTCCTTATACTACAGTTTGAACACTTCATGCTGTAAAGTATCTGCTATAAATAGGCAGCCTTGGTTCTAGGAGCTTGAGAATCCTGCTTTCCACCCTTCCAGCATGTTTACAAGCAGGAAGTTACACGATACCAGTCCTTCACTGGGGGTGGGAAGGGGCGAAGGAATGAGGAACTCTTTGAAATGCTCGCAGACACTGTCCAAGAGAGGACACCTTCCCTGGCCCAAAGATGCTGATTTCTTCTACTCTGCTCATCAGACAGAGCAAAGGTCATGGCGAGAGGAAAAAAAGTAAAAGAAGAAAACCATGGAGGGGTCCATCCTCCTTTCCAGCACCTTGCTCCCTGATACAACTTATTTATCCCAAAGCAAAATAAAGTCCTTGTCGAGGGCTGAAGCTTAATGCTTAAAAGAGACCAGGAATCTGGCAAGGTGTGAGGGGATGCCATCCTGGCCCACGGGTCCCACAGGCGACAGGCGGCAGCTGCCAGGATAAACACAGCACGGGGCATCAGGAGCCAGTCTGCCACTACCTAGGGAGGTACCTAGGCCTGGAGGCTGGACACATGTTTTTAGAGCAAACAAGGAATTTTTTTTTTTAAGATTTTATTTATTTATTTGACGGATAGTGAGAGAGAGCACAAGCAGGGGCAGCAGCAGGCAGAGGGAGAAGCAAGCTCCCCACTGAGCCAAGAGCCCAATGTGAGGCTCAACCTGAGCCGAACGCAGATGCTTCACTGACTGAGCCACTCAAGCGCCCCAAGAACACTTTAAATTACAATTTCTCCCCAACAAGGCCATTTTGCAGCTCTCTTTTAGCTTCTGATTAGCAGAGTAACTAAAATATATGTTAAGAATGGTGTCAATCAGGGGCGCCTGTGTGGCTCAGGCGGTGAAGCGTCTGCCTTCGGCTCAGGTCATGGTCCCAGGGTCCTGGGATAGAGCCCACGTTGGGCTCCCTGCTCAGTGGGGAGTCTGCTTCTCCCTCTCCCTCTGCCGCTCCCTCTACTTGTGCTCTCTTGTTCTCTCTCTCAAATAAATAAATAAATAAAATCTTTTAAAAAACCCAACAAACAACAATGGTGTCATTCAGAACGAGGAGAACCAGAGCTGCTTGGTTTAACATTACCTCCTTATTATTTCCAAGACCAAATAACGTGACTCTCACCTGTCACTTGCATTTCCTGATTAGTCGCTCTGAGCAGTGCCCCATTGACTTAGAATACTCTGTCTTCACCTTTCCCCTCATTCCCATGTAGGAGTGATATAATTTTGGAATTTCACCTAATGAATGAATGCTGGACTTGGGAAGGATTCAAGGGCAAAGAAAGGCCAGACCTCTCCATGCTTTAGGGCAGGAACAAAGGTCACAATGTCTAGAGGTCACTAGGATAACATGGGAAGAGACCTCACAGGACACATATCTCCAAATAAGGGCCTAGTCAATCCTTTTCTGATAAATCTCCCTGAATGTCATGGTGGCAGGAGGAAAGAATGAGAGAAGCATGCATCTAGAATGGCGCCCTGCCCATCACGAGTATCAGCTCGTAACTGAAGGGGGCACCCTGCTCTTGGCAGCTCCTAAAGATTCTGCATGGCTGACCAGTCTAGTCTTCTCTGCAGTTCCAAAAAACTACCAGGGTCATGGCTACTGAAGAGCGGGGTCCTTTCCAAATATTTCACAAGTTCACTTTAGTCTCCCCATCTCAAAGTTCATTTTCTTGAGGCAAGACCCAGGGGGCTGGACTGATGACAAGATCTGACAGGCTGAGGACAGCCGTGCCTTAGAAGATGTGGCTCTGGCTCGGGGTCTGGGACCCCGGCGTTGCAGCAGGCTTGCCGCATGACTTAGGGAGCCAGGGACCACAGTGAAAGTGAAGGCCACAGAGGGACACAGGGCAGAGCCCCAGGAAGACAGCTCAAGGATGCAAAGTACATCCATGCAGGGGCCCCAGGGAACTGAGAAACCATCAGGCATAAGTAAGTTTAGCAACACAGCTTGGGCTGCAGAAATCAGACGCAAAAGGCACAAAAGTCTAAGAGTACCCACCTTAAACCAATCAGCAAGGCAGGAAAATTCAGGCCAGGAGTAGAAAAGGAAAGTGCAAAGGGAACATGATCAAAACTTTGTCTTTAGTCATTCATATCAGAAAGAGGTGATCAGTCATCTGGGGAGAAGGGCTATGTGCCTGCATTAATTAGCAAGTCCAGATCTATCTTACTTAGAGCACAGGAAAGATTTTCCACAAATAGTTCTACTTGTTGCCTCCTAGACAAGCAAGTAAAGGCAGCCGTTCTGAAGGCAGGGAGGGCGTGAGGTGGAGACAGGAGCGATTGTCCCCAAGCTCCTCCCTCTCCCTAAAGGAAACAGCAGGCAGTCTCTGGAGGCTCCCCAGCAAAGGCTCTGAGCTCAGAATAGCAATCTAGGCGTTCCAACAACTGAGTAAGAGCTCCAGAAAGAACACAGGAAGGGGAGCATAATTGAAGAAAATGCCCCAGAACTGGAGATCTAGGTATTTCCTAACCAGGCCCCCAGGTGGGCAGCACAGTGGGAGAGAAAAGACCTACTAAGGGGCTTCACCAGGGAATGTCACCACTCCAAGATAAAGTGGAGGTCCCAGAAGCTTCCAGAGAGAAGAAAAGCAGCACCACACTTGAATCAGAACAGCACCACACTCCTCAAGAACAAACCTGCGAGCGAAAAGATCTATCAATGACTTCCAAACGACAACAGGAAGTTATCTTCCTTTTGAATTCTGTATCCAGCCAAACCAACTCAAGGTGAGGGCAGAAAAAAATAATGGTATTTTCAGACATACAAACTCCACGCCAGTGGAAGGTGGGCTCCGTGCCAAAGTGAGGGAGCAAAGGCCAAGAGGCGGGGTTGGGGGAGGGGTATGTGGAACCTGGGGCTCCTGGAGGAAAGGGGAGCGACAAGGGCCCCCGCAATAGGACCAAAGAGGACTGAGCTGTCCCCCAGAGCTGGGGGCGCGCTGCCCAGACTGGAGCAGGAGGAGGGACAGCTCCAGGACAGGCAACTCCTAGGAAAAAAATCAGGCCTGATAATTTCATCACTTTGCGAGAAGATGCTTGTAGAGTTCAGGGACAAATGAGAGATTGATACATAGAAAATTAAGCAAACTAACCAACAAGGAAGCTCTCAAATTGAGGAAAATCAAAAAGCTATAACGCAGGAAGAAGTAATCACAGCCTACGACATGGCTGAGCTGAGAACAGTATTTACAGAGCCACAAAAAATGTTGAGTCCTTGGGTACCGATTTAACCAGCGCTGGAACATTTAATCAGATGAACTCTGGGGCCAGACATGCGTGCGCATGTGCGCGTGCACATACAAACACACACACACACACACACACACACACACACACACACACACGGCTCATATGGATTGAATATCTCCGAAAGACACTCAAGAAGTGGGTAACCACAGCTCCTGGCTGGAGAAGGGCTGGAGGCTGGAGCAGAAGAGAGGATTTATGAACGGTTGGAGCATTTTACCATGTGTATGCATCGCTTCAAAGAAGGAGTAGAAATCGTGTCAGATTTTGGTCAAATACAAACGTCTGAACCAGGGAAAACCAAAGCCGCTGCATGGACTCAGTCACCGCGTCTAGACAGGAACCACCTGGACAGAGCCACAGGGCCAGCAGCTGCAAAAGCCCATCAGAGCAGCACAGCTTCAGCTGGGTTAGCCCCAGGGCCAGCTGCAAGGCCACACAGAGCCTCCCTGTCCCGCAGCCCTCTCATGGCTAGACTGCCTTCCTCAGGAACGGCTCTTCAGGAGCGGCTAAGTTCTACAGCTTTCTTAAAAGAAACACAAAAAAGAGCAAAAATTGCACAATTCCACTTATATGAGGTACCAACAGTAGTCACAGTCACAGGGAAAGAAAGTAGAAGAGAGGTCACCAAGGACTGGGGGAAAAGGGGATGAGGAGTTAGGGTTTAATGGGCACGGAGTTTCCCTTTGGGAGGATGAGAACGTTCTGGGCACAGATGGTGGTGAGGGCTGCACAACAGCGTGAATGTACTTAATGCTGCTGAGCTGGACGCTCGGAAAGGGTTACACTAGTACGTTTTAGCCTATGCATATTTTACCACCATAAAAAAATTAAGAATGAAAAAAATTTTTAAAGAAGTCCAAGTTTTAGAAAGCAATAAAGTCCTTCCAGCTTAAGCTACAGACAACTAAGCTAGAATTTCATTCCCAGTGTGGAATCCTGAGGCTACCTAGAAAACACATCAAATCCTTTTCCTTGGCCACAAATTACCTCAATAAACTGAATCTGCAGGGCCCGGCCGCCTACAGGAACAGCAGCTTTTGTTTTTGCTTGAGAGCTGCTCTCCCCAGTCTTCGGGTCTGATGGCTGGTGCCTGCCTGGAATGCTTTACCCCACCAGTGAGTGTTTCCACCTAAGCCAGAGAGCTCCTTATGCCCTGTGCCAGACTGTAGAGCGAACTGTGTATCCCCAAAATTACACCCTCTTTTAGAGACTCCAGGGAAACACCCTGGCTATGCAGCATCCTCGAATCTGGACAAATGGATGGATGGAGCTACAGTTTCAAGTTGGAATCAGGAACAAAGGAGGCAGCATACCAGTCAGAGAGCCAAGGGGGTGGCCCAGCCTGGTGAACTTAAGTCCTGCAAAGGAGAAAAACTAGAAGCTCTGAGCTGCACACCACCCAGGCCCAGGTCAGGAATGTGGGGTGTGCAGGGTGGGGTGCGATTTTCAGTATTAATCACAACGCCATCAATTAGGAATACCCCAACCCATCCGCAGACACTGAGCGCCTCCTACACCTATAATGGATATCCAAGCGAAAGGGGAAAAAATGTGAATTATTAGCACAGCATGGACCCAGCTCAAGAGGACATCTGGACTTGAAGTACCATATCAGTTATTTCTTCCCTTGTATATGCCCTGGACCTTGGCATCTTGAAAATAGTTTTTAAGGTTTTCCCTTTATAATTTCATTTACATTCTTCTATATGTGCTTCTGTTTTATAATAGCAGGTTACAGTGGCATACAGCAGCAATTAAAATATTTTGAAGACTTTAAATAATACAGGAAAACATTCATAACATTAAGTGAATGAAACGAGATATATAATCATCTGTGTCATGAAGTGCCAATTTCGTTTCAGGAATATTAAATTTATATGTGCTTGGAAAAGTTTCCTCGGGGTTGTGGGCCATAGTTTCTCTTTATGTGTTTGGTATTTTCTAAGTATTTAACAAAGTATATATATTACTATTAAAACAACTTTGAAATATATACATACAGAAACTAAGACCGAGCAGTTTCTAAAATCTCTCCGGAACACTGTCATTTGTGATGTTAAATCTCCTTTAGTCTTTCCCAAGTAGGTGGGACTTGTACTTAAATGCACATGAACTTCTTCTATCATTTCCACCCCCACTCCCAGCCCCAGTTTCAACAAACTGAGGTTTGACTGAAAGATGAGATGCCAGGTCCTCTCCCCTGATTTCCCCTCCAAGGCCAAGTCTATAATCTGAAGGAAACACTATCTTACCATATTAACACTATCTCAGAACTTCACTCCTGACCTTAGGTTCTCCCTTCCCCTCTATCCTTTTCACAGGCACATGCAGGACACAGACCAGCGCTACCCTCCTTGTCTCAATGTCCAGACACTCATTCAGGTAGTTGTTCACCCAATAAGGTGCCTGCAAACACCTTCATGAGTGAGGCTGGCAGTTGCCTATGTGGTGATTTGGAAAAAAAAAAAAACAAAAAACTCTACTCCTTGTGTCTAAAATTATGTCACCAGTGAATGTGAATGCTTTCCTTAGTGTAAATTACTTTATCACGGCCTTTTCTTCCTTTGGAAGGGAGAGGGCACCATGATGGCATCAGGCCACCATGGAAAAGACGGGGGGTGGGGTGGAAGCAATGGAAGGAATACGAGGGGAAAGCGCCACGGCCTTAAGTATGCACACAACCTAACACACACCTTCGACCAGAACGGGTCTTGTTCTAGGGTCAAAGACCAGACCCTTGTTTTCTGAAAACTCTTGTTTTCAGAATGGGGCATTTGGAAGTGTAAGTATGGGGTCTCCCTGATGTAGGAGAGGAAATGTGGAACCAAGAAAGACTAAGAAAGTTAAATCACATCCACAATCCTGTCAGTCTCTAGCAACTCACAATGGGTTCATAGTTACAGGATGTGTGCTGGTACAAACTGCTGTGGGGGCCTCAATCTGGAGACCCTATCATTTTCAAATTTCATCCCTTATAATTCTACCTTTTCTTATTGTAACACCTGATACAAAAGTGGCTCCGTGACCTAACTCGAAATACCTTGTGTTTCTCTCCATAATTCCTCTGACCCCTGCCAATACACACACATCTGTATTTTGTCCATTCCCTTAAATACATGTGGTCCATACAGGTGTTGTTAATGACAATTCCAACCAAATTGTAGGCTAATGAATTCCTGATTAAATTCCATACATGGAAAGCCTAGCACTAGTTTTTAATTCTTCACTGCTCCTGGGAACCAAAGATTTGTTTTAGGGCCCATGAGATGCGAGAACAGAAGACACTGCAGGTGTGCACATCAAGCCCCCTGCTTAAGGGTGACAGCTTACTCCCTACTGACCCTGGACAAGTCACCCTACTCATAGGGGCCTCAGGGGCCTCACCTAAAAGATATCAAATTTAGAGGCTCCAACATCCTTCTCTCCTGCCAAGAAATTACACAGATATTTATAATCCTGATTAAGTCACTATAATTTACTTCTATGAATCACTATATGGCTCCTGGGTCACTTGAACATGACTCAATACAGCTGAAGAACATTATAATGGTGGACTCGGTCTTGTCCCCGAAGCTACTCATTTCAGCACAGTGTCCATCACTTATAAGAATTCTGAGCACTAAATTTGCTTTATGGCTTAGTTTGGAGGTCAAACAAGATTTTTGTTTCCCCTTCAGGATCCCTCCTACATTGTTGGTGGGAATGCAAGTTGGTACAGCCACTCTGGAAAACAGTGTGGAGGACCCTTAAAAAGTTAAAAATTTGAGCTACCCTATGACCCAGCCATTGCACTACTGGGTGTTTACCCCAAAGATACAGACGCAGTGAAGAGAAGGGCCATATGCACCCCAATGTTCATAGCAGCATTGTCCACAATAGCTAAATCGTGGAAGGAGCCGAGATGCCCTTCAACAGATGACTGGATTAAGAAGCTGTGGTCCATATATACAATGGAATATTACTCAGCTATCAGAAAGAACGAATTCTCAACATTTGCTGCAACATGGACGGCACTGGAGGAGATAATGCTAAGTGAAATAAGTCAAGCAGAGAAAGACAATTATCATATGATTTCTCTCATCTATGGAACATAAGAACTAGGATGATCGGTAGGGGAAGAAAGGGATAAAGAAAAGGGGGGTAATCAGAAGGGGGAATGAAACATGAGAGACTATGGACTATGAGAAACAAACTTTAGACTTCAGAGGGAAGGCGGGTGGGGGAATGGGATAGACCGGTGATGGGTAGTAAGGAGGGCACGTATTGCATGGTGCACTGGGTGTTATATGCAACTAATGAATCATCGAACTTTACATCGGAATCCGGGGATGTACTGTATGCTGACTAACATAATATAATAAAAAAATCATTGAAAAGAAAAGATTTTTGTTTCCCCTTCAGAATGAGTTTATGATAATGAAGCTGAATCCAGGCAAAAGTATAATCTTTTTTCTTAAGTTCTAAAAATATGACCCAGGTCACCTTCTGAACTCTGAAGACACAAATCCAAGATACACCACTATCTACTCTACGTTTAAAAACTCTCCAGTTTAGGTCCTTTGAAATCATCTCATGGCCCCCTTGAACACACGTGAAGCTGCTGGTCATGTGGTCCAAACCCATCTCTTTGGCAAGAAGGCAGCTCACCCATGGTCTCACGGCTGGCCAGTGGCAGGACCCCTGTTCGGGACTCCCAACCCAGAGAGACAGCAGGGCAGTGCTTTCCTCTTAATGATACCTGATGAGCCCAATGTGCCAGCTTTCTGTTTCTTTAAGCCTTTAAACTGCTCCTTAGGGGCACCTGGGTGGCTCAGTTGGTTAAGCATCTGCCTTTGGCTCAGGTCATGATCTCAGGGTCCTGGGATCGAGCCCTACATCAGGTTCCCTGCTCAGAGGAGGGTCTGCCTTTACCTCTGTCCTTTCCCCCTGTCCTTTCCCCTGCTCATGCTCTCTCTCTCTCTCTCTCATTCACTCTCTCTCTCAAATAAATAATTAAAATCTTAAAAAAAAGTAAACTGCTCCTTATTCATTATTAAATGCGGGATCTTACTTCTCTCACTGAAAGCTGTGTCTACAGCATGGTAAAACACCTGCAGTTTGTAGCTGATGCAGGAAGGAATGTAGTCAAACCTCCTGAATGGTCTCAACCACTGGCTGAGAGTGGCAGCCTGAAGGACCCAGCCAGAGTTTAAATCAACCAATGGAAAGTGTGAAAGCTGTGTTCTTTGCTTTGATGCTAACCAGGCCTATAACTTGGAAAAAATATGAAAAAATAAAATAAATAAAAGGGTGCATCTTGTGGAAGTGTTGACACACTAAACTCTGAGTTGTTAGCCTTGTGGTATCTCTGAGGCAGTTTTCTGAAAAGGAAACAAAATGATTCACCAAAAATGATGACCCTGTCTGGGACTGCCCCGAAGTATCAGGCCAGAGAAAGTGAACACGTCCCAGATGAAAGAGGGCTCTGCTCGGAGTGGAGGAATCCCAGGGAAAAAGGCACTTGCTCCAACTGCGTGGCTGTGACCTCATTTTGAGCTTTCAAGGACCACAGGTCCACTGAACTCTAATGCCGTACAGGCAAGGAGGCTCTGACTCAAAAACAAACAAAACGAAAAACCCAAACCCCTCCTGGCTAAAGAGGAGAGAGTAGAGAATAAAAAAGGGATGGGGGAGAAGAGAAGCAGCTGGCTCACTGTCTGCAGTACGCTAAAAATACGATGACGCAATCCTACGGACAATGGATTCTTCCAGATACACGTGCTGACTTGGCTTAGCCCTGTCACACCCCCCAGCGAATTTGGGTGGCCCCGCCAAGACATAGTGGAACACGGAGACGGTGCCCCACGTGGTTGAAGGCTTGTCT
Organism: Ailuropoda melanoleuca; assembly: GCF_002007445.2. NCBI lineage: Eukaryota > Metazoa > Chordata > Mammalia > Carnivora > Ursidae > Ailuropoda > Ailuropoda melanoleuca. The sequence continues at coordinate 108,131,343 of NC_048221.1, forward strand.
CATTTCTCCAGCCTTTAGACTTTCCACCTTTTTCCCACCCCAATAAGCATGAGGGCTATGTCAACACCGTGATCTGCAGAAGCAGGGGGTGCTGGGGACAGGTGGAAAAGACGGGGTATGATAAAGCAAATGAAAGGGATGGGAATGTGTTCAAAGCTCCATGCCCACGGGGTGATTAAGGTGTCTCCTAACACGGGGTAAGAAACACTGCTCTTACTCATTGGGAGAGCTCTTGAGTCAAGCGGGACTTGACATGACTTGTAGGTCGGGGGGGGGGGGTGGTTCCCCAGAATGCAGAGCCTCTGATAATAAACAGTTTCAGTGGGGCCAAGATCAACATAAAAGAGATCAACGATACAGACTGTCAGCTGTTAATCCACATTCTTTTTTTTTTTTTAAAGATTTTATTCATTTATTCGACAGAGATAGAGACAGCCGGCGAGAGAGGGAACACAAGCAGGGGGAGTGGGAGAGGAAGAAGCAGGCTCCTAGCAGAGGAGCCTGATGTGGGGCTCGATCCCATAACACTGGGATCACGCCCTGAGCCGAAGGCAGACGCTTAACCGCTGTGCCACCCAGGCGCCCCAATCCACATTCTTAATGCACCAGGACGGTTGGTCACACAGAATACAAATTTTTTTTTTTAACTTATGAGGTTTTTGCTTTTGAATCACAAATAACATAACAACATTAAAAAAAGAAAGGAAGAAAGAACACATACCTGAAGGAGGCGATTATTGCTGTGACTTCGTCATCCGAATAAAACTGCATAATGGCATGATGTGCCCCAAGCAACTCCTTCCCATCTTTCCACCAAGAAATAACTGCAATGTCCTGGTACATATTAGGTATATTGATGGAGCAATTGAACTTGACATCTTTATGTTCAGAAAGTATTATGTGGCCAATTGTATGATTAAATGCAAGAGGCGGAAGGAGCTTTGACCCAGAAGAGGTCACCCCTGGATGGGCTGCATTCCCTGTATGCGGTCGTCCAAGCTGGGGTGGTGAAGACGTCAAGGCAGGCTGGTACCCACTGGTGTGAGGAAGGGAAAATGGCGTGTGGTCAGCTTGCAGGCCTCCTGGCAATGGTGGGTCAGGCTTGGTTGCTTCCCTCACCTCTGCAACAGCTGCAAAACAGAAATCTTATTTTCAGCCTTTTAAATAATGGAGTTTTCCAAATAGGTTCCCAATCTCTAAGGCCACGATGAGATAGAATTGGGGTATCCTCAGTGTCCTCAGAAAGCATGAAAAGAATGTATTCAACACACGTCTGGACGTATATTCTCATTCACAAGTTCATTCATCCATTCACTTACCTCCTAAAGAATGTTTAAGGAGTAGAACTCACCCCAACAAAAATGGTTTCCTTTATTTTATTTTATTTTTTTTTAGAGAGAGGGAGAGCATGCACGAGCACAAGAGGGGGGTGGGAGGAGGAGAAGAGGGAGAGGGAGAGAATCTTAAGTATGCTTCATGCTCATCACGGAGCCCAGCACGGGGTTTGATCTCACGAGCCTGAGATCATGACCTGAGCTGAAATCAAGAGTCGGACACTTAACCAACTGAGCCACCCAGACACCCCCTCAAAAATTGTTTATTTCCTTTTTTTTAATTAAGATATCATTGACATACTATATTAGTTTCAGGTGTACAACATAATGACTTGATATTTGTATATATTGCAAAATGATGACCATAATAATTTAGTTAGCTTAGTCGACTACCATCACAACGCATAGTTACAAAATTTTTTTTCTTGTGACGAGAACTTTAAAGACCTACTCTCTCAGGTAGAGAGTATACAATAGAGTATTTTGGCTTTTTTACAATGCAGTAACTAGAGTCACCATACTGTACATTACATCACCAGGACTTCTTTATTTTATAACTGGAAGTTTGCACCTTTTGACCACCTTCACCCATTTTCCAAAATTGTGACTCACTCAAAGTCCTTCACGCCCAACTCAGCAGCATGGCAGCAAGGGGACGGCACCTGAGATCTCTTTTCTCACTGTGTTCTCAGTCACAGACTATGTCACAAATTTGACCAGTGGTCTTGCAAAGGCTACTACTGGTCACACAGACAAGTTCACAATTCTTGCACCTCAAAGTGACCCATCTCTAGGTACAGGGGAAAAAACCAGTCACTCATGTCACCAACTACAGAATGACTTGGAGCTTCCGATAAAATGCTTGCCTGCTGGAATGGACTGGAAATGTTGATTTCATCTGGCCCACAAGTATTTCTAAAAATATTGGCCCACAATAGTTGTACTTCTGGTTTTTTTAATAGCACTTCTGGAGCATACATTCTGTGCTGGTGGTTATGTATTCAAACACAATGGCCACAAGTGGTTGCGACAGGCAGAGTGGGAGAGACATGGGTCTGGCATTTTTTGAGTAAGTGACTGGGGGTACCCAGTGGTGCCTGTCCCCAGGCGATAGCTGTGACTCTCCCACACTCAGGATGTCACACCTTCCTGGGCTCCTGAGTGTGTGTGTGTGTGTGTGTGTGTGTGTGTGTGTGTGTGTGAGAGAGAGAGAGAGAGAGTAGGGTGGTCTCTGCTTAGGGTTATGCCAGATTTAGCAAATAAGAACACAGGACGCCTAGTTAGCTTGAATTTCAGATAAGCAACAAATAATGTTTAGCATAAGGAGCCAGCTAAGCACTATTTGGCCAATGGAGATACAAGCAGGAGATTTGGGGGCAGAAGGAAGGATCTGAGAATTTGTTCCTCTGGCTTCCTCCCTGCCAAGTCGCTCTGGCCTGCACATCTTCTTCCTCAACTGAAGGTCATGGCTTCTGTTAGGGAGTCTTCTCCACATGACTCTTTCCTGCCAGGTCGGCTCTCATGGTTGATGCATTTGAGAACTGCCTCCAGGGTGAATGCCAGGTTGGAGAAAAAGAGATTTCACTCTAAGAAATTGGGGAAAGCTCACTGCTTGCCTTTAGCCTGAGGTCTCAGTGGCTGTGGGAGAGCAGGGGCCCTCTGCATGCTTCGGGGGAGGCTATGTGGGTCAGCCACAGGCTGGCCTGGAGCCCAGCCATCCAGACAGATGAGTGTGCTGTGATGGGAGTGTTCATTTATTCCAGGGAGTGGAGGTCAGGGTGACTCTGCAGAGAGGGGCTCCTGCCTCTCCTGTTGCCCCCATGCCATGCAAACCTTATGCACAAGTGTGGGCCCGGGCTCTTAGCAGGGAAGGGGAAAGCTCTGCCTGGGTCCCATCCAGTTCCGTCATCTTCCTCTGAATCTGGGGACACTTTCTGCAGTGATGAATGCTCTGGCTGTTTGTTTTATGCCTGCAGACCCTCCACAAGAATGCTCTTTTTTCTCGAGGCTTTGAAGCACTTACAATTCACCTCTGCCTCTCAGATCAGCAAATTTATGTACGGTCTTTAGTCATTGGCATCCGTGGGACTGGGAAGTCAGGGGTATGTCCAGATAACTTTGTTTTTCTTGAAATATAAAGCAAACAAGTGCTGTGGGAGAAGCAAATAATTCTTTGGTTTAACTTACTTGAAGACATTTAAAATACCAAATTATGAAGGTAACCCAGGTTGGCAGTGGAAAATTCAAATATTTATAGAAGCACAGAAAACATAAAGTGGAAACCTGTTTTGTAATCCCAACCCTGCAAAATAACCCCTGATTACAGTTGGGTATAGCCTTTGGTTTTCTATGAGCTAAGCAGCTCCCTGAACAGACTAAAGGCAAAGCCACCCACTCAGATGATGTCAGGAGCAGCACGCCCACCCCGTAATCACTATGATAGCTGAGACGATAGCTAAGCTCCACGAGTTGAATTGCCAGGAGTGGACATAATGATTCAATTCCCAACCAATATTTACATAGCACCCACTAGGTCTAAGATTTGCTGTGATAGTCTAATGGGGTACAGAAAGTCTAAAGCGGCCCAGGGGAGGAGAAGCAGAAGGTCCCAAGAGTCACAGGGGAAATGGGACACAGCTAACTGGGGCGAGGGGGAGGTCCTGACAGTATCAGGGAGGCCTTCCCTAGTCCCTCCCCACCCCCAACTACTTAACCCTCCAACATTAGGTGCTGGGCCCCTCCTTTTTGTAACACCTCCTGTGATTCCTCATTCAGTTCTTTCTCTCCTGCTGGACTGAGAGCCCCAAGAGGCCTTGCACCCACACTATAGCCAGTTCATAGACAGTGCTCGAAGTAGGTGTGTTGAATGAATAAGTAAAGGCACAAATGAGAGGAGGGAGGCGAGGTGGACAGGGTTTCAAGGGGCAGGGGCATGGGAAACTGAAGAGAAAGAGGAGGCCCTATCTTATGGGAACATGAATGTAGCTGTAGGGTGGCACTTCTGTGCTCGAACCAAAGTGACAGAGCAAGTGAATACAGGCTCACTTCAGAGAGCCCCGAATCCTGGCTGAGGTAGCAGCGATTCCTGGAAGGTTCCTGAGCAGGGGAGGGGGAAGATCAGAGCCATATTTGACCCCAGCACTGACATCCGGCTGGGCAGAAGCAAGACTAGCAGGAAGGAGGAGGCCAGGAGGTGGGAAACCCTCCAGGAAGACAGCGAAGACCTAACTAGCAGAGCGGCCAGGAAGCAGGAAGGATGAGGGAGAGGAGAGGGGCTGACCTCACTATCGCCATCGTCCTGCGACAGAAAGGTCAGTTTGACACCAAGTATTTAGGAAGGATGTAATCTTAGAACACAGAAGAGTTCTCTGGAGTGGTCATGATTCTGGTTGTTGCTAGAAGAATCCAGGCCAGGAGGCTGCTTCTGGTTCAGTTTTCTCTCAGGGGAAGTGGGGATGGCAGTAATGGTGCCCTATAGGTTTGCTCTTAGCAATACAGGGCGTATTACTACGTCCAACTCACAGCACTCAGTAACTGTTAGCTAGCTAGCTTGCTTTCTTTCTTTCTTTCTTTCTTTCTTTCTTTCTTTCCTCTTTTTCTTTCTTTCTTTCTTTCTTTCTTTCTTTCTTTCTTTCTTCCCTTCTTTCCTTCTTTCTTTTTCTTTCTTTCTTTCTTTTTCTTTTATTTCTTTCTTTCTTTCTTTCTTTCTTTCTTTCTTTCTTTCTTTCTCTCTCTCTCTCTCTCTTCCTTCCTTCCTTCCTTCCTTCCTTCCTTCCTTCCTTCCTTTTCAGATTCTACCCTATTTGAGAGAGAGAGCAGGGGAGGAGCAGAGGGAGAGGGACAAGCAGACTTTGCACTGAACATAGAGCCCAACACGGTGTTCGATCCCAGGACCTGAGCTCATGGCTGAGATCATGACCTGACTGTCAGACACTCAACTGACTGAGCCACCCAGACGCCCCTATTTCTTACTATTTTCTTATATTATTGTGAATCAGTAAAAACCTGCCATGGTCCAATACCTGAGAGGGGCTGATTTATAGGGGTTGATAGCAAGGGCTGAACAACTCCTCATGGATGGTGAGGTAGGTGGGGTTCCCACTGCACAACTGTGGTGGTGAGGGCTGAGGGGGCTGCCATTTATATAGCAATGGCTATATGAGTGATTATGGATAATGTGAAAAAAAGGCAAAATAGCAATCCCAGGTTTTGGACCCAAAGACCAGGGCAATGACCAATCAGAGATTGTGTTTTAAGCTGCTAACTTTTTACTGTTTTGACTACTTCCATGCATAATGCCCCTCCCCGTTTTTCCTTACAGAACTGGATTGCTTTAAAATTATTTGGGGGGGGGCAGTTATGGCAGGAGGAGAGATCAAGCCAACAAGGCTTGCTTGTACAACGAACCTTCTAGTTCTCACTAACCTGCTCCTGTTGACTCATCCTTAAGATGGCAAAAGGCAACATGATGGCCTGTTAGATGGACACACACTGGAGACCATGTTTAGTGAGTGTGAGAGAGGTATTAAAGCTCACAGAGCCTGAATGAGAATTTGGTACCCTCTACGCAGCACACATGGAAAAGTGGGCTGCCTCTGGCTGTAATTTGGGTGGAATTCACAAGAAACTTCACCCTCCCCTCCTCTCCTTCCAAGGTTGTTTCCTTCTGTGGACTGGATAAGCCACTAAAGTGGCAAGTTTAACCCTACCTAAGTAACTGCTACGGAGCAGCCTTGGACAAATGGCCTCCCAGCAAGGTGGGAGAGTAGCTGTCCAGCTGTTCCAGCAGCTGCCTCTGCCAGCTCCAGGGGGCCACTCCCATCCAGCCCTGCAGCTGCATGAGGGAGCACCCCCCGCCCCCGTTCCTAATCACCACTCAGCCCTTGACCAGATTCCAACAACAGCTGCATACAGACAGGGACTGTGTCTCCATCAATGACCCCCAGTGCCGAGCGCAGGGACAGGCTTATGGGACATGATCAGCAAATATTTATTCATCCAACAGATAAATTGGTTAGATATACTGTCTATTGCTTCACGCAGGTTTGCCTTGTTGTTCTGAACACATCTGTAGCTTCCTCAAAAGCTGGAGGTGACACCCTCTGAACCCAGAAGGATGCGTGACATACATTTAATGCAGTGAACATCCATGGAATAAATGCGTGTGATGTGGGCAGAGTTCTGAAGGGTGAGCAGGGAAGAGAGTTGGTCCAGGCAGGGACACTCTGGCGGCTGGGAGTGGGTCGGAGGTGGGATGTTGGCAGGGCTCTGAAGCAGCGCCCCCCCCACCAACCACACACAGCCGCAGTGGGCCAGACATTTAGGGACCTCAGTCTTTTAGACTCAAAACTGGTCATTGGGGGATGCTAGTAAACAGTCTACTTTCTGTGGGATCAACTAACACATCCCACCTTGAAATCCACGAAGAGTTGCTGAGTGCTTGCTGAGGGTGCATGATGGCAGGTGGGCTGGCTGGTGGACAGTTCAGTGGTTGCCCAGGAAAGTCCTTTGCTGCCTGAGACATGATCTCAGAAAAGCTCTTTAGCTTCTCCAATCCCCTGCAAGGGTAAGAGTGCCTCAGTGGTAGGACGTGATCGGATCTATAGGGTCTGCCAGCACATTCTATAGATTTAGCTGATGTTGTTGTCCTTGGCTTGCATCTGAACCCGGGCCTGTTGGCCACCTGAAGTAGGATTTCTGAGGCCAGGCCTGGGCCTTGTAGGAATGAGCACTGGGACTAATCAGAGAGGTCCATGCATAGGGACTAGCAACACTGGAACAACATAATTGCCAGTGGCGAATGAGAAGAGAAAAGAAACTTTTGGCTTGTGATGGCCAGAAGGCTCTGGACTCTAAGGTATCTTTGTAGGACTGGCTGGCCTCCATAACGCTTTCGTAACATGAGCTCCTTTCCTTTTCTCCAAGCCTTGGGACCACAGCCCAAGGTGGATAAAGGAAGCGGAAGCTGCTAAAATTGCAGGTCCAGGGGTAGTGGCTGGAAAGGCAGCACTGGGCAGCATCTGGGCCCTAGAGGCCCTCCAAACCATGGGAGGACGACTGGGCAGGGGGGCAGGCCTGCAGGAGGAGGAGTGTGGGTTGGCCAGCCCTATTTAATTCAACCATGCCTTGGGTGTCAGGCTCCATCAATCTGCTTTACAATCCTGGGTGCCCAGAAGGGGAGAGCGGAAGCACCTTGGCCTGAGAATTGGAACAAGGGCAGGACTGAAGTGCCAGCCTGTGGGACCCACTGCCCCGCTCCCTCTACTCTTCCTCAAACAACAAAACAAGGCCTCAAGAGAGCTCGTTGAAGTTCAGCCTCAGAATCAGGAGGCCCAGAGGAGGATGCAAGAGTGAGGGAGAACTCCTGCGGGTTCTTTGCTTCCCACCTGCAAAGCATACATGGTCCTGGGGAGCAGCGACAAACAGAGGGGAGGATGCCCTTTGCCCAGGAGCTAACGCCTCCTTTCTGGCCTGGCTGCCTGCTGTGGGCTTTGCTATCAAGTGCCCCCCACCCCCCCACCCCCATCAGTTGAAAGAAAGACTTCCTTCAGCAGCGGGTTTGCAGTTTACAAAAAGGCTTTTGGAGCCCACGCCTCATCCCCTCTCCTGCAGTGCCCTGTGTCCTCCCCCAAGAGAAAGGGCCACACCTAGACTGTCTCCCTTCGCCCACCCCCATCATTCTGGCTGATAATCTGAATCATGGCCCTGGGCAGCTTTCCTGTCATCTAGTTTAAGGGCTCCTTCCCCATCCCTGTGGCTGGCTGAGGCCAAACCCAGAACAAACAGAAACTTTCTATCTAGTTTTGTTTCACTTTATGTAAACGTGAAGGTTTCTCAATTGATAAAGAGTAGCAATGATACTTAATGAGAGAAAAATTTAAAACCTTTACCCTGAAATCACTTGACTCTATTGTCCCCAAACTGTAAATGGTAAACATGAACTTCGCTGGAGTGAATGCACTCTGCTACCTGGGAAAAGTTACAAGGGAAAAAAAGCCATTCACGGGATGAAACTGACTCTTGAATAGTCCCATTTGCACCAAGCATAGCAAAGCCTGGCCAGCAGAAACTGGGTATCTGACGGGGGCAGAATGGGCTCTGGCAGGGGCTTTATTGGAAAGCAAGGGGAGGACACGTCTGGCTGCTTGCGCATGGAGGGGTCACAGCTGTGGTGTGACTGCAGATAAGACGGAGTGCCAGCAAAACCCCACTGGCATGCCTGCACAGAGGGAAGAAAGCAAAGTCGGGTATAAAACATGGTGTGGGCAGATCAGATTTTCCACATGCGCCCCAACGGGCATAGCGTCGCCAGATAAAAAACAAGGCGTTCCAGTTACACTTGAATTTCAGATAAGCAATGAATATGCCAGTACACAGGGATATACTCAGTCAAATATATATGACTTTGTATCATTTAGCCCAAACCAGCTGGAGCCAGAGTGCCAGGGAGTTAGTTCACTGTTGCTCCCCTAACAGGCTGGCCTCCTTGGGTGCAGAGCAGGGTGAAGAGTGGGTCTGGAGGAGGCAACAAGGGACCCCAGTACATCAGACGAGCTATTCGACCTCTCTAAGCCCTCACCTGGAGGGCGTAAAGGGGCTCAGACCTCTGAGCAACAATGATGATAACCAGGATCTCTTCCCCACTTCCCCTGGTATGCTTTCCGGCTTAAGAAAAAAAGGAGAGCCCCACCTATGCCTTTCTCCCTCCTGCACACACTTCCACAGTGAAGTCCCAAGGGCCTCAAAGGGTTTTAACCAGTTCCTCACGATCCCCTTCAGCCTATACCCCACTTTGTGACTTGGGCATTTCACCTTTTCTTGGTAGAAGTGCCTTGCAAAAGAAACTTCCCAAGCAGACTGCACCGTTCAAGTCCTTTCGGTAGAGGAACACCAATTCAACCAGAAGAGAGTTCCAGAGTCTGACTGTGACTCTTCATCATCGTCTTCTATCTCTCCAGCATGCCTTCAAAACTAGCAGAACATCAGAGTCTCCAGGCAAAGGTTCTAAAGCTCTGATACCTGCTTTTCACCCAGACCTTGAGCTTATTGGTCAGGGGTGTAGTTTGGGTATCGGGACTTCAAAAAAAAATCTCTTCTAGGGATTCTAATGTGTAGCCAGGGTCAGAACCCCTGCTCTAGCAAGTGGATCCAGTATCCCAAATCACCTTGGGGAAGGGGGCTCTTGGGGGTTCCGCCTGAGAATCCCCACCCAGAAGGCTCAGGTTTGAACCCTGTGGTTTGGAAGCATGGTACATATAAGAACTCTGGAGTCAAAGAAGCAACGTTTAGCCCACCAACTCAGCCACTCAGAGACCAGATAACCTTGTGCAAGTTACTTGGTCTCCTCATCTGTAAAGTAAGGCCCACAACACCTTCTTCTTTCAGAATAATAGCAGAATACTGCACATAAAACTCCATGCAGTGCCTGCCATGCACAGACATGCAATAAATGAGTTAAGGCTTTCTTTTTTTAAAAAAAAGATTTTATTTATTTACATATTTAAGAGAGAGAGAGACAGAAGCAGAGCATGAGTAGGGAGAGGAGCAGAGTGAGAGAGCAGAGGGAGAGGGAGAGACAGACTCCCCGGGCGGGGAATCGGAGGCAGGGCTCGATCCCAGGATCCCGGGATCATGACCTGAGTCGAAGGCAGATGCTTAACCAACTGAGCCACCAGGGCACCCCCAGTTAAGATTTTCATAACATGAAACAAATGATCTGTTGTTTTGAAGGTGCAACGAATCATGTCTGGGCCATCAATGCTGAACATACGGGACCAGTTATGCTGACTTAGACCATTCAACCCCTTGCAGTGAAATATGAATATATATTTACTTAACTAAGGTTTTTCCTTCTCTTTCCCCTTTGGCAGCACACCAAGTGTCACAGAAAGACTGAAGGAACACTTTCTGGCCAGAGTGGTGAAGCAGTTTGGCCCCTGGTATCAGGGGTTGGTTCTCCCTAAGGGCCAGAAGTGGCTTTCTCGAGATCTAGGACAGACTCTCAGTCTCCAAGTTTAATTCCTCCATCACGCCACTCCCAACACATATGCTCCAGCCCACCAATACCTGAATGCCCATTAATAAAAAGCCATTTTCGGGGCACCTGGGTAGCTCAGTCACTTGAGCATCAGATTCTTGATTTCGGCTAGGGTCATGATCTTGGGGCCATGGGATTGGCCCCTTTTTGGGCTCTGCGAAAGCGTGGAATCCACTTGGGATTCTCTCTCTCCCTCTGCCTCTCTTCCTGCTTGCATGCACATGTGCACACACTCTCTCTCAAATAAACAAAATCTTAAAAAAAAAAAAAGGCATTCATTTAAAGAAAAAAATTATTTCCTTTTAAAATGTGACTATTTCTGGAACACCAAACATCTAACAAGAATAGTTTGTTAAAGTCTTTTCTAAGTGAAAGAGGGCAGAGAATTCTGTCCAAAAACAGATATACTTTTCCCTACTCCTCCCACTAAGTACACATAAAAACAACAGAAACAAACATTAAACAAACAAACAAACGATAACAACAACTACTACTCCGAAAAGTGGAGAGAAGGCAGATGTATCAGGAACTTCAGGATGCTAGACCACCATGATGATGAATTCCCTTGGTTTTCCTTTGCCTCCATACGTCTCAATTTGGAAATGTTACCAGGCAAAGAACATCACCACCAACAAAAACAAAAACAAAACCACAACCAAAGCCTATCTTCCTGAGTCAAAAGACCGGGAAAGGGACAGCCCATCAATACAGAAGATTTTTAGACAATAAACTGTTCTCCTGGGTGCCTGGGTGGCTCAGTTGGTTAAGCATCTGCCTTCGGCTCGGGTCATAATCCAAGGATCCTGGGACCGAGTCCCACATCGGGGGTCCCTGCTCAGTGGGGAGTCTGTTTCTCTTTCCCTCTGCCCCTCCCCCTGCTCATGCTCTCTCTCTCTTGAATAAATAAATAAAATCTTAAAATAAAAATTGTTCTTCTCCAGGCAATCCACCCAGAAAACCCTATGGTCCCATCCCCACCCATGCCAGCAAAGGTCAAGTGGGGAGCCTACACCTCTACCCTTATTGGGTTGAAAAGAGGTGCCACAACTATTCCATCGGGTGGTATCAGAGAGGGCCAAGTAGAAAGCTGAGACTTTCATCCTCACTGGCTTGTGTTAGTAAAGACCATGTGGGAAGCGTGGACTTCCACTCCCACCTGGCATTAATGGGGCATCCCTTCCTGTACCCACTGGGGTGGCATCAGAAAAGGTCTAGTAGAGAATCAGGGCTTTCACTGCTGCCAGTGAGGCCATCCCTCCTCTTTCCCTAGGGTCAGTGGAGGTAAGGTGGTGAACAGTCAGGAAGTACTAAGGCACTCCAACCCCTCCCAGACAGGAGGTGTCAGTGGAAACCTAATGGGCAGCCAGAACTCCCACTCCACCTCTAATCAGCAGTAACTCACACTCAGACGCCACTGGAGGTTGAAGGGAAAACCTAGAATTCTACCCCCAACAGGCAGTGAAGAGGCAACATACCTCTTTGCCAGCTAGAGCAGCTGAGAGGAAACCCAGTATAACGAAAGATAAAAATAAGAGCCAGAGTCTCATAATATAATACCCCAAATGTCCAGGTTTCAATAAAAAATTCAATCTCAAACTGAATGAAATACCAACAGCAAGGTGACAGAGAATTATCTGAAAAAAAGTTTTAAAAAAGGAATCTTAAAAATACTTCAATGAACAAGTAAGAACATGAAACACATGAAACATAGAAAGCCTCAACAAAGAAATATAAAGTCACAGTAAAGAAATTAAAGATATATATTTAAAAATGCAACTTTTTGAACTGAAAAATACAATAGCCAAAATAAAAAACTCAGTGGGTGGGCTCAATAACAGAAGGGAGGGGCAGGCGAAAGAATCAGTGAACTGGAAGACAGAACCACAGAAAATTATCTAATCTGAACAACAGAGAGAAAAGAGACTGAGAAAAAAATGAACAGAGATGCCAGAACCTCTAGGACTATTACTAAAGATCTAATGTTTGTATTCCCAGAGTCCTGGAAGGAGAGGAGAAAGAAGAGAGCAAGAATGAAAAAGCACTTGAAGAAATAATGCTGAAAGCTTCCTAAGCCTGACAAAAAATATAAACCTACAAAATCAAACATCTGAGTGAAACTAACATAGGATAAACCCCAAAAATATCCACACCAAGATATATCACAGTCAAACTTCTGAATAGTAAAGACACAGAAAACTTTTGAAAGCACTGAGAGGGAGATGGATAATGCCTGACCTATAGGGGAAAAACAATTCAAATGGCAGTATACGTCACATAGGGAACCATGGAGGACAGAAGGAAGTGGCACCTTTCATAAGTGCTGAAAGGAGAGAACAGTCAACTCAGAATTTTTCAGAAATGAAGGGGAAACCAAAATATTCCAGATGAAGGAAAACTAAGAATTTGTCATCAGCAGACTACTCTTAAAAAATAGCCAGAGGAAACTCTCTAAACAGAAAGAAAACAATAAAAGAAGGAAACTTGAATCATTGGAAGGGAGGAAAAAACACAGAAAGCAAAAATATTGGTTAATACAATAGACTTTCCTCTTCTTGAGTTTTCTAAATTATGCCTGATGATTAAAGAAAAACTGTAACACCATCTGATATAGTTCTAAATATGAAGAAATATGTAAGATAATTATGTTTCAAATGGGGAAATAAAGGAACTTTAAAGGAGGTAGGGATTTTATAATTACCTTGAACTGATGAAACAGCAACACCTAATATATCAATAATTACATTAAATGATCTAAGTATATTAAAAGATCAAGATTGGCACAGTAGATTAAAAAACTACCCAGCTATCTGCTGTTTATAAGAAATTCATGGCAAATTTAATGATACAGGCAAGTGGAACACAGGAGACAGAAAAAGATATATCATGCAACCATTAATCAAAAGAAAGCAAGATAGGGGCTCCTGGGTGGCACAGCGGTTGGACGTCTGCCTTTGGCTCAGGGTGTGATCCTGGAGTTATGAGATCGAGCCCCACATCGGGCTCCTCCGCTATGGGCCTGCTTCTTCCTCTCCCACTCCTCCTGCTTGTGTTCCCTCTCTCGCTGGTTGTCTCTATCTCTGTCAAATAAATAAAAAAAAACTTTAAAAAAAAAAAAAAAAAAGAAAGCAAGATAGCTACCTTGATATCAGATAAAGTAGATTTCAAAGCAAAGAAATCTACCAGAGACAGAAAGGCAAATTATATAATGATAAAGACTCAATCTACCAAGAAGACATAGCAGTCTTAAATGAGTGTGTACCAAACAAAGCAAAGAGCTACAAAATATGTGAAGCAAAAACTGATATAACTGAAAGGAGAAAAAAACAAATTAACAATTGTAGCTGGAGACTTCACCATCTCTCTCTCTCAAGAACTGATCATAGAACAAGGCAGAAAATAAGCAAGGATATAGAAGAACTAGATGACATGGCCAATGGAAAGAATCTAGTCTACATTTATAGAACATTCCAACCAACAACAGCAGAATCCACATTCTTTCCAAATGACGATGGGATATAAACCGAGATAAACCATATCATGGGCCATAAAGCAAATCTCAAGAAATTTAAAAGAATTAAAAATCATAGTTTGTGTTCTCTGACCACAATGGAAATAATCAGAAATAACAGAAAGGTAATAGGAAATTCTTCAAATACTTGCAAACTAAACTTCTATATAAGCTTTGGATCAAAGAGGATGTCTCAAGGGAAATAAAAAAATATATATATACTGACCTGAATGAAGATAAAGATAAAACATAAAAATTTGTGGGACACAACACAGTGCTGAGGGAAAATTTACTTAGTAATCTAAGCTTGGAACACAGACAAAGAAGAGCAAAAGAAAAAATAATATATTTATAGGAAAGGAAACAAAAAAGAAAAGCATTAGAGAAAATCAATGAAACAAAGAACTGGGTGTTTGAAAATAACCAATGAAATTGACAAATCTCTAGCAAGACTACAAAGAAAAAAAAGAAGACACAAATTACTAATATCAGGAATGAAACAAGGACTATTACTATTGACTGTACAGACATCAAAAGGATAATAATTAAATACTACAAAGAACTCTACACACAAATCTGACAATATAGAGGAAATGGACTAATTCCACAAAAGACACAAACTACTACTACAACTCGCCGACTATGAAACAGATAATTTGAATATCCCTGTGACTATAAAGGACATTAAATTCATCGTCTAAAAAAATCCCCCAAAAATTATTTTCCAGGCCAAAACAGTTTCACTGGATAATTATACCAAATGCTTAAAGAAGAATTAGCACACATTCTACATAATATTTTCCAGAAACTAGGAGAGGACAAAAGCCAATATACTTTACGAAGCTGGTGTCCTGACACCAAAACTAGACAAACACAGTAAAGAAAAAAAGTACAGATCAACATCCTTCATGAATATAGATGCAAAAACTCCTTAACGAAATATCAGCAAATAGAATTCAACAATATTTAATGATATTTATATACCAAGATCAAGTGGAATTTATTCCATGGATAGAAAGTTGGTTCAATATATGAAATCAATGAAAATCAATCAATGTCATCTACCATATTAACAGGTTAAAGAAGAAAAATCACATAATCATATCAATCATTTAACAAAGTCCAACAACCATTCAATACCCATTCACAATTTTTAAGAAAATAGAAAGAGAGGAGAATGTGCTCAACTTGATAAAGAGCATCTACAAAAAACTGAAAGCTATCATTTTACTTTATGGTAAAAAAACTTCATTCTTTTCCTCTTAGATTAGAAACAAAGCAAAATGTCTGCTTACCCCATTCTTTGCTTGTTTGTTTTTAAGTAGACTCCACACCAAGCATGGAGCCCAATGCAGGGCTTGAACTCATGACCCTGAGATCAAGACCTGAGCTGAGATCAAGAGCTGGAGGCTTAACCGACTGAGCCACCCAGGTGCCCCTGCAGTCCTCATTCTTAGTCAACATAGTGCTGAAAGTTCTAGCCAATGCAGTAAAGCAAGAAAAAGAAATAAGCATCAGAAAGGAAAGATCAGAAAGGAAGAAATAAAATAGTCACTATTTGCAGATATGATTGTCTACATAGCAAATCCCACAGAATCCATTAAAAAAAATGTCCTTAGAACTAATAACTGATTTCCTCAAGGTCACAGGATACAAGATGAATATACAAAAGTTATTTTACTTCTATATACTAAGTAACGAGCACATAGACATCAAAATTAAAAATACAGTACCATTTACAATCACTCCCAAATGATGAAATACTTAGGTATAAATCTAACAAAGCACATACAGAACTCATATCCTGAAAACTACAAAGCACTGATAGGAGAAATGAAAAAAGATCTAAATAAACAGAGAAACATACTGGGTTCATAAGTTGGAAGTCTTAACATAGTAAAGACATCAATTCTCCTCAAAGTATATATAGATCATAGAATATTAAAAATACATTTATCTGGTCCTTGTCCCCAGTTCCTGGCACAGAGCTCCTAAAATCCCTAGAATTTCCCAAGTGATAGAAATGTCTTTTGTTATTCATAAAGAGTATCTTTGGAACACATCTGAGTTCACACTAATAAAGTGACTTAGGGTGGGGCCCCTAGATTGCTTCAGGATGGGAGCTGATCATCAGAAAAACAGGATTAGAGGGTTAGAATATTCTGCCCCACACCCAACCTCGAGGTAGGAGAAAGGGGCTGGAAATTGAGTTTAGTCACTAATGGCCAATGATTTAAACAATCATGCTCATGTAAGGAAATTCCATGTAAAAACCCCTAAACAAAAAGGTTTGGGGAGCTTCTGTGTTAGTGAACACATCAATGTGCTGGGAAGGTGGTACACTCAGAGAAGGCATGAAAGCTCTGAACCTCTTCCCCTACACCTTGCCCTATGTATCTCTTCCATTTGGCTATTCCTGAGTTGTATCATTTCTATTAAAGCTGTAATCATAACAACAGTGCTTTCCTGAGTTCTGTAGGTTAGTCTAGTGAACTACCAAACCTGAAGGGGAAAGGATGGCCTGGGCGCCCCTGAATTTGTAGTCAGCTGGGCAGAAGGTAGATAGCCTGGAGAGTTCACTGGAGCTGGTGTCTGAAATGGGGGGCGGTCCTATGAGATTGAGCCCCTAACCTGTGAGGTCTAGGCTAACTCTAGGTAGTGTGAGAACTGAATTGAATTGTAGGACACCCAGTCGAGGTCAGAGAACTGGAGAATTTGTTGTCGAAACTACATATTTGATGTCAGAAAAAAAGCACATACAGATTTAACACAATTCCTAAAATACCAGGAAGATTGTTTTTGTAGATAAAAACAATATATTTCTAAAATTTGTGTGGAAAAGCAAAGGATCTAGAATAGCTAAAACAGATTCGAAAAAGAAGAATAAAGTGGGAAGAATCAGTCTCCCCAATTTCAAAACTTATTACATAGCTGCAATAATCAAACTGGATAGTATTAGCAGAGGTACAGACACATAGATCAATGGAACACAAGAGAACCAGAAACGTTCCCACACAAATATACCCAACCTCTTTTTGGCAAAGGTCAGAAGCAATTCAATGGAGGAAAGATAGCTTTTTAAAGAAATGATGCTGGAGCAAGTGGATATCCATAGGCAAAAAAAATAAACTTGACCTAAATCTTACACTTTATTCAAAAATTAACTAATATGTAATATATAATATATAAATGTAAAACTTAAAACTTTTAGGAAAAAAAAAACAGGAGAAAATCTTCAGGACCTAGATAGAGTTAGGCAAACAGTCTTACACTTGCCACATATGCTACATAAAAAGAAAATGTAATAGACTGAATTTCATCAAAACTAAAAATGTTTGCTCTGCAAAAGACCCCACTAAGAGAAAAAAACAAAAACAAAAACACAAACAACAGACTTGGAGAAATTTATTTGCAAACCACCTATCTGAGAAAGCACTAGTATCTAGATTATTAAAGAACCCTCAAAACTCAGAAACAATCCAATCAGAAAAGTGCAAAGATATGAAGAAACGTTTCACCAAAGATTATATATGGATGACAACTATGCTCATGAAAATGTGTTCAACATCATAAACCATTAGGGAAATTCAAATTAAGACTCCAGTGTGTAGGGGCACCTGGGTGGCTCAGTCGGTTAAGCAGCTGCCTTCAGCTCAGGTCCTGATTGGGATCGAGCCCCACATCAGGCTCCTTGCTCAGCGGAGGGCCTGCTTCTCCCTCTCCCCCTGATTGCGCTCTCTCTCTCTCCCTATCTCTCTCTCTGTGTCAAATAAATAAAATCTTAGGAAAAGAAAAAAAAAAAGACCACAATGTGGTATCACTTCATACCTGTCAGGATGGCTAAAATTAAAAAGTGACATCAGCAAATGCTGTCGAGAATGTCATTTCAAGGGCCCATAAAAGCACAAAGGGAGACAGAAGAGTTGGTGTCAGTGTTGCGGTGCCAGAAAGACACGACCCATGCTTGCTGGCTTCGAGGATGGAGGAAGGGGCCAGGAATTAAGGTGGGACCCTAGAAGTTAGAAAAGGCAAGAACATAGACTCTTCCTACAGACTCCAGAGAGGAGGGACACCCTGTTGTCACCCTGATGTTAGCCCCAATGAGACCCATTTCAGACTTCTGACTTACTGAACTGTAAGATATGATATTTTGTTGTTTCGAGCAACTAAGTTGGTGGTAATTTGTCATGGCAGCAAATGGGAAACTAATACAGTTTATATGGCATTTTTGAAATGACAAAGTTAAAGAAATGGAAAACCGATTAGTGACTGCCAGGGGTTAAGGAGGTGAGAGGGTAAAGAGGGATCCTGCGGTGGTGGATGTCAGTACCCATGTCCATATCTGGCTTGTGATATTGTACTACATTTTCCTAAGATGCTACCCTTTGGGGGTAACTAGGTAAAGGGGATATGGGGGCTTCTTCATATTATTTATTAGAAACAGCATAAGAATCTAAAATTATTCCAAAAATTTAATTTTAAAAATCTAACTATGTTTAATATCTTCTATTGGCTAAGAGGCAAAAGCCACAGCATCTGTATTATCTCTGGACGCTCACACTCAGCCAGTCTTTCCACCTGCATGATCCTCTCTGATCCTGGGCAGGGAGTAGCGTTGCCCCCAGTTTGCAGTGAGGAGCCTGAGGCTCACAGGTGCTAAGCAACTTGGCAGATCATCATGGGTAGGAAGGAGTGAAGGGACTTCTCCCAGTCCCACCCACCCTCACCTCACCAGCCACATTCAGACTCCAGGTCCTAAGCCCCTCCTTGTGGTTGGTTCTGAGGGCTGGACAGAACAGGGCTCTAGAGTGCCTTACGCCAGGCAAGGGCGGGGATGGGGCGCTGGGTGGTGAGCCTGGAGGGCCAGTGACTGCTGCTAAGATGGTCTCAGCCTGCTTCGCAACCTGGCTACAACCAGCCTGGACAGCATTACCAGACCGATCTAGAGTATTCTTGAGGTATTGAAGAAATGCCTCAGTCAAGATCTTCCACAGCAATAACCTACCTGTAAGATGTGCAGAAGAAAAGTTTTTTCTATTCTAATAACAATTTGGCAATATATGATGAGGCTGAAATTGCATACAACCTACAACTCAGCATTTCCACCCCTAAGGACTCACACATGTCCATAGTGAGACACGCACGCAAGTTCATGGCTATCTTAACTCGGGTAGTGGTTTTAACATGTATTTGTCAAAACTCTTCAAACTTGACACTTAAAATCTGTGCATTTTATTATAGCAAATTAATCCTCTATAAGGAAAAGATTAAAAACAAGAATGCTCTTAGCAATGATGTGGGAAACAAAGGCAAAAGAAAAAACTGAATTTCCTGACTACTTACAGTCCATTGACGAGTCCTTAAACAGGCAGAGGGACCATCCTCTGGGAGCTCAGCTGCCTGATGTTGACACTTGGCTAAGGGCAAAAGGCAATCTTGGTTTAACATCGTCCTGACCCCCCAGGATCCTGTGAGTCTACTTTAAACAAATGGAAATTCCTTTGGAAACTTCCTTTGTCTCTGGCAAGATATATGTTGGCAGTCATCCCGCAAGCCTAGGACCCACTGATACACATCTGAAGGGTCTTAATGACTGAGGTTTTTACTATACAGCAATAAAAGACCTTTTCCTAACAATAGCTAGCCCCCTCAGGGTCCTTGTTTCCAAATACCTGGGAAGCTTGTGCTGTCCCTAACCCCCTGCCAACTTGAAAGTATATAATCAATCACTCCTCGGGACCTCACTGCAGCTCTTCCTGCCCACCAGTCCTGTCCCAGTGCTTTACCATGGGGTAAAGCCAACTTTTTGCACTGGGTAAAGCCACCTTTTTGCAACCAAGATGTCTCAAGAATGCTTTCTTGACTGTCTGCTCCAAACCCCAACATTTCCACATCAGCAACACTGCTGGTAACAGAAAAATGCAGAAAACTCTAAATGCCCAATAAAAGGAGACCAGATAATAAACTACGGTATATTCCCATATTTGCCTATGAAGATAAATAAACAAGGGCAACACTGTTCAACCCAGACGAGTCTAGCAAACTTAACACAGAGAAAGCAAGCTGAAAGAAAGCACACTATTTATATAAAATTTTATCACATGTGTAGAGCAGCAGCTGCTAGTGTCCTGCTCAATGCTCAGTCCCCCTTTTCCTACAAATGGGACCTGATCTCATTCAGGGAACAACTTGCCTTGCTAATATAATAATTGATTTGTCACTGTTCCTTGCAGCTTGGTACAGCCAAGGAAACTCAAGCAGAAGTCAACAGCTTGGGGCTTTGCATAAAGCTATCGTCTTCTTATGGCCTAAAAAGGGCAGACTCAGCTAGTATGAAACTGGTTGTATTTTGTCCTTCCTGATTCCTCCTTCTTGGAATGCGAACGAAATGCTCAGAGATGCAGCATCCATTTGGAGACGATGAGCTCTAAAACCATATACTAAAGATGATGGAATAAAGAGCCAGGAAGAGCCAGGTCCATGACCACATCATGGATCCTCTATCCCAACCCCAGCCTGGCTACCCTCAGACTGCTTGTTGTAGGAGAGAAATACCTTCCTCTTGGTTGAGCCACTGAAGTGAGGTTTTCTGTTACATGCAACCAAAAGTAAACCTTACCTGACATGGTGTCAAACAACACTGCAAAGTGTCACCAATACAATTCTGTGTTGTCAAAGGGTAAAGAGACCATGCGAATTAAATCACCTAGTGTGGGGGAGTGGTTTTCTCTGGGGGAGGTGAGGCAAGGGGAGGAGACTGGAGTGGGGAGCAATGGGGGCTTCAATGAGGGAAGATGTGAGGCTCCCCAGTTCTCCTCAAGAATCAGACGCATTGCGGGGCAACTGGGTGGCTCAGTCGCTAAGCATCTGCCTTCAGCTCAGGGTGTGATCCCAGGGTCCCGGGATCAAGCCCGCATTGGACTCCCTGCTCTGTTAGGAGCCTGCTTCTTCCTCTCCCACTCCCCCTGCTTGTGTTCCCTCCCTCACTGGCTGTGTCTCTGTCAAATAAATAAATAAAATCTTAAAAAAAAAAAAAGAATCAGATGCATTGCATTGGTGGGGTGTAACAAGAGATGTGCTCAGAACGGCTCGGACTCCTGCTGGTTAGCGCTGCACCCTAAAGACAGAGTCCATAGGTCGTAGGTGGGGTCTGGGCTTCTATATTTTGAAAAAGCTTCCTAGCTGACTTTCTCCTATCCTCCTAGCCAAAATGCTTAGGAGATTTATATCCTACAATTCACATTATAAAACACTTACTTAATTTCCAAATATAAAATTACATCGTGATATTACAGGACAGACTTTCTAAAATGATATAATTCCCCCTTGGAGCCTGAAGATTCTGCTGTGCACCCTGGGGAGACACGTTCTACTCTGCCCGGCCCAGAAAGACTGTATAATCATCCCTGTGTCTTCAGAACCCAAGAGTCCATGCTCCCTGCAGACTTGACAGCAAGAAGCCATAATTTGTTTGGGCAGGTCCAGTATCCTCAGAAATACACATCTGTGTAGCTGGAGGGGCTACTTCATGGGGGCACGGACAGCTCAGGCGTCAGGGAATGGAAGCTGCCCACAGTCAAGAACCCACTGGTAGGACTCATTTTTAAGAAAACTCTGCGTTGCCTCTGGCCCCGTTTCTAGGCTGAGGCCTGAGGACACTCACAGCTGGAGTTAGGCACAGGCCTGGGAGGTACACACTCACGCCAAGGCACTGTGTCTGGAACCACACTGAGAAAGTGTCCCACCCCATGACTCCCCTTCAGACAGAATCTGTTGTTTGCCCCAGAGGGGACCCCAAAATCACCTATCTGCCCTCCCATTTGATTGGCGGGGATTTGAAGTTTCAGAAAGGCGGAGCACCTTACCCCAAGTGTCCCTGCAAGTTAATATCAAAACTGGGAAGAGAACTTCTATCTCTGGATTCCCAAAGCGGTTCTATTTTTCAACTAATGCTTTAGATGGAATGCTAAATCTAATGAGCTTCCTTTTTTCTTTGCTCCAAAATGTTCAAAGAACATTGTTTTCATCAACAAATCTTCAAATCATGAGGCAGAATTGTAAAAAGGCTTAAGGGCTGGTTTCACTTCCTGTGTGGAGGCAGCCTGCCAGGTACTGCAGCAAGTGGAAAACCAGCCCCCCAGACCGGCAGCACTTGGGAGCTCATGAATAATTTATCATCTCACTGTGCATTCACTAAGTGGTGCGGGGACAGAAAACAACTTTCAGCAAGTTTGAGTCCATGTTCTAATATTCTCCACCAAGACAGCTTGCTCTGACTTAAAAAAAAAAAAAAAAAAAAAAAAAAAACAAAGATCATTTTCAAAAACCATAATGAGGCCAGTCTACTATTAGGAGCTGGAAGAAACCCTAAAGCTTAAAATAGCAAAACAATTGCTTCTCCAAGATAAACAAGGCTTTCCTTTGTGTGTCTAATGAGAGGCAAGACCACTGCGAAGGCAGATTCTAAGATGTTTACTGTCCCCGAATGCTGAGGTAACGATCTCCCCCACCCCTCCAAAAAAGCAGATTGTACAAAAAGAGATCTGTCCAAGAGCACCTGCCTGATTGTCAAATGCCAACCTGAGACCTATGTCTGGAGGGTGAACCCCTTTCTTGAGTGAGCGAGGGCAGGGCGCGAACACCGTGATGATCAGATCTGGCTGGGGGCCTTTGCTCACTTGACAGGCGCCAGACAGCGCCTTTGAAGGAACTGACCGAGAAATATCCCGACCGAGAAATATCCAGAAGACACCATTAATGACTGGGTACAAGGAGACACAGGAGCATAGAGTTTGCTGTCATAAAAGTCTATACGTTGAGATGAAATGAAATGGGCTTTCTCCAAGCATTAAGTCTCTCAAACATTCTTAGTTTTTGGTGTAAAACTTCTATAAGATCTTGGTCCAAACATGAAGTCAACATCTGTCCCCTCTCTTTCTCTCTCCCCCTCTGCTCCTCCCCAACCGCCCCCAAGATTCATGGAAAATCCATTTTACATTAAGTGAAAGAACCGTGTAGGTTTCTCTATGACATGTATAAGACATAATCACCCTTTCTTCATTTATCACTTTATTTTTTTTAAGATTTCATTTATTTATTTGACAGAAAGAGAGAATGCGTGTGTGCACAAGCAGGGGGAAGGGCAGAGGCTGAGGGAGAAGCAGGCTCTCCGCTGAGCAGGGAGCCCTGGGGTAGGGGAGAGGGGCTCCATCCCAGGACCCTGGGATCATGACCTGAACCGAACGCTGACACTTAACGGACTGAGCAACCCAGGAGTCCCATTTATTTCTTTAAAACACCAGGAACTGAGGAAGTCACCTGGGCATGGCAGCCTAGGGCTCCCCCAGCTGGTCCTGTCCACAGATCTTCATGGAATTCTCAACTCCTGCCACGCTGCATGTTCAGCCTTCAGCTGGAGGCAGAAGGACTAGAACCAGGTGAAGAGACAGAGCAAGTTACTTCCCAGTCAGGGGGTAGCACATGCCCCGGAGTGTAGGAGGCAGAGAAGTCTGGACTTCCCTCAGGGTACCTGGGGACTGGCTCACACCTGCCACCAAGTAGGAAGTGTCTGGGAGCCAGGAGTGCATCTGGAGCTCCCTGCCCGGTCCCCGTGCTCACGGACCACCCGCACACGCACACACTCAGACACGTACACAGTTAATCGAAGAAACAAAGCCTCATTTTGTATCCACTGCAGCCAGAAGGCATCACTTGGGAAATCTAGTTTTAGCTGATAAAAAGGAAAGGGAGTATCTGGATGCTTACATTCAAACCCAACAAAACCAAAACAAGTACAACAAAAACAAACCACACCCACTTTGGAGTAGCGTTATGTGGGAACCGTTGAGCAGGAATTGGACTTCATTTTTATACCTTCCTGAGAGGCACATGACAGGAAGCTATTCCTGTACTATGCTAAGTCTGAACTCAGCAAGTGAAGGTAACGGGGAGAAGGGGGGTGACGGGGAGTGGCAGCAAGGCAGGCCCTGCCTCATCCGACCAGCCACAAGTGACGAGCGCGGGTTTTGCAAGCAGAACTACTAGGAACAAAGCTCTAAAGAGCAGCGACAAGGACCTGGTTGCTCTAGGGCTCTAGGACCCCTTCACTGAAGGGCTCTGAATGGTGGAGGGTGGCCCACAGCTCTGTTCTCGTATTTCAGGCTGCAACTTAGGGTACATGTCAGCGAGTAAAGAACCCTTCCCCCCAACACTTTTTGTCTAGGAAAAACATTACCCCAAAGTTTGAGCTCAGAAGAACGGAGGAGAATCATTGGCAGTAATGGCTAGTATTTTTGCAGCATTTACCACGTGCCCTTAGCTCATTTCATCCTCCTGCCAGTCCTATGACTAGTGAAGAGACCCACGGTACCAGAGAGGAAACTAAGGTCCTGAGTTACCCATGGCCCCCAGGGCTCCCCAGAGGCCAGTCAGGTGGGATATGAAGCCCAGCTTGCTGCCTACCCAGCCCCCCTGTTAACATTTTCATCCCAGTCCCAAGAAGCTCCTGTGGTGAACCTGCTTTTTTCCGTTTTTATAATCATTACTCTCCTGCTGGGATGCATACCAACCCAGAGCCTGTGCTTTGGGTAAGATTAAACTAGTGACAAGGGGCCGAAGTCAAGGCACTCAGGGTCACAACTAACAGGACATCAGGCAACCCGCCTCTGCCAAGGAGCTGCTAACTCTGTTTTTCAGCTTTTGACCTTTGTCCCCCCCTCTAGCTGGAATAGTTAAGAAAATATAAAACGTCAATATTGCTCTATTGGGTTAATATAGTCCAAAAATCTATCTTCTTTCAATGCCCTAAGTTTCCTACTAATGAAATCACTTTGGCATCATGGCAAAATATAAGATTGTTTTCTATCAACCAAGCCCCAAGCACAAGGGCATGGGAGCTGCAGCAATTCTGTGTCTGGGTGAGCCAGCAGGAGCAGAGAAGGGGGAGGAGCACATGCTGAGACCCACAGAGGCCTGGCCCCCTGACACCATCCAGATATTCACTGAGGATCTGACATGGGTGAAACACTGTGCCATCTCACCGTCAGGTAGTGAAGTGTTCTCAGGAAATTAAATTCAATGGAGAGAGAGAGAGCGTGAGCGTGTGTGTGTGTGTGTGTGTGTGTGTGTGTGTGTCTCTGGTTGGGGTGGGAGTGAGGGAAGGCCCCTTCCAGGACATCTGAGCTGAAACCCAAGAAGGAGCCAGTGTGCAGAGACCTTGGGGAAAAGATTCCAGCCGGAGGGAACATTTACTGCAGTAGTGCTAGACAGACCCCTGTGGCTGAAGCAGTGTGAACAGAACAAGTGGAAATGGGGCAAAGGGAGTGGGACGCTCTTCACTCTCTTGCAAACCCTGGGAGGAGTGGGAAGCCGCTGGAGAATTTTAAACAAGGGGACAACACAGTCCGATTCATCTTTACAATTTCATTCTGGCTATTATGTGGGAAGCAGCGGTTACACATACGAGTTCATTTACAGGTGTGTGGGGGGGGGAACCGATGTCCTGGCTCAGCTTTTCTACCGGAAACATGTTCTCAATTCACAGGCATCTAAAGACTCAACCAGCTCTGACTGGTAACTCATTGGCCCTACTCCTCAGATTATCTGGAAATTATTTTCTAAAAATAAATTGAAAAACATAATTATTGTTAGTTTTAAACATATCTGTGTTCTAGTCATCACTTTCAAAAAGGGGATCAGAATGACTTTTTAAAAATTATTTATTTTTAAAATGTGCCCTGCTTACTTCCAAAAAGCATTTTGAGGCCATTGTCATAAAGCTTGTAAACAAGAGGACAACTTAATGCTCTCTCGGGGAAAATATTTACGATACACTGTAACATGGGTTGGCATCCCGTAAGCTTGGGAGGGAAATGCTAATGTTGAAGGGTCTTAAAAGCCCAATTTGTTCTGAGGATTGAGTTCAGCTGCATGTACTGCTTCATGATGAGCTGAGCTCTTCACTTTTATCCACTTTTATGTTTCTCCTCTTCTATCCTCTCCCTGGCCCTCTAGAGAGTCACCCTTTGCCTGGTTTCGCTGCTCACTGGCTCCCCCATCCAGAGACGGAGCAGAAAGGACAGACTGGAAAGTCTGATGACCCTGGTTCAGCAGTTTCAGTTCTGTGTGTGTGTTTCTTGGTGGGATGGTGTTTGTGTGTATGCATCTGTGTGGGGGGGGGGGCTCTAGGTTAAAGTGATATGTAAATTTTAATTATTTATCCATTCCTCTCCATTGTATACACACACATCCCTCACCTTGTCTCTCTTTCTCTCTCCCTCTCTCTCTAAAATCTTAAAACTGGACAAAGGGTCTAATTACCCATAGCATTCTTACTCCTGTTCTAATTCTGCCAGTGAGAATCCCATCCTTTAAGCTTTCACAACATACAATATACACTGTCAGACATCTCACTGGTAAATTCAAGATAAAAAGCAAAATGTAGGGCACCTGGGTGGCTCATTCAGTTAAGGGTCAGACTCGATTTTGGCTCAGGCCATGATCTCAGAGTCGTGAGAGGGATCCCCACATCAGGGTGGGCATGGAGCCTACTTAAGATTCTCTCTCTTGGGGCACCTGGGTGGCTCAATCAGCTAAGCATCTACCTTTGGCTCAGGTCATGATCCCGGAGTCCCAGAATCGAGCTCCTCATCAGGCTCCTTGTTCAGCGAGGAGTCTGCTTCTCCCTCCGCCTCTCTCCTTTCTTGTGCTCTCTTACTCTCTCTCTCTCTCTTAAAACCTTAAAAAAAAATTCTCTTTCCTCCCTCTGACCCACCCCCCAGCTCTCTCTCTTTCTCTTAAAAAAAAAAAAAAGCAAAAGGTAGAAGAAAAACTGGAGAAAATTTTCATTCTTCTTGCTGGGTGGGTTTTAGCAGACCTTTTATGATTATCTACTAAAGTTAATTGCTACAAAAGATTATTGATAATGGTTTTTTAAAAATTAAGAGAAACACACCATTTTAAAATATTTTATAAGCACCAAAACTATCATTTCTGTTGCGTTTCCCATAATTTTCACCACATTCACTACCTCCAAGACTATCTATGGTCAGTCCTCAGTAGCAGCAAAATAGAACAGATTTGCAGATTATGAAAAACAATCTGGCAGAAATGCTGAAGAATTTTTTAGGGTTTGGTGGGGGTGGAGAATGGAATTGTTTCAGTTCCTTGATTGGCTTTGACTTTTGATGTTTGCTTCAAATTGCTGTGTGGCCCGAAATTATAAATTGCATATGCAATTTAATGTGTAACAAGAGGGTTCATTCTTTAAGAATTTTTTATTTGAGCAACTGAGCTTTCAAAGGAAAACCTCAAAGGAAAACATTTTAAGTAAACTGCTTAACTATAAATTGAACTTTTCAGGTATTCTTAAAAAATACCTTTGACTTAATTAGGTAAAAGCTATTCAGCCATGTTCAAGGTCAAAAGAGATAAAAACCACGTGCTGAATGGAAATAGAAAACTTTTAACTAAGAAAAAATGCGAGGGATGTGTTTATTCAAAATACGCTCCCCCCCCCAATTTGTTTTTCTTTTTGGCGAAGCCGGGTTAAAGTTTTTCTCAGCTTCCTCAAGAAACGCATCAGCGATCAAACTTTTAACTTGTTAATTACTTAGCCTCCAAACAGGCTGTTGATGCAGAATAGAACCCGCCTTACCTTGCCGCCACTTACCAATCTAGAACCTTACATTGGAATGTGACCGAATCGGGACAAACCCAGAAGCTGTCCAAGCACATTAGATGCTGTTCAGTAATAATAGGAGCTAAAAGAATGCTTCCACTGTTTCCAGGGTCCCCACACTCAGAGGATGCCCTGAAAAGAGGCACTAACATTACCCATAAGGGCCCAGTGGGAGCAGACTGGACTGTCCCTCCCTAGCGGACTCCCGTCCTTGGTCGATCGCAGCACCAGGAATGTGACCCCCAACTTCCCAGCCTGCTCCTCTCCAGGCACTGGTCCCTCGGGAGATGCGGCCTGCGGCTCCCAGAACCACAGCCAGAGCCGGGGTGCAACCACACAACGAAGTCTAGAGCAAAGTTTTCAGCGCATTCCCGACCAGACCTACGACCCACATTCCTCTGGAGCGAAAACTTCGGGACCTGCAGCGGCCCGGGCCGAGCTCGATTTCCTCCTCTGCAGTAAAGGGGAGCCCTCGGTGCCCACCCCTACCCAACTCCACCGGGACGCGCACCCACGACCCATATTGGGTACTCTGTCAGTGGGTTGGTCGGGGCCCCTGCGCTCCACTCTGTGGCACGCCTGGGGCGTGCGGAGGTGTTTGCAAACTTGCCCTGCAGCCGTGCGCTCCCCCGTTGGCGCCCACCCTCCCCCGAGCTCCTAGGCGTCAGCCCCCGGCCCCCAGCGCCTGGCCCAGGGCCCCGCGCACTCACCTGCGCTACAGAACGCCGGGAGGAAGAACCACAGCAGTAGCGGCAGCAGGGCCCGCCCCATTCCGGGCCGCGCGTGTGTAAATTCTCTCCCGATCGACGGACCGACGAACGTCCGAAACCTGGCCAGTCCCGGGCAAGCGCGCCAGCAAAGCAGCCCAACGCCGGCGGCCGGGCAGCTAGCGCCGTAGTGTGGGGCCGAGCCGCGGGCAGGAGGCGCCTAGGGCCGAAAGGGGCGGGCCGGGGGCCGAGTCCTAGCGGACCCGAGCCAGTTGGGGTGGGGAGGGGGCGGGAANAAAAAAAAAGAGGGGAGGGGCGGCCGGAGGTGAGGAGGAGAAAGAGGTTTGGCCTCTGGGCGGGCCTGGAGTCCAAAACACGTGTGGGTGGGAGAGAGAGCGAGAGGGGAAAATGTTGGAGGGAAGTGGAGGGCTCCCGAGGCCTTAGCCAGACCCAGCAGGAGGGTCCAGCACCTTGGGGTCGCGGCGATCCTGCAATCCAGACGTGCAAGACAGAGAAAACCCTGGCAGCAACGTTCCCAGAGGCGAAGGACACCGTGGCACCGCTTCCCACTGAGCGCCCCCTGGGTACCTGGCCAAAGGTGTAAGACCTGGCCTTTGCGTGGAGGAGCGCACTGCCTCCGGGAGGAACCCTTCACTGCGCCCCCGTGAGGAGTCAAAGAGAGATGAGACTCAGGGAGGAGATGAACATCAAAGAAAAAGTGCACAAGAGTGGAAAGGCAGCTGGAAGCTATGGAGTGTGGAGCGGCCAAGAGGGCAGCAGCAGAGAAAGTTCATTATAAAAGAAAATTTTTTTAAAGATTGTTTATTTACTTATTTGACAGAGAGGCCGCCAGCGAGAGAGGGAACACAAGCAGGGGGAGTGGGAGAGGAAGAAGCAGGGTCCCAGCAGAGCAGGGAGCCCGATGCGAGGCTCTATCCCAAGACCTGGGATCACGCCCTGAGCCGAAGGCAGACGCCTAACGACTGAGCCAGGCGCCCCCATTATAAAAGAAATCTAAGCCACTTTTACTAATAATTGCAACAGGAGCTTACACTTAAATATTTCCTTAAAGGAAACATTTTTAGGATTATTTTATTTATAAAGATTTATTTATTTATTTATTTATTTATTTATTTATTTGAGAGGGGGGGAGGGGCAGCAGGAGAGTGAAGAGAGAATCTTAAGCAGGCTGGATGCTCAGCTCAGAGCCTCATGGCTCAATCCCCTGGCCCTGAGATCACAACCTGAGCTGAAACCAAGAGTGGGAGGCTTAACTGTGCCACCAGTGCTCCCCAAGATTATTTTAACGTGATCCTTTTTGACAACCTGAGCCAGATCATTGTCATTTCTCTCCTCAAAACTCTCAAAACTCCACAGTGTTTCCTGCTTTCTTGCTGCATAAAGGCCAAAGGCCTGCAAAGTCCTATGGGACCTGGTCCCCTATCCTCTCTGACCTCATCTTGCTCCACTTCCATTTATGCTGGTTTCCTGTCAAACAGTCCCTGAACCTTTGGCTGGCTGGCCTCTTTGGGTAGATTTGGCTGTAAAGAGACAACCAACCCAAATGGATTTAGGCAGGTTATTATTTATACTGGCAGCAAAAGCAAAATCAGCATGGTGTCAGCTCCTTGTGTCCCCAGCCCCACAGGAGGACAGCAAACCAGAGAGTCCAGATGTATACACTTGAGCAGTGGGTTGCTCTCCTGCTGAGCAGCCAGCTCTAAACTTTTGCCACACAGTTTTATGGACTTACAGTGGAGCCTGCAGTTTTATCCTTCAGGAGAGGGGGAGGCATGGAGGGAAGGAGATGGAAAGTCCTGTGCTCAACTAGAACTATGGAGAAGGAAAAAAATAGGATTGCTGCAATCTCCCACAAGATACGGATAGGAAACTGCCTTCTGAGTCTTTTATGGGGGTGCCTGGGTGGCTCAGTCAGTTAAGCACCTTCCTTTGGCTCAGGTCATGATCCCAGGGTCCTGGGATCAAGCTCTGAGTCGGGCTCTCTGCTCAGCAGGGAGCCTGCTTCTCCCTCTCCCTCTGCCTGTTGCTCCCCCTGCTTGTGCTCTCTCTCTCTCAATCTGTGTCAAATAAATAAATAAAATCTTAAAAAAAATAGAGGGTCTCTTTTGGTTTGTCTCCCTCCCTGATTTCATCTTGTTATATTTTTCCCTCTCTTCCCATGATCCTCTGTTTTGTTTCTTAAATTCCACATATGAGTGAGATTCTATAATTGTCTTTCCTTGATTGACTTATTTCACTTAGCATAATACCCTCTGGTTCCATCCACGTCACTGCAAATGCCAAGATTTCATTTTTTTTTGATGGCTGTGAAGTATTCCATTGTGTGTGTAAATATATACACACCACATCTTATTTATCCATTCATCTGTCGATGAACATCTGGGCTCTTTCCATAGTTTGGCTATTGTGGACATTGCTGCTATAAACATTGGGGTGTAGGTACCCCTTTAAATTAATATGTTTGTATCTTTTGAATAAATACCTAGGAGTGCAATTGCTGGGTCATAGGGTAGCTCTATTTTCAAGGTTCTGAGGAACCTCCGTACTGTTTTCCAGAGTGGCTGCAGAGCTTGCACTCCCACCAACAGTGTAAGAGGGTCCCCTTTCTCTGCATCCTTGCAAACATCTGACATCCTGACTTTTTAGCCATTCTGACTGGTGTGAGGTGGTATCTCATTGTGGTTTTGATTTGTATTTCGTGAGGCCAAGTGATGTTGAACATTTTTTCATGTGTCTATTGGCCATTTGGATGTCTTCTTTGGAGAAATGTCTGTTCATGTTTTCTACCCATTTCTTGATTGGATTAATTGTTCTTTGGGTGCTGAGTTTGGTAAGTTCTTTATAGATTTTGGATACTAGCCCTTTATCTGATAAGACATTTGCTAATATCTTCTCCCATTCTGTCAATTGTCTGGTGGTTTTGTCGACTGTTTCCTTTACTGTGCAAAAGTTTTTTATCTTGATGAAGTCCCAATAGTTCATTTTTGCCTTTGTTTCCCTTGCCTTTGGAGACATGTCTAGCAAGAAGTTGCTGCAGCTGAGATCACTAAGGTTGCTGCCTGTGTTCTCCTCTAGGATTTTGATGGATTCCTGACTCATATTTAGGTCTTTCATCCATTTTGACTCTATTTTTGTGTATGGTATAAGAAATGGTCCGGTTTCATTCTTCTGCATGTGGCTGTCCAATTTTCCCAACACCATTTGTTGAAGACACTGTCTTTTTTCTATTAGATATTCTTTCTTGCTTTGTTGAAGATTAGTTGAGCGTAGAGTTGAGGGTCCATTTCTGAGTTCTCTATTCTGTTCCATTGATCTATGTGTCTGTTTTTATGCCAGTGCCATACTGTCTTGATGATTACCGCATTGTAATAGAGCTTGAAGTCCAGGACTGTGATGCCACCATCTTCAGTTTTCTTTTTCAACATTCCTTTGGCTATTCGGGGTCTTTTCTGGTTCCACACAAATTTTAGGACTGTTTGCTCCATTTCTGTGAAAAAAGTTGATGGTATTTTGATAGGGATTGCATTGAATGTGTAGATTGCTCTGGGTAGAATATACGTTTTAACAATATTTGTTCTTCTAATCCATGAGCATGGAACATTTTTCCATTTCTTTGTGTCTGCCTCAATTTCTTTCATGAGTATTCTATAGTCTTCTGAATACAGATCCTTTGCCTCTTTGGTTAAGTTTATTCCTAGGTGTCTTTTGTTTTTTGGTGCAATTGTTAATGGGATTGACTCCTTAATTTCTCTTTCTTCTGTTTCATTTTTAGTGCATTGAAATGCATCTGAATTCTGTGCATTGATTATATATCCTGTGACATTGCTGAATTCCTGTATGAGTTCTAGCAATTTTGGGTTGGAGTCTTTTGGGTTTTCCACATAAAGTATCATGTCATCTGCAAAGAGTGAGAGTTTGACCTCTTTGCTAATTCAGGTTCCTTTTGTTTCTTTTTGTTGTCTGATTGCTGAGGCTAGGATCTTTACTACTACATTGAACAACAGTGGTGATAGTGGACATCCCAGCAGTGTTCTTGAACTTAGGGGGAAAGCTCTCAGTTTTTCCCCATTGAGAAGCTGTGGTCTTTTCATATATGGTCTTTATGATATTGAGGTATGTTCCCTCTATCTCTACCCAGTGAACAGTTTTAATCAAAAAAGGATGCTGTACTCTGTCAAATGCTTTTTCTACATCTATTGACAGGATCATATAATTCTTTTTTTTTTTAAAGATTTTATTTATTTATT
Source organism: Ailuropoda melanoleuca (assembly GCF_002007445.2). NCBI lineage: Eukaryota > Metazoa > Chordata > Mammalia > Carnivora > Ursidae > Ailuropoda > Ailuropoda melanoleuca. The sequence continues at coordinate 108,163,875 of NC_048221.1, forward strand.
TGACAGAGATAGAGACAGCCAGCGAGAGAGGGAACACAAGCAGGGGGAGTGGGAGAGGAAGAAGCAGGCTCACAGCAGAGGAGCCTGATGTGGGGCCCGATCCCTTAACGCCGGGATCACGCCCTGAGCTGAAGGCAAACGCTTAACCGCTGTGCCACCCAGGTGCCCCAGGATCATATAATTCTTGTCCTTTCTTTTATTAATGAGATGTATCACATTGGTTGACTTGCAGATATTGAACCACCCTTGCAGTCCAGGAATAAATCCCACTTGGTGGTGGTGAATAATCCTTTTAATGTACTGTTGGATCCCATTGGCTAGTATCTTGGTAAGAATTTTTGCATCCATGCTCATCAGGGATATTGGTCTGTAATTCTCCTTTTTGGTGGGGTCTTTGGTTTTGGGATCAAGGTAATACTGGCCTCATAGAAAGAGTTTGGAAACTTTCCATCCATTTCTATTTTTTTGAAATAGCTTCAGAAGAATGGTACTAATTCTTCTTTAAATGTTTAGTAGAATTCCCCTGGGAAGCCATCTGGCCTTGGACTCTTGTTTGTTGGGAGATTTTTGATAACTGCTTCAATTTTCAATTTTCAGTTTTTCAATTTTCTTGCTGGTTATGGGTCTGTTCAGGTTTTCTATTTCAGAAAGGCTTGTATTGCTATATCCTTCCCTCTTAGGACTGCTTTTGCTGCACCCCAAAGGTTTTGAACAGTTGTGTTTTCATTTTCATTTGTTTTCATGAATTTTTCTAATTCTTATTTAATTTCCTGGTTGACCCATTCATTCTTTAGTAGGATGCACTTTAACCTCCATGTATTTGAGTTCTTTCCAAATTTCCTCTTGTGATTAAGTTCAAGTTGCAAAGCATTGTGGTCTGAAAATATGTAGGGAATGATCACAGTCTTTTGGTACTAGTTGAGACCTGTTTTGTGACCCAGTGTGTGATCTATTCTGGAGAATGTTCCATGTGAGCTTGAAAAGAATGTGTGTTCTGTTGCTTTAGGATGGAATGCTCTGCATATATCTGTGAAGTCCATTTGGTCCAGTGTGTCATTCAAAGCCCTTGTTTCCTTGTTGATCTTCTGCTTAGATGATCTGTCCATTGCAGTGAGTGGGGTGTTAAAGTCCCCTACTATTATTGTATTATTATTATGTGTTTCTTTAATGCTGTTATTAATTGGTTTGTATAACTGGCTGCTCCCATGTTAGAGGCACAAATATCTACAATTATTAGATTTTCTTGTTGGATAGACCCTTTTATTTGATATAATTCCTTCCTCATCTTTTATTTCAGTCTTTGGGTTTAAAATCTAATTTGTCTGATATAAGGATTGCTACACCAGCTTTCTTTTGATGTTCATTAGCATGATAAATGGTTTTCCATACCCTCACGTTCAATCTGGAGGTGTCTTTGGGTCTAAAATTAGTCTCTTGCAGAGAGCATATTGATGGTTTTTGGTTTTGGTTTTATCCAATCTGATACCCTGTGTCCTTTAATTGGGGCTTTTAGCCCATTTACATTCACAGTAGCCGTTGAAAGATATGAATTTAGTGCCATTGTATTACCTGTAAAGTCACTATTTCTGTATATTGTCTTTGTTCCTTTCTGGTCGATGTTACTTTTGGGCTCTCTCTTCACTTAAAGGATCCCCTTTAATATTTCTTGTAGGGCTGGTTTAGTGATCACAAATTCTTTTAGTTTCTGTTTGTCATGGAAGCTTTTTATCTCTCCTTCTATTTTGAATGACAGCCTTAATGGAGAACGTATTCTTGGCTGCATATTTTTCTCATTTAGTACCCTAAATATATCATTCCAGTCCTTTCTGGCCTGCCAGGTTTCTGTGGATAGCTCTGCTGCCAGTCTAATGGTCCTACCCTTGTGGGTTACAGGCCTCTTATCCTGAGCTGCTTTCAGGATTTTATCTTTGCTTCTGAGATTTGCAAGCTTCGCTATTATATGTCAAGGTGTTAACCTATTTTTGTTGATTTTGAGGGGGGTTCTCTGTACTTTCTGGAATTGAATGTCTGTTTCCTTCTCCAAATTAGGGAAGTTCTCAGTTACAATTTGCTCCACTATACCTTCTGCCCCTCTCCCTCTTTCCTCTTCTTCTGGGATCCCAATTATTCTAATATTGTTTCATTTTATGGGATCACTTATTTCTCGAATTCTCCCCTCTTGATCCAGTAGTTGTTTATCTCTCTTTTTCTCAGCTTATTTATTCTCCATCATTTTGTCTTATATATCACTAATTCTCTCCTCTGCTTCATTTATCCTAGGAGTTAGAGCCTCCATTTTTTATTGCATCTCATTAATAGCCTTTTTGATTTTGACTTGATTAGATTTTAGTTCTTTTATTTCTCCATAAAGGGATCTAGTGTTTTCTTTGCTTTTTTCAAGCCCAGCTAGTATCTTTATAATTGTTATTTTGAATTCTAGTTTTGATATCTTACTTATATCCATACTGATGAGGTCCCTGGCAGTCAGTACTGCCTCTTGTTCTCTTTTTTGAGGTGAGTTTTTCTGTCTTGTCATTCTTGCAGAACGCGGTCGCTTTTCTATTTGTAGAATTGCAGCAATTCTTTTCTTAGATCTCAGTTTGAGTTCTCAGGTGTTCAGAATGATTTGATTGGTATCTAGCTGAATTCCGTGGACCAGACAAAACTAAGGTCTCCTACTCCTCTGCCGTCTTGGAAAGTCCATGACATTGTAATTTAATGTCTTAATTATTCAACTGATCAAAATATGTGAAAGGTAATGTGAGCCAAAAACAAAAAAAAAACAAAAAAAACAAAACCAGATTCCCACATTAAACCAATAATCCCGTGCTTATAGGACCTCTGGCCCAAAATGCTACATGTGTACAACTTCAGCAGAGCAACACCACGTGGAACCCATACTTGAATGCCCACTATATATCTTGCATTTACTAACAAGGAGGAGCCCCTACTGCTAATTATCTAAGAAAAAGAAGGAATGTCAAAGGCCTGTAGTAACATTCATTCAGGGGCTAGGGAAGACTACCCCCAATGATTCAAGTGTAGAAGGGCTATGCCCCAAATCAAGGGGCAGTGTGATGACAATCTGAATTGACTGTGTTCAACATAACAATGACAAGATTTAAGACTTCCAAGCAAACGCCCCATGACCACACATGAAACATGTAAGGACTCAATTCTCAACTACCCCATTGGAAACCCACATCCTATTTCACTTTGTCCTCCTGCCATCCCACTCTTTCCCTTTCAGTCTTGTCCCCAGATATAGTTTGTAATTTACCTCCCCCTCCTACTTCCAGTCTACCACATGGACCCCCAATTCAGAGCTGCCCTCCTCCTGTCCACTTTCACACACTGTAGACCACCTGATATAGTATTTACACATCTGGTATGGCCTCAGGATACTCTGAATGAGGGTGTGCTGAGAAATGGCTTTATCCCTCTTTTAGTGCCAGAGAGCCATTCATTCATTCACCATTCCACAGACATCAACTGAGCATGTGCTCAATTCCAAGTATAATGTCAACACCTGGGATATATGCACAGCACCTCCCTTAGGGAGCCTGTCCCATGGACCCTCATGCTAGTCATAGCTTGGACTCACTCATTCAGCAGCCATTCATGGTCTTCCAGTCATGGCACCCTGGATTTCCTTAGCAGAACCATGGCTCCTACACTCATATTCCTTCCTGTCCCTGAGCCCTGAGCTGGGGTTCTCCTTCCTGCCTTAAGAATGGCCATTCCCTATCCCTCCTCTCTAAAGTCTGTGGCTTTGATCGTTATGTTACCAGCCCTGCTTGCTACAGTTATCCATAGACCCCTGGGGCTTTCCCTCATTCTTTGAAGATTTCAGTATTTGTACCACAGTCACCCCTTCACAGTATCCTTACAGTAATTCTTGGTGGTTTCAGTACCATATAATGACATTCCAATACTACATATTCTAAGCTCCTTGACTTCTTGTCCTCCATTCAATGTGCTGAACAACATGTTGTATATATAAGCGCCAAGTTCTTGAAATTTGCTGGGGAATTGGATGGTGCCAATAAGTGAGTCAACTCATAATGCCTCAAATTTTTTTTTTGAGAGAAAGCACTCATGCACAGGAGTAGTGGGGGTAGGGGCAGAGGGAGAGAGAGAAAATCTCAATTTGTCTCTGTGCTAAGCATGGCACCAGACATGGGGCTTGATCTCATAACCATGAGATCATGACCTGAGTTGAAAGTAAGAGTCAGATGTTTAATTGACTGAGCCACCCAGGTGCCCCAATGCTCCAAATTTTAAGGAAAGCATAGCATCCGGGTGCCTGGGTGGCTTAGTTGGTTAAGCGTCTGCCTTCAGCTCAGGTCATGATCCCAGGGTCCTGGGATCGAGTATTGCATCAGGCTCCCTGCTCAGTGGAGAGCCAGCTTCTCTCTCTCCCTGCTGCTTCCCCTGCTTGTGCTCTCTGTCAAATAAATAAATAAAATCTTAAAAAAAAAAAAAAAAGCAAGCACAGGATCTTGTAGTTTCTTGGGCAACAAAGATGGTGCATGGAAGGGTCTGCATTCAGTGAGCTGAACAACATACTGGGAGTGCAAGTGTATAGCTCTTGTGGGACTATGTTGTGGGGAAGGTAATCTACTAGGAATACTGGATCTAACACAAGTGTGCCACTGCATTTGTAGAACTGCTAAGTGCAGTTACACAGAAATCCATTGCTAAAGAAGACTCACCAGATCCAAATCCTACAGTTTGTTACAAAATAAGAATATGCTACAGCAACAATAAAGTAGGAATGTGCATCACAGTTAAAGGTTATTTCATGGTAAGGGGTCCAGAGAGGCCAGGTACAGGATCCTTTGTCCTCCCTTCTGTAAGGCATGTGGCCAGATGCACTTTCTCTTTTGGATCAGGAACCACCTGGAACACCTTGGAAACAGGGAGCTCAAAATAGAGGCTCAGTTGGGAATTTTTATATTTTTGCTGGTCATCTAGACGTATTTCCAAGGCATAACCAGCCTCAACAGCAGAGCCCTCTGGTGGGGGGGGGGTCTTGCTGAGACCAGGTGCAAATCATCTGTCTCATTGTTTTCAATAAACAAGGCTGACAAGCTGGTAAAAATCTCCTTGAACCGCTACAAACCCATGATTACAAAGCAACATTATTAATCAGTATGCTTCATGCCCCGACCAGGAATCAGTGCCATGCAGGAACTTTAGCAGTACTGCTCAAGCTAATTCCAGGCCCTCACGGTACAATAGCTTTTGTAATCATTGCAAAATGAAATAGTACAAGTAAAATTTTGCATTCAGCACAGTGATTATCATAGTGAAATAAAGGCATTTCCTTTCATGGTTTTAGGGACTCATTCGCAAGAAAATCCACTCACTACATTGAAAAACCTACCGAAAGTAAAATTGTCTAGCTCAGAAAAGGGATAGTACTGTTTAAAGATGCCCCTCAGTGTATTGAGCAATTGTATAAAACAATTGCTGGGCTTTTGTAGTTTGTTGGGGAAGTGATGTTGTGCACGTAAGAGGATCCAATGTGTGTCCTGGAAAGAGTAGAAGTGCAAGTATTCCAACATATTATAAAAATGAGATGGCGTATATTTTCACCATGGTGAAAAAAAGTGGAAGTACTATTGTCTGGCATTTGTAATTTGTTATGGGGCTGAGAGAACTCTGGAATGACACTTCAGTCAGCCAGCAAGCTGAGTTACATAGTAGAAAGCCAAGTGCCCAGTTCTTGAATTTGCTGGGGTATGATAATGGGGCATTTAAGTTACCTCATTCCATGTGCTAAACAACAGATTGAAATTGTCCAGCTTATGTATCTGCATGTATTTGCATGTGTGTGTGGGGGGGGTCGGGAGGGCAAAATGGATTGTGTGTTTAAAAGGCTCAAATCATAGTCAACAACATACAGGCAGTACAAGTATTGGAGCATATAAGTGACTGCATCTGGAGGGGTAAATGACAAACTGGAAGGACCAGTGTCCAACCCTTACAGCTTTTGGAAACCTGAGATGGTGTTGACAAGGTACTCCCTCACCATGCTGAACAACATCTGAGACGTGCAAATATTTAGATGTTAGAATTCACTGAGGCACTGAGATGGTGCTTAGCAGAGTCTCAGATCAGTGTAAAACCATTCTGGATGTACAAGCGTCCAACACTTGAAGACCGGGGGACATTGAGAGGGTGGCTGCAGGGGGTTATTCAGTAGTCTACAGAACATAGCAGAAGCATAGAAATCCAGATTTTGTAGTTCAATGGGAAACAGCTGATGCTTGTAAGCAACTCCATTTAGCTTCTTGAACAAAATACTAGTAGTCGAAGTGCTTTGCTTTTGTAATTGTAGGGGAATTGAGATAGTTCATGTAAAAGACTCCATTTTGCTTGCCAAAACCATTCTGAAAATAAGAAGTTTCTAGTTCTTATAGTTTGTTGGCGGAATGGGGATGGTAAGGATACGAGATTCCATTTTTTGAACCACATACTGAAATTACAGGGGTCTTGTTTTGCTGGTTTCTCAGGAATAGCTGACTGTCTGGTGATCTGCCAGGTAGCAGACAATAGAAAATCTGATTGATAATTGTTTTTGATTGTCTGTTTGGACATTTGCACTTTTGTCATCTCTTTGCATTCTTTGTGCTCTTTGATGTGTTTGCTTGCCGCTAAGAGTGCAAAGATTGTGTGTGTGCATGTGTGTGTGTGCGGAGCTGATGGATTGGTGTTTTTGAGTTTCATATTTCCTTTTGATCCTTGGCTGAAGTTGTAAAACCTAAGCTTGTAGTTCTTTTTGTAGGGGTGAAAATTTTAAAAGGGAGTACAAAAGGGGCACCTGGGTGGCTCAGTCAGTTAAGTGTCCCACGACTCTTGGTTTTGGCTCAGGTCGTGATTTCATGGTCATGGAATCAAGCCCTGTGTTGGGCTCCATGCTCAGTGTGGAGTCTGCTTGGGGTTCTCTCTCCCTCTCCCTCTGCCCCTGAAATAAGTAAATAAATCTTTAAAAGTGAGTACAAGAGAGAAAAAAGACTTTTCCTCACAAAAGATGATAATCTTTTACAAAGGCTTGTTTGTCAATAACCCTTTCTGAATCTCTCCTGTCTCTCAATTTGAGGGGAAAGCTCCATGTGCAGCAATAAAGTGTTATTAAATCTTAAAAGCTCTGCCCCTAACAAGCCACAATCTGCCGAGACAAGCGCTACAGCTAAGGGCATGTAACAAAATAGTTAGGGATAATCCAGCTATTAATTCCTCTTTAGGGTCCCCTCTTGCCTGAGAGGAATTGGTCTTCTGGAAGAAACATCAAAGGAACCACCATCGAGGACTGTACCATAGATACGGAAGAGACTGACATTGTCAACACAGACTGATGTCAACTAATGGTACTAACTACTAAAGGACTGTGGTAGGATTTGCAGACTCTTTAGAAGCAGACAAATGCATAAAAATATGCTGCTTAACCCAGGAGCCACAAAACCTACTTTTGATTTAATTATGGGTAATATTCTACTGTCAGTGAGCATATCAAAAAGCTTTTTCCTTCATCTCTAACCATCAGTTTTACCGCCATACTTGTTCAAACTGGAATGAGACATCCTTTAAATAGTATTTTGTACTAACTGACCCCTTGGGATTCAGAATAAGCAATCCCTTAAAGAGTATAAAATAGATTATAAGCTGACAATGAAAACATATAATAAAGATTATGTTATGATTAATGATATACGTTGGTTAGTCTTAATGGTAACATTGTTTATAATATTACACAAAGTGTCTCTACCCAGTTCTCTTCTTTCATAACCGTAATTTTTTTTGCATGGCTTCAATAAGAATCTGCCTTTTTTTTTTTACCAGGTTATAATTGGATAAATCAATTTGTAACCATGATCACAATGAAGATCTCATTTAACTATGATAAGAGTTTCATCAAGGAACAAGGTGGTATGTTTCCTTTTTTTGAGTTTTGAGAATTCTTTATATATTCTGGATAAAAGCTATCTGTTAACAACATGACTTGCAAAAATTTTTTCCAATCTATGACTTGACTTTTCTTTTTCTTAATAATATCTTTAGTAGGGCAAAAAGTGTTAATTTTGATGAGGTTCAATTCACTATTTTTTTGGACTGTGCTTTTGGTGTCTTATCTAAGAACTTTAAAAAAAACCCACAGCTTTATTCAGTTATATTTCACATAGCATAACATTCTCCCTTTTAAACTATATAATTCAGCAGTTTTTAGTATATTCACAGACTTGTGTAACTATCATTATTTTAGAGCATTTCATCACCCCAAAAAGAAACCCCATAACTATTAGCTGTCATTTTCTGCTCCCCAATCCCCATTCCCTGTTCCCACCTCCAGCCCCTGGCAACTACTAATTTACTTCTGTCTCTATAGCTTGCCTATTCCAGGCCTTTCATATAAATGGAATTATACAATTATGTGGTCATTAGTGACTGGATTCTTTCATTAGGCATCATATTTTCAAGATTCATTCATGTTGTAGCATGTATCCATACTTCATTCCCTTTTATAGCTGAATAATATTCCATTGCATGCATGTGCCACATTTTGTTTGTCCAGTCATCAGTTGATGGCCATCTGGGTTACTTCCACTTCCTGGCTATTATGAATAATGCTGTTACAGACATTCATGTAGAAGTGTTTGTGTGGAATGTTTGGCAAGCCCACTGGGTGGCATTCTAAGTGTCTTCCAGGGAATTCAAAGTTAAATGAGGTACAGTTTCTACTGGGGACTGAGATGTAAACCTGTCATCATAGCAATGTGATAGGGACCAAGGAGAGGCATCCATAAGATATTTTGAGCTTATAAAGGAGAAGAGAGCTGCTAACTGTAGGCTGGGGAGGTAAGGTGTCTCACAGAATGGTTATGTGGGGGCTAGGACTTGAAGGGGGTGGGTAGGAGTCTTCCATGTGGAGAAAGAAGATGGATTTGTAAAAAGAGATGGGAAATCATGACTATTTCTTACAACTGTGCTCTGTTGGTGAAAGCATTTGGATAGAAGCTGGAAGTATTTATATCAAAGAATGGTAACCAGAATTCCGATTAAAAAAAAAGTGTTTGTGTGAGCATATGTTTTCAGTTCTCTTGGGTATATACCTGGAAGTAGAAATTGCTGGGTCATATGGTAACTCTAGGTTTAAATTTTTTGAGGATCTGTCAAACTGTCTTACCAAGTGGCTGCACTATTTTGTATTCCCACCAGTAATGTAGGAGGGTTCCACTATTTCCACATTCTCAACAACATTTGTTATTGTACAACTTTTGGATTACAGCCATCCTAGTGGTTGTGAAGTGGTATCTCACTGTGGTTTTGATTTGCATTTCCCTGATGACTAATGATATTGATCATCTTTTCATGTCCTTTTTTTTTTTTTAAAGATTTTATTTATTTATTCGACAGAGAGACAGCCAGCGAGAGAAGGAACACAAGCAGGGGGAGTAGGAGAGGAAGAAGCAGGCTCATAGCTGAAGAGCCTGATGTGGGGCGATCCCACAACGCCGGGATCACGCCCTGAGCCGAAGGCAGACGCTTAACCGCTGTGCCACCCAGGCGCCCCTCATGTCCCTTTTTTTTGGTCCATTTGTTTATCTTCTTTGGACAAATGTCTATTCAAATACTTTGCCCACTTTTAAATTGGGTTGTCCTTTTATGTTGAGTTATAAGAGTTCTTTACATATTCTAGATAATAAATGCAGATGTAGGATTGGCAAACATTTCCTCTCATTCCGTGTCTTGTCTTTGCACTTTCTTGATAGTATCCTTTGAAACATAAAATAAAAAATTTTTATGAAGTCAAATTTATTATTTTTTTATTTCTTGAGCTTTTGGTGCCATATCTAAGAAATTATTGTCTAATCCAAAGTCACAAACATATACACCTATGTTGTGTTCTTCTGAGGGTCTTATAATTTTACTTTTACATTTAAGTCTTTGATCCATTTTGAATAACTAGCATGAAGTACAGATCAAGTTTCTCTCTCTCTCTCTTTTTTGCATATGGATATCCAATTCTTCCAGCACTAATTGTCAAAAAGACTATCTTTCCTCCATTGAATTGTTTTGCAACTTCGTAAAAAAAAAAAAAAATCAATTGGCTCCACTCTTTACATGAGGGATGCACATATTGTCCTCCTTCCAAAGAAGTACAATGTGGAAAGGGGCAACAGTAATTTTAAAGTATATAAAGTAATAAGTTACAAATACTACTTTGGCCAGGGGACCACAGTTAAAATCAGCACAAAGTCATGTGGTTGGTATACATATGATGGGATGAAATGGTACTTTATCTCCATAATCTTCCTCCCCCAAATTCATATCCCCAGTCTAATCAGAAGAAAAACATCAGACAAATTCCAGGTGAAGAATATTATACGAGATACCTGAACAGCATTCCTCAGAAATGTCAAGGTTGTTATAAACAAGAGGAGCTTACGGAAACAAAGCAACTTAAATGTAATGTTGTATCCTGAATGGGATTCTGGAACAGAAAAAGGACTTTAGGCAAAAACTAATGAAACCTGAACAAAGCATGGTTTTAAATTAATAATGTATTGATATTGGTTCATTAACTTTCATAAATGTACCCTTTACATTTAATAAATGTAAAATATTAATCATGGAGGACACTAAGTATGGGATCTATGGGAACTCTCTGAACTATCTTTTCAAATTTTCTGGTACACTGTTTGAAAAAATAAAGTTGATTTAAAAATATCAATCGCCTCTATTTGTATCTGTTTCTCAACTCTACCTATCCCATGGATCTGTGCATCTAAATTTTCCCCTATAACCCACTCTCTTTTTTTCAGCTTCATTGAGAGGCATAGTTGACAACTACAATTGTAATATACTTAAGGGGTATGACATGATGATTTGATATCTATATACATTGTGAGAGGATTCTCTCTATCAAGTTAATTAACACATCTAACACCTCACTGATTTCCTTTTTTTTTTTTAAGTGTCCACTTTTGACCACTGTAAGTCATATGGCCACTACTGTCCTTTTGACCAGTGTAAGTCATATGGCCAAGGTCATTGTCAGAGTAGAAACGGACTACAAAGTTACATGGCAAAGCTTATGGATATAGGAAGGCCATTAATTAGGGTCTTTAATGCAGTCAGTCTACCATGGGTCTGAAGCCATTGTGACTCCTAACACTTTGTGTAGATCTGTTTTATCACTTCAAAATGTATCTGAAATTCAGAGATAAGAGTTGGTGTACATCTCTTCTCATTCACCATTGGGCACTTGGTGGGTCCTTTCAATAAGTAAGTCATGTCTTATAGTTCTGGACAATTTTGCTGGTTTTATTGATTCTGTGCCCTTTTTCCTATTTTCTCCTTTTGGAACACCTGTTTGAATTTTGATCTCTTGGACCGTTCTTCTAATTTTCTTATATTTTCTTACCTATTTTCCATTTCCCTGTCTTTTTGTCCTATTTTCTGGGAGATCTTCATTTTATAACTGTCCTAGTGAATATTTTTCTTTCTATAACCATATTTTAAATTTCTTAGAATTCATTTTTGCTCTGATTATTCCTTTTTACACAGTATACTTTTCCTTGTTCACATTACAATATCATTTTAACTTCTCTTATGTGTTTGAAAACCTTACTTTTTTTTTTTGAGAAGTTGTCTTCTCTCTATATAGTCTCCCTTTACTCCAAGTTGCTTTTTATTGTTTTTGTTTTTAATGTTAGAGGCTGTATTCATTTTTTAGGGCTGCTGTAACAAATTACCATAAACTGAGTGGCTTAAAACAACAGAAATTTATTCTCTCACAGTTCAGGCGGCCAGAAGTCCAAAATCAAAATGTTGACATGCTTGGTTCCTTCTGGAGATTCTGAAGGAGAAACTATCCCACGTTTTTCTCCTAGCTTCTGGTGGTTGCCAGTAATCCCTGGTGTTTCTTGGCTTTTGGCGTCATGACTCCAATCTCTTCCTCCTTCTTCACGTGGTCATCTTCCTTCTGTGCATGTCTATGTCTTTGTGTCCAAAGTTCTTTTTCTTGTAAGGATCCTCGTCATTGGATTAGGTTTAACCGTAGTCTGGCATACATTCACTTTAACTTGACTACATTAGCAATTATATATTGCTTATTTCCAATAAGATCACATTCTGAGGTTCCAGGTGGATTTGAATTTGTGGGGGAGGGCGGGTGTAGGAGCTACTAGTCAACCAAGTACAGAAGTTTCCTGAGATGTGTGTGAATTCTCCATGTCTGTCTGTTCCAGATGTCTATTGCTGTGTAACAAATGACCCCAAATTTAGTGGTGTAAAACAACAAACATGTTACTTTAATAGTCTATAGAAACTGTAAGATACTAATAAATGTGGATTGCCACTAGGTTTGTGGTAATGTTACACAGCAAGAAATGACTAAGACAGAACCATTGTGAAATTAGATTCTGTTTCTTTTAATTTACTTGTATGGAAGAAACTTTGATAAATGAGAGAGTTACACTTTGCCATGTTGGGAGACAGTTCTGCTTGCCTTTCAAGGGGGGCAGTCTGCCCTTGTTTCTTTGGTAGGAAACTTTGGAAAACAGAAACAGTGTCTGTCTTTGGAGCAAAGGGCAGGTTTGTTTATAGCCTTTGTTTTTTTTTAATATAATAATTTTTTTTATTATGTTAGTCACCATACAGTATATCCCTGGTTTTTGATGTAATGTTCCATGATTCGTTAGTTGTGTATAATACCCAGTGCACCATGCAATACGTGGCCTCCTTACTACCCATCGCCAGCCTATCCCATTCCCCCACCCCCCTCTCCTCTGAAGCCCTCAGTTTGTTTCCCAGAGTCCATAATCTCTCATGCTTCATTCCCCCTTCTGATTATCCCGCCTTTTTTTTTTTTTTTTAGATTTTATTTATTTATTTGACAGAGACAGCCAGCGAGAGAGGGCACAAGCAGGGGGAGTGGGAGAGGAAGAAGCAGGCTCATAGCGGAGGAGCCTGATGTGGGGCTCCATCCCATAACGCTGGGATCACTCCCTGAGCCAAAGGCAGACGCTTAAGGACTGCGCCACCCAGGCGCCCCTACCCCCCTTTCTTTATCCCTTTCTTCTCCTACCAGTTTATAGCCTTTGAAGACAGAGATCATGTCTCCTTTTGAGCAAAGGGCAGACATTCTTACTGCCCATTACTAAAGGTTTTTTTAACCTCACTGTTCCTTTCCTGTAATGTAACCCAATGTATGCAGGTGTCATGTGGCCTTCCTCACATCAATCTGTGCGAATTGGGACTCCAGGCACCGGCACATTAATGCTGCTACTCTGCTGTTATTGCTCGAAGTAATAAATCATCCTTCATCTCTGACGCAGTGGTTTTCTGGCTTATACTGGCATTCATGGAACTGTGGCAGGCAGATAGGGTAAAATTTCAGACCCCTCAGAATTCTTGAAAAGCTATAGAGAATGAGGTACAGCACATATTCACCTGTGGAAATTGGAAAGCATTTTTTTTTTTTTTGCAGAGGCAGAAATGTAAAGACTATACAAAATTACCTCTGAACCTATTAACAAGGCAAGTGAGAATGCAAGCTGTGTAGTTCTTCTTTCTCAGCATGTGGTGTTACTCCTTCTCTACCAACCTCAACTACTCATCCTCACTTGATAAAGTCTCCATACCTGGGAATAGTTAGGCATGAATGATGGCCAAGAACACCTTTTTTTTTTTTTTTAAGATTTTATTTATTTATTTGACAGAGAGAGAGACAGCCAGCAGGAAAGGGAACACAAGCAGGGGGAGTGGGAGAGGAAGGAGCAGGCTCCCAGCGGAGGAGCCTGATGTGGGGATCGATCCCAGAACGTCGGTATCACGCCCTGAGCTGAAGGCAGACGCTCAACCACTATGCCACCCAGGCGCCCCAAGAACACCTTTATCATTGAGGGATTTTAGAAAGCACTACCTTAATTGTTGCTTGTTATGTTACGGGAACTGTCGTCCCTTCCACAGAGCGACTGCTTGCTGCCATTTGTACCTAAGGTCCCCATTCTGTACTGTACAATAGCATATTCCCTACTATGAAGAAGTCCATTACCATCACCATTTCAAGTCTTGTGGCCTTCTAATTTAGCAGTTATAGTAATAGCAAAGAGACCCAGAGGCCTAAAATAGTAAAGGATTGCTGGTTAAAATCAGAATTGGGAACCAAGAACTTGATATAAAATGTACTAATCAAACTAACCTGAGTTGCCCTTGAAAAAAAAAAAAGATGGTTGAACGCAATCTTTTATTATTTAGTTTCCACAAGCCACCTACTTTCAATTATATCTCTAATTATAGTTCTCTAAGATTGTTGTGTTTTTCTTGGGGGAAAATGGGTTAGTATTTGAAAAGGTAGCATTTAAATTGTGCAATCAAAATACCATAAACCTTCTGTTTGATAAAGAAAAATTTTAGATCAGAAATATGAACTCTCTAAGATGGGAGAAGCTTTGATTAAATGAATAAACCCCTAATTTCCTAGGTCTTTGGGCTTCCTGTTTGCTCAATGCAATGCTGAAAATTGTTGCTGATTTTGCAACTGTTTTTTGCAATTACATTGTGAGACATAAAGTTGGACCAGCCAGGCTAGCCATATATTTGAAATGGAGAAGACATTGCGTTTTATATGCTGTGAGGTTCCCTTCCCTGAACTGTCCCAATACCTAACGTCCCAGAAGGTAAGGGTTTGCTCAGCTGTGTATAAAGCCTGCCTTTGTCATTTTAAATTAGGGTGACCAGTAGTTGCATTTGACGTGGGACATCTGGTTTTAAATCTGAAAGCCCAGTGCCCTGGGAAACCCCAGTCCTGGGAAAATTGGGATGGATGAGTGGTCATTCTACTTTAACTATAAATCCTAACCCCTATGCTTGAATTGACTTCACATTTGTGAACCATGTATTGGAAAACTGAATACATTCAGAAAACATTATGTGATCACTCATTAATTGTACCTCTTGTTATTCACTTACCATGTAAATGAACTGGTAACTGTCCCCTGACTCTTTGGGTCCTTCTTCTTCAACCCTGTAAAAATCAAGTGTGATTTCAGGCATTTGAGAAGGAGCTTGTTTTCCCTGTCTTTCCTCTGCAGTAGTTAAAACACAGAAAACTTGGCCTTAACTGAAGTCCTTTTGTAGTTTCTGAGACTATGAAGTTGTCAAGAACTGGAGGGTGGGATGGGGTCAGCTGTGGGCCCAGTGCAGGCCTGGTAGAGAGTCAGATATAGGGCCCTGGGCAGGCCCAGAGAGGAAGGGGAGAGGGGAGGCAGCAGCAAGGGCTCAGAGGAGAGGAAGAACCTGGCATACATTTCACTCTCAGCTAAAATGGGAGGTCTAAGGCCTTCTTACCAGACAGATATTGGAGACAGCAGCAGGCTGTTTCTGAGAATGACCCCAATGCTCCCAGCCTCCTGATATAATCCTCTCTCACCCCTGAGTGTGACTTCCCTCTAACCTTCTAACCCTCAAAGGTGATGAGATGCCACTTTTGTGGTTAGACTATCTAAGATTGTGACTGATTTCTTTTTTTTTTTTTAAGATTTTATTCATTTTTTGGGGGGCGGGGAGAGAGAGAGAGAGAAGAAGCAGGGGGAGGGGCAGAGCGAGAGGGAGAAGGAGACTCCCCGCTGAGCAGGGAGCCCTATGTGGGGCTTGATCCCAGGACTCCTAGATCATGACCTGAGCAGAAGGCAGATGCTTAACTGACTGAGCCATCCAGGTGCCCAATTGTGACTGACTTCTTGCTGGTAAACGCTACTGCCTTCTTGGCTTGCATACTTTGATGATATTGGGGAACCCCATGTGGCAAGGAACTTTGGGTGGCCTCTAGTTGCTGAGGACAGCCTCTTGCTGACAGCCAGCAAAGTGCTAAAGCCCTTAGTCCTATAAGGACAAGAAACTGAATTCTGAGTGAGCCTGGGAGCAGAACTTTCCCCAGCAGAGCCTCGGATGACACCATACACCAAGTAACACCTTTACTGCAGCCTTGTGAGACCCTAAGCAGAAGACCCATTGAGGCCTATGCTCCTGACCCACAGAAATTGTGACATAATAAATATGTTACTCTAACCCACACATTTTGTGGTAATATTATTATGCAGCAATAGCTATTAATGCACAGATTTGTATATTTTGTCACAAATAGATTAAAAGTGACAAATAGGGATTTTATTCAGTATTTTTGGCACACCAATTATATATGGAGGATTTTGCTAATTACTCGGTAAGTACACCAACAAAAGAGGTCTACTTCATATTACTGGATATACCTGTATCTGTATCCAAAATGCAACCTCAGGAGGCCTAAAGGTAATCCATGCTTGTTTGGAGGACATGGCAGAAGTGCAGTGAGTTGGTTGCCTGCAGGAGTCTACACCAGGGCTTCCGTGTTCCGAGCCAAGGGGATGCCTCAAATGCTAGCAGAAGAGAATGGGAGGATGATGGAGATAGCAGGAGATGACTATTGTCTGAAACTCCTGGATTTGTGGTCTGGACCCCCATGAGCAGAGGTTAGTGGCAGAAGCTAGAAGATTTGTTTTCTTAAGAGACTTTGTCAGACCATGAGTGCGAGCAGTACTATTATTGACACTGGAGTGCTGCCATGGGACAGAATGACGTGTTCGGCTACTCTGCAGGGAACACAGCCCTGCTCTGGCACCTGAGGATGGATGGTCTTTGGGAGTACTGGATGGGCAATGTCAACATCGCCCTTGGTGTCCTCACAGAGGACATCATCGGCTGAGGCTACAGAGAAGCATCTTGAGAGAATTTGCGAGGAACACCCAGGACGGTGGAGAGCTGAGTGAATCCTTTCAGTGACTCTGCTTTACAGATTGGGTAACTAGCAGCATAAGAAACTCTTTATGAATTGTGCTGCCTGCGTACCTTAAAAGACAGAGCTGGTGGCAAGATGAATGAGTGCTGATGTCCAAGCTTCAGAGAATGAAGGAAAGGGGAAAGGAAGCAGGAAGGATGAGAAGTACTGTGCTAGTGCTGCTTCACACAGGCTGCCTGAACATCAGGAGTCTGCTTGGCAGCTGGCCCACTCAGCCACACACATCTCCTGACAGGTGGTGCAGAGAAAACATGCCTTACAATAGTCCACCTGCGGGAGAAGAAGAGAGAATTTATTTGTCTGGCTCCTCTGGTCTTGTTCCTACTGATCAATTTGCCTTGATCAAAATTTGCTCCCTTTATCAGGCCAGGGAAGTCTGGGGATATTTTGGTTTCAGGCAAATGACTGTAGTGAAAGGCAGGTCTCCTCAAACTTCTTAAAGTCTCTGTCTTAGTCCATTTGGGCTGCTGTAACAAAAATACCATAAACTGCCCGGCTTATCAACAATAAACATTTATTTCTCACAGTTCTGTAATCTGGGACGGCCAAGATCAGGGTGCTGGCAGACTGGGTATCTGGTGACACCTGCTGTCTGGTTCATTGATAGCTGTCTTTTGCTGTGTCCTCACTTGGTGGCAGGGGCGAGGGAGTTCTGTGGGGTCTCTTTTAGAAGTATACTAATCCCATTCATGAAGGCTCCACCCTTATGATCTAAGCACCTCCTAAACGTCCCATTTCCTAATACCATCACATGAGGCATTAGGTTTCCACACACGAATTTAGGCGGGACACAAACTATTCAGTCCTCAGCAACCTCTCTCCTGTTGGAGTGAAGAATTCTGAGAAAAGGCATTCAAGCTAAACCCTGAAGGCTGACATTCCAAATAAAAGGAAGAGAATGAACCAAGATACCAGGGTCGCGAAGTGCAAAACGTGTTAGGGGAATCCCAGTGGACATAAAGTTTCAGCCAACTTTACATTTCTGGATAAATAACTTGAACTTTATTTTTTGGCAATAGGACGCTTATCAATACTTTTAAGCTAAAGATACCACGCAATGGGAGATTAGAGCTCAAGAAAGTTTTCTAGTTTCCGTAAGTGCGATATTGTACAGTTGTTGAATCCACAGACACAGAGGGAGGGATAAAGCTGGATTCTTAACCTGGGTCTATGAATGCGTCCGGAACCCAAAAAGTTATAGTGCCCTGCCAAAGAGAGAAAATCAGCACGTCTCTTTCTGTCCCAAGCCTGGAAGTACAGACCTCCCGTTTGGGGGTCAGGAGAATAGAGTGAAACTAGCCCGAATATCTCCTAATTCAGAGTTAAGAGGCAGTTCTAGTTGTAATGACATGACTGGAGAAGATCTGGACGCCAGGAGGGACCTGTCACGGTACACACTCCGGCAGAGGCAGGCCGGCTTTGGAGATCCGCGTTGCGCTAAGGGAGGTTGAAGCAGCCGGCAAATCCTGCACCGCGCTTTCTTCCCGCAGCTGCGCAGGCGCTAGGACCGAGATATTGCCGCGCGCCTCCTGCGACGCCCCACCCCTTCCCGCCCCTGCGCGAGGCAGGACGGGAAAGCCAAGATGGACGCGTTCATTTGAACATCTCGCCTGAGTGGCTTCCCAGCACTTCAGCCTGTCGTTCGCAGTCACGCCAGCAGCTGTTGCCCATTCTTCCTCCGGAATAGAGGAGGGAGAGGGAATGAGAAGCTGCAGCGGCCGAGGAGTCACCGTGACCGACCCCGCCGCTGCCCTCGGGCCCCCTCGGCCCCGCGCCTCCGGGGAGCAGCCGGGGCTCGCCGCGCCTGACGCGTCCCGAGTTACACAGGTGCGGGCCCGGGCCCGCAGCGTCCGGTGGTTCACCGCCTGTCCTGTGATCCTCGCACCCGAGGTTGACCTGTGTTCGGTGACCGGAGGGCTGGGAGCCCAGGGGCAGGCCCTGAGCGCGCGTTTGCGCCAAGTGGCCCCCGGCCTGTGGACTGGGCTTTCCGGGGTGCACCTCCCCGCGCCGCTCCTCGCCTGACTTCCTTCCTGAGCTAGAAGCGGTGTTCCATGTGGGCCTCAGCTTCTACATCGGCCCCTTGCTCTGCCTTTTTGCGGAGACTCTATGCAAGATGCCTTTCCTGTGCATTTGGGTCTCTTCTTGAAGCAATTTTGTGGTTACCTTTGGCACGGTAGTTTTTGTTTATGGTAAACAATGCCGATAACGATTTATAGCTTATCAGTGTAACATAGTACTTTCATATGTAGCTTTTTATGTTGCCCTAATAAGTAAACACATAGAAATTTGGGGGACTATAAAAGTATTAAATATATTTTGATCGTACAAAAAGATGTTGCACTGTTAAAATAATTATGTAATAATGTAATTTTCTCAAAGTTTTAATAGAATAACATTTCGAAATTGCACAACTGAAGTTGGATAAAGTCGCAAGCTTAATGCTGGCTATCCTGTTGACTAGGAAATAGGAAGACCAGCAGAGTTTTGTTGTTTTCTTGTAAGTTTTATAAGGCACGTTATTAGTTATGTTCTAAGTTCAACTGTTCTCGATTCTGAATTTTAGGAGGAAATAAGTGCCACCATTGTGACATACAGTTGTCTCAGGAATAATGTTAATTCACAATAAAATAGCTGCACCTCTGGTTGCTGCATAGGATCTACAGAGGCTTTGAGATACTGCAGCAAGGAAAACTGATGCCAAAAAAACCTCAAATGAGAAATCTAAATCAAATTTAATTAAACTCTTAATTATGAGTGCTTTTCAGATACTAAAGTTGTCTATGGTGCTGACATCAAATGTTTGTTTTGATTTCTGTGTTTGAGGATTGCAGTTTAAATGTGATGCCACAAAACCTATTTTGAATGTAGGTGTTGTCTGAGAGACAGAACTGTCATCCACTTTATATACCACACTGCAGAGTATCAGAATTTTATTAGCTGTCAATTACTGTATATAGAAATGTTTTGGAGGTAAAGGAGCATTCTTCCACCCACAGCTCATCTACATGTAATGAATTGTACTGTAATAGATTGTGTTAATGAAAAGCTAGCACTCTTAAATTTGCTACAAGCATGACTATTCCATGGCCGGGGTTATTCATGCCTTGGTTCTGGTTTGACCAAAAAATGGAATTCATTGTAGTTATATGTTTAAATGAATTGGGGTGTCAAACTGCAGATGACACTTGGTAGTTATTAGGTCTTTTGTGGACTGGTCAACTAAAAGCAGTACTTCAACTACTGATGAGTGAGAAGTAATATTTTTTTGTTTGTTTCATTCCAATATGCCAGTGATCCTTTAGGTATGCTTTTCATGGAATCTGGAATGCCCTTTGATATTATGATTACTTGTATACCTACAATATGATAGGGTTATTTGACACTCATCTAAGGATTAATGACTCTTCTGTGAACTTTTATGATATTTTCATTCAGGTTTTGACTTTAGAAGCTGACCAGAATGTGTTTGAATTCATGCAGAAATAATGTTGATATTTGGAACCCATGTCGAACTTCTATGAAGAAAGGGCAACGATGATTGCAGCCGGGGATTTGCAGGAATTTGTTCCTTTCGGTCGAGACCACTGCAAGCACCACCCTAATGCTTTGAACCTTCAGCTTCGCCAGCTGCAGCCAGCCTCTGAGTTATGGTCTTCTGATGGTGCTGCTGGCTTGGTGGGATCCCTTCAGGAGGTTACAATCCACGAGAAACAGAAGGTTCCATTAAATTTCCCATTACATTTTTGAAGCATATTTATAATTTAAGGCTACTCAGATGAAACAGAGATGAATATGATGTAACTTGTGGAGTAGAGGTTCAGATTTGGTAATTTTAATCAAGGCTAAAGTGATGATATTATTGTATTATAGTGTCACAGCTGTTTAGACGTGTGTAACTCATGGTGTCATAATGACTGTCAAGTTCAGTAGTATGATTATGGTCTCTTTTAAACCTCCTCTTCACTTAGTATGTAGAGACAAGGTTTCATGTTATTTGATGAGTAGATGGTACAGTTAGAAATTGTCCCTACTGCAAAAGATGTGCATGTTTCTAGAGGAGAAAAGAAATGCTACACAAGTAGATAGAGTAGTAATTCTTAAATAGAGGAATGAGATGCAAGTATGTATCAGAAAATCAGTCTTTCCTGCCTTATTCCCTTTTCCTATCCACAATACCAAATCTCAGAGAGGGGAGGTTTATGTAGTTAGAAATCTAAACTTTTCTTGTTCCCATTCATTTTGATAGGTTGGACAAGGGAAGGAAGGTGAGTGTATACGCAGTTGTGAAACAGGGAAATCTGCATTATGCATAAACTCTGCCAGTGATTCCCATGTGTACCTCACTACTCCCTTTCCATCACCCCCTCATGTGCTTAATATACCTTTTTAATGTCCCAAGTATGTTGGTTTCATTCTATAGATAAGTTTAATTTTTGTTTGTTTATATTTTTGGCAGAATAAATGTGTTATAATATAAGGCAGTTAATATGGAGAATTTTTGAGTAAATTTTTGTTCATGAAATCCTGTAAGATTTATAATACACATCCATTCTGTTAATCAGTGGCACCAGACCTTCTGAGAGTTGGGTTTGGATTGAGTCTTAATCCACAGGCAGAGAGAGAGAGAGAGTAGGAGACTTGTATCTGGATGACCATTTGATTTAATTAATAAATCTTGTTCCATACTATTGAAAAAGAGTGCTTTAACATGTCTTACATTTGTTAATTTTTAAGGAAAGCTGGCAGTTAAGGAAAGGTGTCAGTGAAATTGGAGAAGAAGTGGATTATGATGAGGAACTCTATGTGGCTGGAAATATGGTGATCTGGAGCAAAGGAAGTAAAAGCCAGGCATTGGCTGTTTATAAAGCGTTTACAGTTGACAGTCCTGTTCAACAGGTGAGTTGATTTGAATTTTAGCATTTAGTTGACTATTTAACACTTTTTTTAAAAAAAGCTTTTATCTTAGAATTTAACAGAAATAATAAAAACATAGCTTAATGATCCCAACAGCTTGATGTATATTTTAAAATGTAGTGAAGATGGGGCGCCTGGGTGGCACAGCGGTTAAAGCGTCTGCCTTCGGCTCAGGGCGTGATCCCGGCGTTCTGGGGATCGAGCCCCACGTCAGGCTCCTCTGCTATGAGCCTGCTTCTTCCTCTCCCACTCTCCCTGCTTGTGTTCCCTCTCTCGCTGGCTGTCTCTATCTCTGTCGAATAAATAAATAAAATCTTTAAAAAAAAAAAAAATGTAGTGAAGATAATGGTAGGAAAATAAAAATTTCATTTGTTTTCTGTGTCATTACTTTTTTTATACTGTCCTTTGTCAGTTTAATGATAATCTTTAAACATTGTCCTTGATTAATTTGATTTATTGTCAATAAAAGTTTATAAGACATTAAGGGTACAAAAATATTTTAACACATGATGATTATAATTGATTGCAGAGTATTGAATAAAAAAAATTGGGCTCAGAGTAATACTCACAGAGAAAGGGAAAGGAAAAAACACCTAGTTTGCTGTTGTTGTAGTTGACTCTTAAGCCTGTGTTCTGAAATTGGTAACTAAAGGGAAAGAATTAAGCATTTGCCATGCCTTTTTGGAAGACATGCAGTTCATCTCCAGTTAGTAAAGGAAAACCCTTATTTATAAAATGCTGGTGAATAAATAAAAAGGGAATGGTAAGATTAGAAGATGACCATTTTTTTATTTATTTATTTATTTATTTATTTATTTTTTTAAAGATTTTATTTATTTATTTGACAGATAGAGACAGCCAACGAGAGGGGGAACACAAGCAGGGGGAGTGGGAGAGGAAGAAGCAGGCTCACCAGAGGAGCCTGATGTGGGGTTCGATCCCATAACGCTGGGATCACGCCCTGAGCCAAAGGCAGACGCTTAACCGCTGTGCCACCCAGGTGCCCCGATGACCATTTTTTTAACCTCGCATGTAAACTGATAGAGACAAAGACTGTAAACGGACACTTAACACTGTTGGGTAAAAGGATACAACCATGGCACCAAGGTGTCACCCTGTGGCTTACTTGTTAATGTGAAGGAACAAATGTATCTCTACTTGTGAGGCATCTGTTGGTCTCCACCTCAACCAAATTGATTGAGTTTATCATCACTGGTAGTGGGGAAGAGGAGTAATACGCACCTCTAGCTGTAATGCAGCATGACATACATGATGTCATTTACTAAGTTTTCTTCTCAGAACTACTTAACTTCAATATCTAGATCTAACTTTTAATCATAGGAAATATGGGGATAAGAGGATCAACTTTTAAAATATCAGGAGATGAGGAATGGGTTGGATGTGTAGATGAAACAAGAATGGCCAAAGCTTGATAATTATTGAAGCTGGTGGATGGGAATTCATTGCTATTCTGTTTACTTAGTATATGTTTGAAATTTCCCATAATAAAAAGTTTAAAGAAAAAACGCATGAGAAAACAATTGAGGGGACAGTCTACATTCCGGTCTCTTTAAAAAGCCTGGGAGAGGTCACTTCTTGCCTTTCGGCTAAGATCAGGTGTAAAAAGTCAGGGAGAAAGAAAGGAAAGGTGGGGATTGCTCTAGATTAAAAAAGACTAAAGGGGCATCAAATGTAATATTTTTTTGAAACTTGTTAAATGGACTTTGAATCCTGGTTCTAGAAAATCAGCTAAAAACGTTTTTTGGGAAAATTTGAAGAACTTGCAAATGGACTGGCTATTAAGTGATGTTAGAAAGTTATTTTTTTCTTAGGCAGGATGATGGTTTTGTTGCTATATAGGAAGACATCTTTATTTGTAGGAAGTGCATGGTGAGGTGTTTAGGGGTAAAGTGTCATGATGTGTAATTCAAATAGTGCCCCCTCAATCCCGTATATACACAAATACATGCACATAAACAGATATGGCAAAATATGAGTAACTTAGATTTAGGTGAGGCAGATTTTCAGTGTACTACTTCAACTTTTCTTACTGAAAAATTTCAGAAATAAAAAGTTGAGGGGAAAAGGAATACATTTATAATAGTTGGATTGGTAGGCTGTTTATAAGAGATTTTGGAGGCTTTTTGACTAATGTTAAATTTCTTATTGGTAAACACTGAAACCTTTGTACCAGGACACTGCTTATTTATTATTTTTACATTAACTCTTTCCTCATGAGCACTATACTCTTCTAACAATTTATTGGGAAAGATAAACTGAATTATTTCGAAACCTAAGGGCATGTGTGAAAGTGTTTCTGTTCAGAAGTGTTAAAGTCAATGATCTTTTTTTTTTTTTTTTAAAGATTTTATGTATGTCTGTATTAGTGCTCATGCATGCGTTCACTTGTGCAAGTTGGGGAAGAGGAAGAGGTAGAGGGGGAGAGAATCCCAGGCAGGTTCCACACCCAGCATGGAGCCCTGTGTGGGGCTCAGTCTTACGACCCTGAGATCACAACCTGAGCTGAAATCAGGAGTTGAACGTTCAACCAACTAGGCCACCCAGATGCCCTGCCAGTGATCTTTTTGATGATAATTTTCCTGTATGTAATTCATATGATTAGTGTAGATGTGAAAAATGGACTTGATGATAGTTCTTTGCTTCTCTGTTTCCATCTTCGTTTCTCCCAAGAATGATTTCCTGTTTACTGGATTCCATGGATATGCGGTTAGATGTTTTCTCTCTTTTCTCTTGTCTGCTTTCTCTTAAGGTTGCATATAAGTAGGGGTGCCTGGGTGATTCAGTCGGTTAAGCGTCCAGCTCTCAATTTCTGCTCAGTTCATGATCGCAGGGTCATGAGATCAAGCCCCAAGTCAGGCTCTGTACTGGGTGTGGAGCCTGCTTAGGATTCTCTCTCCCCCTCTCTCTCTCTCTCTGTTCCTCCCCCTCCTCCCCCTGCTCTCTCTCTCTCTCTCTCAAAAAAAAAAAGAAAAAAAAGAAAAAAAAATGGTTAAAGTGGTAAGTTTTATGTTGCATGTATTTTACCACATTGGAAAAAAAACGTAGGGGTGCCTGGGTGGCTCAGTCGATTAAACGTTTGCCTTCAGCTCAGGTCATGATCCCAGGATCCTGGAATCGAGCCCTGCATTGGGCTCCCTGCTCAGCAGAGAGCCTGCTTTCTCCTCTCCCTCTGCTGCCTCCCCTGCTTGTGCTCGCTCTGTCAAATAAATAAATAAATAAATAAATAAATAAATAAAATCCTTAAAAACAAACAAACATAAAAATGCCGTTAAATAATTTCAACAAGTGATTGTCATGCATGCCAGTTGAAGTCTAATGGCTTTTCCTAGTTTGTATTTTATAAGAGGGGCCTTTTAGAAAGGAAAGTGTTAATTTTTCTAAAGTTTTTTTTCTACAATGAGTCTAGGACAGTCTGAGAATGATAAGATCATTGGGTAAGTCTGGAGATTATAATAGCGTGGCAATTTGGAACTCTTCTGATAACTTTAGCTTTCTAAAACTTATTTGCAAACATAGTTTGTCTTTTCTTATAATATTTATCATTAATTAGTCTAATTTTATTTTATCTTATTCCTTTTTGTTCCCATGGTATGTGTGTTGAACTGGATAAAGAGGGAAAGGTATATGTAGGTGTCATTGTTACTAGTCAGATGCCATTAGTGAATAGGTTATTATTTAGATACAGTTTTCTCAGGTAAGCATTTTGTTTTAATTTTAGGCATTGTGGTGTGACTTCATCATATCACAGGATAAATCTGAGAAGGCCTACAGTAAGTTTCTTTTTTGAAATTTTATTCATCTTACTCCAAATGTTTATCTCGTTTTTTTTGTTGTTGTTGTTCAGAATAAGTAGCCACTAATAATAGTGATTTAGCCTAAGTATTTTTTTAATGGTACATTAAAGAATTTGTGCTGTTGGGATTGCAGTTCATAATTGTTGAGTTTTTTTTTTTGGAAAAAAATGCATAAATCTTGTTGTACCCTTTCTTTTCAGGTAGTGATGAAGTAGAAAAATGCATATGTATATTGCAAAGTTCGTGTATTAACATGCATAGCATAGAAGGAAAGGATTACATAGCTTCTTTACCTTTTCAGGTGAATTGAATATTTCACTGTTTTTGTGTTTTGTTGTAGAATATTCTTGAATTAATTGGTTGCAGAAATACTGCTATTCTTATGCTTTGTTGTAATCAAGAATGTCATTTTTATTAAAATAAAGTAACCAAATTTTAACAGTTTTAATACTTACCATTTTTCCATCCTTTGCATAAAAAATAAATTATTAATGAAGTGGATTATGGAGTTTTTTTTCCTGAGAGATTTTTTTCATTTTAAGTTACAGAAAGAAATCATTTTGGTACATTAAAGCACGTGAACAAGATTAGTCTTTTTCCCCTTTCTCATCATCTTTTTTATACCTAGCATTACTGTTAAAATTTCATCACATTGTCATTTTGGTACTGTTATTAGCCAGTGGCAGGAATTTCTGATTGAACTCTTTCTTAGATTTGATTTTGTCTTGGACTTTAAAAAAAATATTGCTAATGATCATTGTTTTGTGAATTTTTAAATTGGAAGAAAATCTAATGTTCTATAGTTTCCTAAGCACATATTATAAAGAGTCATTTCTTTTATTTCTTTTTTTCTGTCCTTTTACCTGATAGGTTGCAAATGTTTGGCCCACCAAATACGGATTGTTGTTTGAACGAAGCAGTTCTACACATGAGGTACCTCCAGGTCCACCCAGGTATTCATTTTACTCAGTTCAGTATATTATTATTTGGGCTCTTGTAGTGTTGGTTTTGAGGTAAAATTGTTTATTTAAAAGTTTGGGATAATGATAATTTCCATGCTAACAGAATAGATAAATACCATTTTCTCGCATCTCAGTATTGTATACTTATGAGGTCTACTTGACTTGGCACTTAATTATCTACTGCTTTCCTCCTCTCCTCCATAGTAAAATTAAATGAACACATACTTACGGATATAAATACTGTTCTTAGAGCTGTCATTGTTTCATTGTGTTACTTTGGACAAGTCAGAGCTTTCTTAGCTTTAGTTTCCTTATCTGTTACAGAAGTACTATCATGTACCTCTTAGGATTTATACAAAGATAAAATGAGCTGATGTATATAATCTTTGACATAGGACTTAGTACATATTAGATGCACAGTAAATGGTAGGTGCTTATTGGTAGCATGTTTACCTTGTGTCCCTAATAAATTTTGAGCTCATTGAAGGGCAGGAACATATAGTACCTGTCATAGTCTGGTGCAAGTAGTAGACACTGTTTTTGAAAAATTGCTTATAGATTTTAATCTTTCTGTGTTTAGATAGACGGCCTGTTTTTTTCTCCTTTTTAAATCACTCCTTAAAAAATGCAGCCTTTTTATTTACTTGAAGTTTTTCTTCCTTTTTTTTTGACACTTTTTCGTAAATGAATGTAGGACACTGAATTTCTTTCTTAGCTGCCAAAGACACACTGCCCCTAAGAGAGGTTTAAAAAAAAAAAAAAAGATTGCCTTATGCTTATTACTCCATTGGTTCTGTATTGTGATGATTGCTATTTGTAGAGATTCCCTGGGCTGTATTGATTTCCCTGTGTGTGTGCATGCATAGAATTACCATGCACAAGAAGAGATATTTCCAGGAATGAAATAGAAGATACTGTGAAAAATAGTATGTAAAAAATTTAGAGGCTTGCTTTTTGAGATGGTAGATTTCCAGTTGCTTGTATAATCTGGAGAAGATATTTCTTTGCAAGAAAAGTGCAAAATTTGCACATAAATGGATTCATTTTGTGTTGGTGACTGACTGATTATTTGTTTATTACTAGAGAACCTTTACCCACTATGTTCAGCATGCTGCATCCACTAGATGAAATAACCCCACTTGTTTGTAAATCTGGAAGTAAGTGTATTTTTATAAATTCTTTCATATAAGCTCTTTTTTTTAAGGTTGGGGGATAAGAAGAAATGAAGGAGCTTTATGAAAATTGGGCTTGTCTTATGGAAATAATTAAACATTTTTATTATGAAAATATATATTAAAGCAAGAATTTCTTGAATACCATGGTATTAACTGTTTTAATAGTTAATCTTTTATTAAAAATAGGGCCTATAATCAATCAGGAATATTGATATATTCACTAACCTATCTGTAAATGACTGTGGACTCTGTTCCTCAGTAATAAGTAAATGAACAATACTTAGATGAACTAAAATTGTTTGTTGTTGTTGAAGAAAAAAGTGTAGGTTTTTAGGCCTGTACTGTGTACATTTTAATAATTCATTTTCTCTTTATAATAAAATAATTTGTGGAGATGTAGAACTTTTAATATTTCCTACAGGTATTTCTAGATGCTTATCTTAAGAATTTAAAAGTGGCCAGACATAATAGGTAATTATAAATAATGAGGACTTGAAAATTGAAAAAAATGTTTATATTTCTTGACCAGTTTTACTTGTAGGACTTTATCCCAAGCACATATTCTGAAATTCCACTGCGGTTTTAATCTTCTGTATTAGAGCTTGGCAAACCACAGCCTATGGGCTAAATCCAGCCAAAAGCTTGTTTTTGTATGTCTTATGAGCTAAGAATGGTTTTTATCTTTTTAAAGAGTTGTCGAAAAAAACATTATGCAGCAGTCAGTATGTGGTCCACAAAGCCTAAGCTATTTATTCTCTGGCCTTTTACAGAAAAGTTCGATGATAATTCTGTATTATATTGTTAACAATTACGGGCAACCTAAATAAACATGTTAGAGCCTGTGACCGAATGGTGTGAAGCATTATTGATCACATTTTTGAATAATATTTAATGACCTCAGGGATTACTTATTCATAACGTTAAGTAGAATAGAAAACGGAATACAGTGATTCTAATTTTGTAAAGGCATGAGAAGTGTATGTATACGTGTAGGTAAAAAACACTAGAAGGAGTACTCCTTAGTATATGAATAGTGGATATTTTGAGATGGTGGAATTATGAGTGATTTTTATTCATTTCTTTATAAAATACCTCTTATTTTTATAAAATAATTATTTAAAATTAAATATTTTAACAGAGGGAAGCATTTAGGAAGCTGTTAGATAAGATTATAATATCAATTCAGGGTACTACAGAAGTAAAAGCTAAACTCACTAGGAGAAATATTTTGCGTGTATACTCAGTAAATAGTGTACTGTTCAGCTCTGTTGATAGAGGACAGATTTCATACAGAAGAAAAACAGTCAAGAGGTCAAACTTGGCAGAATAGTTGCTTGCAGTTTACAGATCAGTCAGTTGAGTAGCCACAGACCTACCTGTGGGCGATGGGACAGTGAGTCAGCACACATCTTCAACATGTAATTGCATGTATGTGAAACTGAAAATGGTAATGTATTCTTATCTTTATGTATTTTGAGGAAGTTGATGCCCAAAGTAAATTTAAATTCAGGGTAATTATATATTAGTGGATTTTGTATCTTAATTGGCTGGGTTTCTCTTTAGGAATTCTAGAAAGTCACTTCATAAAGAACTGTCTTGCAAAGTTCATTGTTCAATACCTGATCTGCTTCTCTTTTATCATTAAGGTCTTTTTGGTTCATCAAGGGTGCAATATGTTGTGGATCATGCAATGAAAATTGTTTTTCTCAACACTGATCCTTCCATTATAATGACCTATGACACTGTTCAAAGTTTGCATTCTGTGTGGGCTCTCCGGAGAGTCAAAACAGAGGTAAGGATAAAGGCAAGTCACTTCTTAGTATGAAAGGATAGTTAACACTGAAAACTTTCACATGTATTTGGAAGAATCATTTGTGAAATGCATTGAGCTTCTTAGGAAAAAAAGAAATATTGTGTCTTTAATAACTGGCTTCTACCCTGAATTCTCACCAGGAAATTACCCTTTTAATCTAATTATTGCCTTTTTTTTCCCCCCTTCTCATCATTTTGACTTAAGGAAGAGAATGTTGTCTTAAAGTTCTCTGAACAGGGGGGAACCCCACAGAATGTGGCCAGTAGTAGCTCCCTCACAGCACACCTCAGAAGCCTCTCCAAAGGAGATTCCCCCGTGGCTTCACCTTTCCAGAATTACTCCTCCATTCACAGTCAGAGTCGCTCGACCTCCTCACCCAGTCTACACTCTCGTTCACCTTCTATTTCCAACATGGCAGCTCTAAGGTGGGAATTAAGTGTGGAAGTGTTTCCTTGTTTTAAACAAGATATCCCAAGAAAGAGATACCTTCTTTTCAAACTTTCTCTTAATGTTTTGAAGGATTTAAAATCTCTGTTGACAGCTCTTGGGTATTTTTTTAGGGAAAGTAGCAATTATCCCAGTTGTGTTACTAAGTAAAAGTTAGTTTTTTTAAATGAGTCCTATTTAGAAGCTGCCTGTGCTTGTCATAAGATTGGTTGCCTCATTTCCATCACTAAGTGGCAGCAATTTGATGAATATTAATTGCAAAAATATTTCGGTTTTTCTTTTCTTCCTTTCTTTTTTTTGGTCTTTGCATTAGTTTTTTCATTTTTATTAGTATCTATCTGGTAATATGGGGACATAGTTTTGTTGGTATGTACATACCTGAATGTAAAGGAATGTAGTTTGGACCTTTTTGAATTAAAAAAACAATTCATGTTCTGAGGCAGAAAATGAACTAATTTTCAGTTTTAAAATTAAAGGATGAATTCTAACAAGAATTTTAAATCTTTAGAATATAGTAAAACATGGTAATGTGAACCATTTAAGTAGTTATTCCCTTTAAAAAATGTATTTTTGACTGGGATTATGCCATGAATGCACTTGATACATAGAGTTTTAGAAAGTATGATTGGGAAGCATGTTCTGTCAGCCTGCCTTGTTAATTGTGATGCCCTGTCTCTGTTTATTTTGCAGTCGTGCTCATTCTCCCGCCTTAGGAGTGCACTCTTTTTCAGGGGTGCAGAGGTTCAACCTTTCAAGCCATAATCAGTCTCCGAAGAGACATAGTATTTCTCATTCTCCAAATAGTAATTCTAATGGCTCCTTCCTTGCACCAGAAACAGAGCCAATTGTTCCTGAACTTTGTATTGACCATTTATGGACAGAAACAATTACTAATATAAGGTTTGGGATATATATTTTTCTATTTAAAGAAAAATGTTGGTGAAAGTCTTAGAAAATTCTTGGTGTTTTTCTTAGAGTTTCCTTTTAATCTTTTAATATAATCAGTTATTAATACTTATAAAAATACAGAGATAAATATTAAGGCTAGCTCAGTTTCAATAAAGGATGTTAATGATATTAAAGTGATTATAAAAATATTCTTTTATCATTTCCTATTCTTTAGTAGTAAGAATCTCTCAGATTTGAGGTGTTTGACGTTTTAGGGAGAAACAATTTCTGTAGATGGAACTTGGGATTTTATAATATTTTTTTAAAGTTTTATCTCTATGTTAGTTGAGTGTTAGCTGTTATTTATGGGAAATGCAACTCAGACCTCTGTTCCATGTGGTCCTTCTCCTTTTACGTTCTCTTTGGTCATTCATTAATTCAGCCAGTTCCAGTGTGTGTGCTAGTGGCTGTGGTTTAACAGGCAAATTGGTCGCTGTCCCTGTCCTCAAAAAGAGACAGCTAAAGATGGTGACCCAGAGGCACTGCCTACTCGCTGGTAGGGCTTTGGGAAGTATTTGCTGGGTGGCAAAGGGAAGAAGGGCACAGTAGGCAGGATGATCAGAACAGAAGTTTAGAAGTATGAGAGTGTGATACGTACAAATACTGTCACTTTGCTTATGCTGGAAGGAAGGGCAAGGGTTGAGAAAGGGGAGGCTGGAGAGAGAGATTGCCCTTTAGGGCTGCTTTCCCTAATGAGGGCTGTTAAGAAGGTGCTTTATATGTGGGTCATAAACTTAGGGGAAAGAGCAGAGCAATAAACATGGGAGTTGTTGGCTTATAAGTGGTGATTGAGGCAAGGGAGGTGGATTAGAAGTTAAGGAGTGTGTAGACGTTGGGCTCCTGGAGGGCCTGTGGATAAGCTTGCAGTTGCAGAGGTTCTAGTAACCTAGCATCATACAGTAATCATGTGCATGTTGATTTATAGGACTTTTCCTAAGGAGAGGGTTTTAACATTCATTAGATTCTCATAGGGGGTCTGAGACCTCCAAATAATGGACCTGGTGGTGTAGAGTCAGAAGAGAGCTAGGGACTGAAGTCTTGGAAACTTAAGCTTTTGGGGGTAAAAAGAGAGAAGAGCTGCTACAGAAAGAGCAGGAGAAGCAACAGAAGTGTCATGGGACACTGGAAAAGAGAGCCTTTCAAAAAGAAAGCTGCCAATATTTCCAGGTGCTGGTGAGGTGTGGCACTAAGCAATGAGCTCAGAGAGGAGGTACTTGGATGGCAGTGGGTTCACTGGTGATCTTGGCTGGAGCCCTTGGAGAGGGGTTGTGGAGGGAATGGGGTGGAAGAAGTAAATGGGGACCAAGGAAGTGAACGTTCGCATACAGATTATGTTATGGATTGCCTTTGATTGGGGATAAGGATACAAAATTAGAGGGATTCTCAGGGTCAAGGGAGAGTTTTGTTACTGCTGAATTACATTAGAGAAAATTAGTCTTCATGACTAAATACCTCAGTGTGTATCTCTAAAATGTAAGGACATCTTACCTAACTACAAGGCCATTTTTACAC
Source organism: Ailuropoda melanoleuca (assembly GCF_002007445.2). NCBI lineage: Eukaryota > Metazoa > Chordata > Mammalia > Carnivora > Ursidae > Ailuropoda > Ailuropoda melanoleuca. The sequence continues at coordinate 108,196,307 of NC_048221.1, forward strand.
CTAGCCAATTAACAGTAAGTCCTTCATATCGTTTATTATTCAGTCCATCTTCATATTTGAAGATTTTTATCTTAACTCAGAGTAGGGAAAGCATTGAAAATGAGAGAGGAAATGACGGATAGAGTGAGGAGCCAAAAAGGAGCACAAGTGGAGAGATTAGCCTTCAGGAGAAAGACAAAAGACAGTGATGGTTATTAGATACATAAGACAGGAGGTTGGGCTCAAGCCTTACAGCTGCATTTTCTCTGTGACGCAGAAGGCAAGTGTGTGTTCTTGGGGTTAGGGGATAGGTATAGTTGGAGGAAAGTAAAGCTATGAATGCAGTGTTGAAGTAGCTTCTCTGTTTTTGTTCTTCGTAAAATAAAAATTTCCAACATTTAAAAATCATTTGTCTTTAAATATATCTTGGTAAATTGAAAATGTTGCAGATTCTAATTTTACAGAATTATGGTCTTCTGTACCAAAAAGAAATCTTTGGAAATTAGAGATATGATTTCAGAAAGAGGGTTGAGAGGGGCGCCTGGGTGGCTCAGTCGTTAATTTAACACATCTGCCTTCGGCCCAGGGCGTGATCCCAGGGTCCTGGGATCGAGCCCCTCATCTGTCTCCCTGCTCAGTGGGAGGCCTGCTTCTCCCTCTCCCACTCCGCCTGCTTGTGTTCCCTCTCTCGCTGTATCTCTCTCTGTCAAATAAATAACATCTTAAAAAAAAAAAAAGGGTTGAAGTAGAGCCTAATCTGCGAGAGAGAGAAGAGGTCATGTCGGAAGAGGTCTGACCCCTTATACCCTTTAAGGGATAGGGATTCAAGTTCGCAGCTTTAGCAGTATGTAACTTTACTAATAGGGAATTAAAAAGATCATTGATAATGATTGAATTTTTTGTAATTTATTCCCAAAAAAGCTGTGGAATGGACTCAGAATCAAAGAACTGAAAGGAATTTCAGAGATCATGAAGGTCCAATCCTAGAGGTGTTATGGGGTCTTCAATGTTAATGCTTGGCCCAAGTAGTTTTAAGATTTCTTTCAGGATATTTTCATTAAGAGTTACTGTGGCAGATTTTAGAACCAATGCTGACAATTATTTTATTACTGTATCTACTACAGAGAGAAAAATTCACAGGCCTCAAAAGTGTTTATTACATCTGACCTATGTGGGCAGAAGTTCTTGTGCTTTTTAGTGGAGTCTGAGCTCCAGTTACGGTAAGTGCACGTACTTCCCTTTGATTCTGCGTAAATAAACTTAGGGCTGCTTTTTCTTTCTTTTTTTGACTTAAGTAGCTTTATTGAAATAATTTACATGCCAAAAAATTGACATGTTTTAAGTGTACAATTAAATGATTTTTAGTAAAAATTATGGAGTTAATGCAACCATCACTACAATCTGGTTTTATAACACTTCTGTCCCCTTAAAAAGATCCCTTATGTTTGATTGGCAGTCAGTCTCTCTTCTGATTCCCAACCTTAGGTAACCACTCTATACATAGGCTTTCTACCTAGAAGATTTACCTTTTCTGGAGATTTTATAGAATCATACAAAATGTAGTTTTTTTTGTGGGTAGCTTCTTTCACTTAGCATAATGTTTTTTAGAATCTACCATGTTTTAACATGTGTGAGTACTTTATTCCTCTTGCAGTATAGTAGTCCATATGTAGATACACCACATTATGTTTAATCCATTCATTTGTTGATGGACGTTTGGTTTCCACTTTTTGACCATAGTGAGTTATGGCCCTATGAACATTGGAGTGGAAGTCTTTGCGTGGACATACATGATTTCTTTTTTCTTGAGAAGATATCTACGAGTGGAATTGTTGGGTTGAACCGTACATTCATGTTTAACTTTTTAAGAAGTTGCCAAACTGTTTTCCAAATAGGCTACACCGTTTTCTGTTCCCACCGGCAATCTGTGAGGGTTCTGGTTTCTTTATTGTGTTGTCCGTTTCTTTGTAGCCATTCTAGTGGGTTTGAAGTGTTCTTGATTTTCATTTCCCTAATGACTTACGATGTTGAGCATCTTCTCATGTTCTTTCTAGCTGTTTATCTTTTTAGGTAAAAATGTGTATTCAGATCTTTTTTCCACTTCTTTACCTTTTCATTTGGAAATAAATGATAAAACACAGACAGTTGCAAAATAGTGGGGAAACGGTCCTATGTACCCTGTACTCTATCCCCCAGAGGTAACATCTTATGTAATTATAGTACATGATCAAAACAGGGAAATCGACATCAGTACAGTCCACACACCTTATTCGGATTTCATCACTTTTACATGTACTCATTTGTGTGTGTTTATATGATTCTGTGAAGTTTTCTCGTGTGTAGATTTGTGCAAACGCCACAGTCAAGATATAGAACTTCTTGGGGCGCCTGGGTGGCACAGCGGTTAAGCGTCTGCCTTCGGCTCAGGGCGTGATCCCGGCGTTATGGGATCGAGCCCCACATCAGGCTCCTCCGCTGTGAGCCTGCTTCTTCCTCTCCCACTCCCCCTGCTTGTGTTCCCTCTCTCGCTGGCTGTCTCTATCTCTGTCAAATAAATAAAATCTTAAAAAAAAAAAACAAACAAAAACAAAAAAAAAAAACTTCTTTATTACCTCAAAGATATCCGTCTTGCTATTCCTTTATAGTTCCGTACACCAAACCCACCCACCCCCATCCCTGTCCCCTAGTGACCACTAATCTGTTTCCATTTCTATAATTTTATCATTTGAAAATGTTACATAAATGGAATCATACGATATGTAACCTTTCAAAATTGGCTTTTCCCAGTGAGCATTATACCACATAGATCACTCTAAGCTGTTGCACGTATCAGTAGTTTGTTTCTCTTTTTAATTTTTAGCTGTGTAAAGTTTCAGGAAAGTAATGATAAAACTCAGCTCATCTTTGGCTCCATCACCAACATACACGCAAAGGATGCAGCACCTGTGGAGGTAAATGCAGGCACATATCTTGAGAAGTTGAAAATCATTATGTTTTATAATTTGCACAGATTGGCAAGTAAAATTTTTGTCTTTCTGTCAGAAGATAGATACCATGCTGGTCCTTGAAGGCAGTGGAAACCTGGTGCTGTACACAGGAGTGGTTCGGGTAAGTAGTAAGTAGCCTTTCATCCTTTTGTAGGACCACCTCCTTGATGATGATGATGATGATGATTTTTAAACATTCTTTTTTAAAGATTTTATTTATTTATTTGACAGAGCGTGAGCAGAAGCAGGGGAAGTGGCAGGCAGGGGGGGAGGGAGAAGCAGGCTCCCTAGTAGTTTGTTGTGTGGTTATACTAAAACTTTTACGATTTTATCATCACTGGGGGTGTTTATGTTGCTTCTGCTGTTTCCTCTGGTAATGCTTTTTTGTTTTTTTTGAAGATTTTATTTAACTAGGGATGTACTGTATGGTGACTAACATAACAATAAAAAATTATTATGAAAAAATAAAGATTTTATTTATTTGAGAGAGAGGGAAAAAGAGAGAGAGAAAGGAAGCACGAGCAGGGCGAGGGGCAGAGGGAGAGGGCGAAGCAGGCCACCCGCCGAGTAGGGAGCCTGATGTGGGTTTTGATCCCAGGGTCCTGGGATCATAACCTGAACTGAAGGCAGACGTTTAACCGACTGAGCCACCCCTCCTCTGGTAATGCTTAAAAAAAATTCTTACACATAGTCTCTTAACCTTTAGAGTATATGCATATTCAACTTGGCCATGGTGAGGGGGGTGCCAAATTGTCTTCCAAGGTGTAGGTTATACCAGTTTACAACATCTCCCCTTACTCCTTGCCTTCGACAGTGTATGAGAGTTCCGAATACTGCTTTATGTAACATTCTTGTGAATCCATAGTACTATTTGTCCCCCCCCCCCAAATTGGTGGTTTGTTAAAGCCAGGTGAAAATGGAAGTCTAGGCACCCACTTGGCCTTTGCTGACAGGACTGAGAGGTGGGACATAGTTTTTCACATGGTGTTTGTCTGAAGTAGATCGCTTATTGTCTAAAAGTTTCGATCTTGTTAAGCTATTCCTTTCTGATTTTTTTGACCAAGGAGGGAGGTATTTCTGGGGCACATTTTTTGTTGTCTGCTCTCTTAATGAGATTGTGGTCTGCCACAACTTCTTTGTGGTAGCAACTTCTTTGCTACCCAGAGGCCAGCCTGAGAACTGAATGGTGTTACAGATCAGCGTTTAGTTCTCAGATCTTTTGCTGTGTCATTGTTGGTCAGTTTCATACATAGCTCACTCAGAGGCCTGCCCAGGATTTCATACACATATTTATGGAATCCTTTTCTCTACTTACTTCCTTTCCATTCTTCCTCTCACTCCCTAAATGGGACAGAGAGGGGTTACTGCCTTGTTATTGCAGGGTGGGGATGGAACACAGTGCTCCACCCATAATTTCTGGGGAGGACAGAAGGAAATAAGTATGCCAGCTTATTATTGTGGATAAGGATGAAAGCCAGTGTTCCTCCCCCTTCATAGCTTTTGCACACCATGGGGAGGTACAGAAGGGCTGCCTCTTGGCAACGAAGGCGGCAGTGCTCTGTCCATGGTCTCTGTACCTACAGTGCTTGATGAGAAGGGGAGGAGTACCACCTAGTTACCACCATGCAAAATAGGTCTGGCCCACGGGTCTTATGCTGGGGGAGGGATGCCACCCACTCCTCACAGAGGGAATGACAGAACTCTACTCACAGTCTCCAGACCACAGCTCCTGGTATGGAGGAAACGGGGCCATGGCTTTTTTCCTAGTGTTTCCTGTAGTGGGGCAGGTATGGTGAAGATGTCTCTGTCTTGCTTGGTCCCTTTTTTTCCCGACACTTTGTCGAAAAAGAGCAGGGTTTCTCTTGGTTTGCAGCTGTGGCCATTTCTGGGTTGCAGGCCCCTTGAGAACTCAAGATCTGCTTAGGGAAAGAGTGAAAGAAACAAAAACGCCTAGGGCATTCATCATAGGTTATGCCTGCTTCTCAGGTCCCTAGCCGGTGTCTTCTTTACCTTTCAGAGTCTTCTCCATTGCATTATAGATTTTGTGCAGAATCTGTTGTAAGTAGCGGGAGGGGTAGCATGAAATGTGCCTACTCCATATATTCATTAACTGGAGGTCTCTCGTAGCTTTTTATTTTTTAAAAGGTTTTATTTATTTATTTGAGAGAAGACATGAGTGGGGAAGGGGCAGAGGCAGGGGGAGAAGCAGACTTTCCGCTGAGCAGGAAGCCCAATGTGGGGCGATGTGGGGCTCCACAGAGGGCTCAATCCTAGGACCCTGGGATCATTACCTGAGCCAAAGGCAGACGCTTAACCGACTAAGCCACCCAGGCACCCTCTCGCAGCTTTAAACTTTATATATACTAGTTTTCACCCTCATTTTGTTTTCTAATCCTGAGGATATTATTTGGATAACTTTGTTAATTTATTAGCTTTTGGGTAGTATATGGACATAAATATGGATTTTGTTAGAATTTCACTTGAGTTCTGAATATTTCCTTTGAGTCTTATCAGAGTTTTCAGCCTGTGTGGATCTGAACTTCTGTTGTGTTTTTCCTGAGAACCCCATGGATAGCCAAAATAAAGGGTGATTAGCATGGCTTGTCAACTTAGTCTTTTAATGAAGAATTTATATGAAGGGAATATTTGAGAGTTTATGAGGGAAGAAGGCAGATTATGAGCTCAAGAGCACAGTTTGGATTACATTGGATTTGATTTCTGGAGCATCAATCAGCTTCATATTTTTGGCCACTTGAAAGTAATTGATGTTCATTCTTTCTGCCCAGAGATTTCATTAACAAGATTGCTGCTTTCTCTGAAAGCTTAGTGTCCCTGCTCTCTACCACCAATATGGTAGGAAAATGCATAGTATATGGGATTTTGTATAATGTTCTGACTATATTAGCATTCACTCACTTTCCTGCCACAAATAAGTCCTCCATAATGAAGAGAAGGAATCAGACCAAGAGAAATTATACCAAGATATTTGTAGTTGAATAGTGGAATTACTAAAATTTTAGTTTAGTTTTTTTTTTTTTTAAGTATTTATTTATGTGAGAGAGAGTGAGAGAGCACAAGCAGGGGGAGCAGCAGAGGGAGAGGGAGAAGCAGGCTCCCTGCTGAGCCAGAAGCTCAACGCGGGGCTCGATCCCAGGACCCCGGGGTCATGAGCTGATCCAAAGGCAGACACTCAACCGATTGAGCCCCTAGGTGCCCCTAAAATTTTAGTTCTTTTTATTCTTTAGATGTGTTTGGTGTGTATAAAATTTGGACTAACAAAAGAAATTTATGCTTACGTGCCATAAGGTTTTATTTAAGGATATGATACATTAAAGCCCATATTTTTTCCCCGCATCTTTTTATTGCTTAAAGGTGGGAAAGGTTTTTATTCCTGGACTGCCAGCTCCTTCCCTGACGATGTCTAACACAATGCCTCGGCCCAGCACTCCACTTGACAGTATCAGTACTCCCAAGCCTCTTAGTAAACTACTTGGATCCTTGGATGAGGTGAGTAAAGAATTCGGTGTTGTCAAAAATTAGAGACTTTTTTAAAAAATTTTTATTTGACACAGAGAGAGAGACAGCGAGAGAGGGAACACGAGCAGGGGGAGTGGGAGAGGGAGAAGCAGGCTTCCCGCTGAGCGGGGAGCCTGATGTGGTGCTTGATCCCAGCACCCACGGATCATGACCTGAGCCGAAGGCAGACACTCAACGACTGAGCCACCAGGTGCCCCTAGAAACTCTTTTTTTTTTTTTTTTTTTTTTTTTTTAAAGATTTTATTTATTTATTTGACAGAGACAGAGACAGCCAGCGAGAGAGGGAACACAAGCAGGGGGAGTGGGAGAGGAAGAAGCAGGCTCATAGTGAAGGAGCCTGATGTGGGTCGATCCCACAACGCCGGGATCACGCCCTGAGCCGAAGGCAGACGCTTAACCGCTGTGCCACCCAGGCGCCCCTAGAAACTCTTAATCATAGGGAACAAACTGAGGGTTGCTGGAGGGGAGGGTGGGGGGATGGGGTAACTGGATGATGAGCATTAAGGAGGGCATGTGTTGTAATGAGCACTGGGTGTTATATAAGACTGATGAGTCACTGACCTCCACCTCTGACACTAATAATGTACCCTATGTTAATTAATTGAATTTAAATAAAAAAAAAACAAAAATAAAATAATAAAATATTTAGTTAAAATTAAAAAAGATTAATAGTGTTTTAAAGAACTTTGGTTTAAATATTAGTTCTTCCCATGGTTAACTTTTTTCTGTTTTAAAAATGACAGAATTGAAAGTTTAGCTAATACTTGGTAGAATATACATGTTTTCAAACACAAACGATTCAGTAAACATAATTGACCTCCCTTGTGATGTGTAAGGTGCTACGGAGATGAGAATGAGACATTCTTTTTCATCTAGGAACCTCATAATTGATTTGGGTGGAACAGATGTACTGTCTGCATGAGAAATTATAATTTAAGGTAGACTATTGACTTATGAATGAGAAACAGAGAGTACCACAGCAGATTTGCTGATAGGAAGATACATCCTGATGGTTTGATGGGGCAGGACCAGAGGCTCATATCTGAAGGGCATGTCTGACTTGGTTTGGACCTTTAGGATAAGTAGGATATCTGTAGATGGAAAGGGGCATTTGGGGAGAAGAGGAATCACGTGGGAAATGGCTGTGGAGGCAGTTAAGTGCATAACATTTTTATGCATATTCGTATTTCTATCATGTTGCGTATAAGACTAAAGTATGTGGAATGAATGAATGCTTATAAAAGTACAAGTAGCCTGTTGGGGCAGGGCAGGGAATGGGTAATAATAACTTGTTTTTGAGTGTTTTTTATGTGCTAGGCACTGTTCTAAGTGTTTTATATGTATTAACTCATTTAATCCCTTAGAATGGCTTTGTTGGGAAGATACCACTCCCCATTTTACAAATGGGTACATAGAGGTATAAGGAGGTTACTTATCTAAAGTCATATAGCTGGTAAGCTGGGATTTCCACTCTTAGTAACATGTTCTTAAAGGCAGAAGGGATGAAAAGGCTCTTATTCTGAATGCTATCACCAGAACATTACAGCCTTTTGAGGATGGAGTTATGAATGTTAGGCTCTGTGTTTTAGATGTTTATCTTGGGACTTAGACCAAAGAGATTCCAGGTGTTGTTTTTTGTGTTAATTCAAGAGGCGTGAAGAGGATCCAAGTTATGGCAGCATATTAGAAAGGAGGGGAGTGACTGGTGAAGTGGAAATGGCAGAATCTGTCAGTTGATTGGTTTTGTGCTGTGCTGGGGAGAGGTGTTGGGGAACAAGGCTCAGGGTTCTCTGAGCAAGCTAGGTGAACACCCATGCTTATCAAGTTAGGAAGCCTGGAGAAAGGAGGTTTGTATTTGAGAGGCATTTGGGTGCAGATGTTTATGGGAAGTTGAAAGTGAAGGTTGGTGCAAGCAATTAATTGTATTGGTCAACGTCTAGGCCCTGGTTTTATTTTTTAAATATGTGCAGCATTGAGTTCTTTCCCTTAAAGCAGGACATTTGCAGAACTGTCAAAAGGGAGCTGGAGAAGTGTCAGAGTTTTGTGTGATTTGGAAGAATTTTTGTCTTTTGTAATGTAAAATGGTTTCTAACTTTCTTAGAATTCCTTTAACCCAGGAATTGTTAGTGTCTTTGTGGTAGCCATGGGGTCACAACATCATTGTATTACACATTGGTCAATGGCTTTCCACATCTCTAGTTGATTGTGCAGCTAGACTTAGATTCAGGACCAGTGGGGCTCGGTTTTTGTGGCAGCTGTGGGAATAGAAGCTTGAATATAATAAATAATCTTATACCTGATGGGCTATCAGTGGTGACAAGATATTCACTTAGAGATGTCCTATAATTGGAATTATGGGAATACAAAAACGGTCCGTGGTTAGGACTGGATCTAAAGCTGGAAGCATCTGCATATAATTAGTAACTAAGATTATTTAGTATTAATTAGTAACTAAGATATGTTTGCATATCTACAATTGAGCAAGTAAATGTTCTCATACTTTCAGAACAAACATTTGGCTGTAGAGGAGATACCACTTTGTACCCATCTTGTTTCTTTGGTTTTTCATTGCTCTCTTTTCCCTCTGGGGTCTTAGATCCTCAAGTCATCTCTGTCTGGGCTGCCTGCCTCAGGTTACAGTTTATGTGTCTAGCTGTGTAGGATTGCCAGAAATGTTGCTATTTCTTCTTCCTCTTAGCAGTGGCATTTCTTGTGCACTCAGTGTATCCATACTCCCTACCAAATCCCCACCAAATATTGCACATGCCAAGAAGAATTTTGGGCCACCTCCCTGTGACTCCCTTCTTTTCTCCTAGACCTTGGCCCCTCAGGTGTAGGTTGTCTCCCTAGCTCTCCAGTGCTGTTGATCAGATGTTTTACTATTTCACTGACCTTTTCTAGTTGCTTTGGGTGAGGATCTTGATCTGCCGTAAGGTGCTTTGTCATACCCAGAGCAGAATGATTTTAAGTTATTACGTGCAATTGTTAGACCATGTACAAAAAGAGATTTCTTTGTCCTTAATACCTCAAAAAATATTTCATATGTGTTGTATTTCTGACTTTTTTCAGGTGGTTCTGTTCTCCCCAGTTCCGGAACTGAGGGATTCTTCAAAACTTCATGATTCTCTCTATAATGAGGATTGTACTTTCCAGCAGCTTGGAACTTATATTCATTCTATAAGAGACCCTGTCTGTAACAGAGTAACTCTGGTAAGTATATTTATTTTTAAAAGATTAGGTAGCTCTCTAAGAAATATGACTATCATTTCAAATTTGTCAGAATGCAGAATTTTGTCTGAAAAATAAAAAATATTTTTCATGATTTTGAAAATCTCTTACAATGTGTCATTTTTTGTACTATTTTACTTTAAAGTAATTCTGCTTAACTTTTCTACAGTTGCTTTATTATTAAAAAATTATTGAAAACAAATCTTGTTCAAATAGTTTAATTTTATGTTAGGATTTTTGTCTTTTCATTAAAAGTTCATCTTTTTTAGTGATGGTGACGCTTAGTGTATGTATAAAAATTAAACATTTCATTAAAATAACTTTTGGAAATGTTATTTATTTGTTTTTAAAGATTTTATTTATTTGAGAGAGAGAGAGAGCATGAGCAGAGGGAGAGGGAGAAGCAGACTCCCTGCTGAGCTTGGGAGCCTGATGCAGGGCTCGATCACAGAACCCTGAGCTCATGACCTGAGCCAAAGGCAGATGCTCAACCGGCTGAGCTACCCAAGCGCCCCTGGAAATGTTTTTTAAATAATCAAATTTACAGTTTCTGAAATTTGGACATATTCAGTTCCATTTGAAAAATACTTGTTTTTCATTTATTTTATTGAATTTTACTTTGACAGGCAGTCTTATAAAACATAGCCATTTTTAAGACATTCAGAGACTTAGAATGCACAAATTCTATTTACATGCTCCTGTTTGTTTCTGTTCTTTCCCCTAGGAGTTGAGTAATGGCTCCATGGTTAGGATCACTATTCCTGAAATTGCCACCTCTGAATTAGGTATGATTGAGGTCAGACCTCACTTCCATGTATTCTCAGTTTGATTGATAAGATTTGTAGTATTTGCTGATTTGCAGTAGTAATTGGGATTTTAAAAAATTTGCTGTTTTTCAAGCCATGGGATTGAAATTTTTACTTTGCAGAGAAGCTGGGGAGCACTTTTCAGTGTCTACTCCATGTGCTCTAAGGCTAGGGGTATACTTGAAGGATGTGCTACTTGAGTTTCTCTGAGATTTCTTACGTTGAAGAAGGCCATACAGTGAGTGGACATGCCCCTTTCAAGAAAATCTGAGAAACAAGGAAGCCTAAGCAACTAAAATAGCTTTTGGCGTGTGTGATGGCTTTTAATCATATAATAAATGTTTCAATTGCTAGATAAATTGAGAAATTAACATAATTGCCTTAATTGAATAAAACTTAATGTTATAGTCAAAATACAGTTAGGTGTATTTTAATAAAATTAGAGCCTGCTTAAGTTACTATTGAAACACAATTTGGAAAATACCAGGAGAATATTTCTGAACAGAGAATAGTAAAACTTTAGAATTGAAAGGATTTGTCAACAATCTTAAGAATTTATAGGAAAACTCGTAACATCTATTAGTTTCGAAATCTAAGTGGCAAAGCAAAGCATTGGCAGATTGTGTGATTTCTGGAATTTGCTAAGTAGTATAGAATGACTTTCATTTTAGGAAATATCTTTCATTGGTGTGGTAAAATGATACTATGAGTAGGTATAGGATACCTTACTTTTCGAAGAGGTATTTAGCCCATAATTTCAAGGCCACGTACCTTAGAAGTATAAGCCTAAATAAAATATATAAAAACAAATAATGGATTAAATAAAATAAATAAAAGTGAAGGAAAATCTTACTCTCTCATAGCCAAATAGAAGTCACTAAATTTCTGTACTTCACTTAGAAGTTTCTGTACTTTACTTATAAACATTCCTCAGCCCCTCAGGCAGTATCTGGTTTACACTTGTTTTGGATTCAACCACGACAAACTTGGTTATTTGGTTTTCTAGCATTTATTCTAGTTGACTCTAATCTTTGCTGTATGTGTACACACATAGCAAATTGATGAGAGAGAATATGCTGCTGAGGATGGCCTGGTGACAGTGGCAGTGGGAAGGGAAGAAGGGAAACCTCTAAAGATAAGATGTGAGAATACAAAAACATTGCGGTTTGGGGCCACTTAACTACGAAAAGCAGACCCAGGCCTCTTAGTGCAGTAGCCTGACAGTGTAGCACTGTGACTGATATTTCTACAATGGCTTTGAGTCACTAAGGAAGGTGAAAATTACGTAGTATTGGCTGATGCGTTACGTAAAACATTCATAATATGAATGGTGTTGGAAATAATTAAAAGTTATAAAGTTTTGGCTAGCAGGATGTTAACTCATTGAGAACATCTTTTAATGATAGTTAAGCATTGCTATTTGAGGTTGCATGTATTGAGTATTGGATATGAAATACTGAAGTATTCCAGCAGTATTTTGTGTGAACTTATTCATGTAGAAATTACATGTTTTTGATAGAATGACCTTTAATTTATTGTCCGAACTTGAGTATTTTTAAAGATTTTTTATTTATTTATTTGACAGAGATAGAGACAGCCAGTGAGAGAGGGAACACAAGCAGGGGGAGTGGGAGAGGAAGAAGCAGGCTCATAGCGGAGGAGCCTGATGTGGGACTCGATCCCAGGACCCCGGGATCACGCCCTGGGCCGAAGGCAGACGCTTAACCGCTGTGCCACCCAGGCGCCCCCTGAACTTGAGTATTTTTGAGAGCAAAATGGGGAGCTATTAGTAATTGCTGGGGCAGTGGGTATAAATCATTTCTGTCTCAGACAATCTGTTGATTGTCTTATTTCTGATCCAAAGTCAGTGAGCAGAAAGCTGCCCTGAGACCTCTTTCAATTCCTGTTGAATTCGGTAGTTGGTTTAAATTTCAGGTGATCGGCAGGGAATGTTTACATCCCGGTGGCTCTGTAATGAGAGTTTTCTTTTCAGAGTAATTGGCCTTTACACAGAAGTAGTTAAAAAACTCTTATTAAAAGGGGAAAAGAAATGCATATGGGAATCATACTTAATCTTTGTTTTTAATAGTGCAAACATGTTTGCAAGCAATTAAGTTTATCCTGCCAAAGGAAATTGCTGTTCAGATGCTTGTCAAGTGGTATAGTGTCCACAGCGCTCCGGGGGGACCCAGTTATCACTCCGAGTGGAATTTATTTGTGACTTGTCTCATGAACATGATGGGTTATAACACAGACCGCTTAGCATGGACCCGAAATGTAAGTACATGTAGTTTTGTTTTTTTTTTTCTGACTTATTCTGTTGTTGCCAATGTAATGTTTACATGATTGGTAATACAGTATTTAGAGTACTTAACAGATAATTTACTAATAGGTATACCTTTTTTTTTTTTTTAAGATTTTATTTATTTATTTGTCAGAGGGAGAGAGGGAGAGAGCACAAGGGGGGGGTGCAGCAGGAAGAACAGGCAGAGAGAGAAGCAGGCTCCCCGCTGACCAGGGAGCCCAATGCGGGACTCGACCCCAGGACCCTGGGATCATGACCTGAGCCAAAGGCAGCCACTTAGCCAGCTGAGCCACCCAGGCGCCCCTACTAATAGGCATACCTTAATCAACAAAATCGAATGATACTAAGGCTTATTGTGTCTATCTATCTATATGGTAAATCACATGTCATTTAATATTTAATGATAATGTTTTACTAGTAATTATTGAGTTTTATAACATGGGAAAGTGTGTTTGACTATAATTTCTCATTTCATCTTTGTAAAATGACTGCAAGTTATGCTAGGATTAGTGGTAATCATATTGGTTTTATTAATGAAGAAACTGAATCACAGAGAGAACACAGACTGATGATTTGCTCAAAACAGGGCCTAGACTGTGTCTTCTGAATGGTGGCTTCGTGTTCTTTTCTGTAGTCCATACTGTTTTCACACACAACTTGCTAGTCTTTGGGGAGGAAGGTTTGATTTGAGGGCGATTTAAAGGGATTTAGCCTAAGTGTCTGATAATGATGCAAAGCCATATCCCTCTCTCTCCACTCCAGAAGCTTTCTTAATAGGTAGGCCTTTAACAGGTTATTTACAAAACCAGCAGAGTAGTGTCTTTGGTATTGGTGATTCCTTTTGGCCCTAGAGATAACTCCCAGGACAGTCTTGCCTGGATCACTCTGAAGAAATCACTCCAGAACACACTTACCATTGTCTGGGTAGCTCAGCTGTACATTTTAGTCTTATACTAGTAAATCCATTTAAAAAATCACTTTTTTCGGGGCACCTGGGTGGCACAGTCGTTAGGCATCTGCCTTCGGCTCAGGGCGTGATCCCGGCTTTCTGGGATCGAGCCCCACATCAGGCTCCTCCGCTAGGAGCCTGCTTCTTCCTCTTCCCACTCCCCCTGCTTGTGTTCTCTCTCGCTGGCTGTCTCTGTCAAATAAATAAATAAAAATCTTTAAAAAAAAAATCACTTTTTTCTTCATTATGAATATATGTTCTGAGGAAAATCTGGAAAATGGGAGAATTAAGAAAATACTGCTCAGATAACCACTCTCAACATTTTTATATTGTCTTTTAGATAAACACAATATAAATGAAAAGTTCCAGTACCATTAAAAATTCTTAGGAAAAAACCCCTCATTTTATCATCTTCATAATAGGCTGCCATGTGGTTTTATCTTAATTAGCCAACAGCTAATAATAGAACGTTGTTAAATCAGTCTTTTTTCTCATTAGGAATAATTTGCAAACACAGATCTTTACAGCTCTAGTCATTTCCTAAGAATTTAACCTTAGAAGAGCTATTACTAGGTCAAATAATTTTCAAAAAGGTTGTCCCGTTGACATTCTCACTAGCTTTATTTAGAAGTGCCCATTTCAGCTTAGTGATGATTTGTGGTGTGGTGACCCTTTGCCGACTTAGTGAGACATTTTCTCTTATTCCTGTCTAAGTCAACGGGAATGGGTTTTTCAGATTCTCACTGGTTATTTATTTACTTATTTATTTAAGTAGGCTCCATGCCCAGTGTGGGACCCTGAGATCAAGAGTTGGTTGCTCTACTGACTGAGCCAGCCAGGAGCCCCTCTCATTGGTCATTTATAGTTGCTAATTTTTGACTCACATTTCATGTCCCTGCCTATGTTTCATTCTCTTCTCTGCCCAACAGCCAAGGTAATCCTGTCTGACAAAGTCAGGTCATGTCGCTCTGCTCAGAATCCTCCAGCACCTTCCCTTCCTACTCAGAGTAAAAGCCAGAAGCCTGCAAGGTGCCATGCCATGTGACCCATCCCTCTCTTACCTCTCTCATCTTGTCTCCTCATCCCTGTCTTGCTCACATTGTCCTCCCCACTGGCTTCCATTTCTCTTCTTGGAACACACCAAGCGTGTTCTTGCCTCTGGGTCTTTGCACTTGCTGTGAACTCCAGAGGAAAAAACCTTCCCCCCACACAAGACAAGCCTAGGCCTTTTTCACATGGCACCTCAGTGCAGCCTGCTCTGTCCATTCCATGTGGAATTGTTATCCCTCCCCATACTTTTTATCCCCCTTACCTGTTTTATTTTTCCTTTAGCACTAATTAAATATGCTGCATATTTTACTTATTTATATTGCTTGTGTGTCTCTCTTCCTTCTAGAATGTGAATTCAATGTAAGCAGGGATTTTTGTTTAGTTTTGTTCACTATCTCTAGGACCTACAGTAGTGCTTGGTATATAGATAGATGCTCAGTGTATTTGTTGAATGGATGCCCTTTCACGTCTGAATGAGATATTATTTTTAAGAATTTGTTTTTATTTTATCATATGAAAGAATTTCTCTCTGAAATTTTCTTGAGAAAAACCTTCCTGGGCAAATAGGGACAATTTTCTTATTTTAAACAGTTTCATGAAAATTGCTTTATTCCGCATTTTCCCGTTCTTCATTAAATATGAAGAAATCGAGCCTTACTGGAAACTAAGGATTTCTACAGTGCTTGGGCTTCTCGTAGTTCTTTTGTGTTACTGTGCTGTGGAACTTGTTGATGAATGCAGGTTGTGCTCCATTCTCTAGCAGAGAACCAGGCCCCCCCCTCAGGTTTCCATGCTAGGGGGAAGACTGAGCACCCACCATTTTTTCTTTTGTAAAGAAGGACAGGGCTTTCTGACTTATTTATTGGATAATAGTCCTAAAAGAGGGAATAAGGAAATCAGTTCTGAGGCTGAGATGCTTTCGCATTTATTTATAAGACTACATGATTAAACCCTTGCTCTTCTTTCGTCCTTACATCAAAGCTCAGGATGAAATGGTCCTCAGTGACAAATGGTTTTCATTTTGCTTTGTTCAGATATATCCTTTTTTGTTTTCATTTAAATAATGGGGTGGAGAGTAGGGAGTGCAGAATTTTTGCCAATGACTAGGTCCATGATTTTTGGCATTTTTTGGGGCCTTCCTTAATTTATTGATGTGTTAAATGAGAGGTCTGGACCAGATACTGTTTCCTTCTGGTTCTCACATTCTGTGAGTAGTTGCATCTGTGGTTGATGTTTTGTGTCCTTCAGGATGCTCATATTTTCATTAGAGGTTGAACCTCTGCTGGGGGCCAGGCGTGATGCCTGGCTTTTCAGATATGCATTAGGCAACATAGTTCCTTTCATGGACTCGACAGTCTCAGGAGAAGGCAGATAAGTATTTTACATCACGTTATGATAAATGTCAGGGATCTGCAGAAGCATATAACAGGGTTGGGTAACCTGCAGAATATTAAAATAATGAAAATAAAATAGATCCATATATGCCACAAAGAGGTATCTGTATCAGATAATTTGTTGTTGTTTTTCATAACACCAGGTCTTATAAATGTGATAACCATAACAAGGACATTCTTTATGACTGTGGTACTTAGAATATGTGAGAGAGAATATGTGTATGTAGGCGTGCGCGTATGTGCTAAATTTTGGTTGAAGGTTTAGGTAAGATAGTTAACAAATGCATCTGTTGCTTTGATTTTACTCTTGTCATTTTTTTTGGATAGTGTTGTGTGTGAGTTGGACTGTGTTTTCTTTGCTTCACAAGAAAATCTTTTCTCTTGATCAGTTTTAAAATTACTCAGTTTTAAAAACTATTCCATTTTATATTTAACATTTAAATGTCATTTATTTATGAATATTTAAATGTAAGATATTTAGCTTTAAAAATTACTTTATTGCTATCTATCTTTATATGAAATCAACTTTCATATGGGTGATATTGATTGACAAATATGTAAGTTTTTATAATAAAGCATTGGAAAATAGCCATTGCCATTTATGGGCTTATGGTTGATTAATTGGTAGTTCAGTGACACGTGAAGTAGCAGAGGTGGCAAAGGTGATGCTGGGGGAACTGAGTAAGACTGAACTGTGAGAAAGATGCTTTTATGTAACTGTATGAGTTAGGATAGGCTAAATATAACTAAGTCCTCAAAAGGTATAATGGCTCACGCAATAAAAATCTAAGTCTTGCTCATATATAGTACTTAGTAGGTGAACAGGCTGCACAGTTACTAGGGACCCAGGCTAATGGAGCATCTGCCGTCTTCAACATGAGGCTTCAAAGATTCCAAGATTGCCCCGGGGTTGACTCCATCAGTCAGGTACAAAGGAGAAGAGCCTGGAGGAGCATACACAGGAGTTTTTCATGAACAGGGCCTGAAAGTGGTAACATCTTTTTTTTTTTTTTTCTTCTCTTCTCCTTTCCTTTCCTTTCCTTTCCTTTCCTTTCCTTTCCTTTCCTTTCCTTTCCTTTCCTTTCTTCCTCTTTCTCTTTCTCCTTCTCTCCCTCTCTCCCTCTTTCTTTCTTTTCTTTTCTTTTCTTTTCTTTTCTTTTCTTTTCTTTTCTTTCTTTCTTTCTTTTTCTTTTTTTAAAGATTTTATTTATTTATTTGTCAGAGAGTGAGCGAGCACAAGAAGGGGGAGCGACAGGCAAAGGCAGAGGGAGAAGCAGATGCCCTGCTGAGCAAAGAGCCTGGTGTGGAACTCGATCCCAGGACGCTGGGATCATGACCTGAGCTGAAGGCAGACACTTAACTGACTGAGCCACCCAGGCATCCCTATCATCCACTTTCATTCATAGTCACACTGTCATAGGGCCATACCTTTCTCTGAGGGAGGCAGGGATATGTAGCCTAGCTGTGGGTCCAGGAGAAAGAGGAGAACTCTTTACTTTGAAGAGTAGCTACCTGTCTCTGCCATAGAATTGTTAGCCTGTCCACTGTAGACAGACTCTAAATAATAATGTGTGCTTGTTTCTGACATTTGGCTAACATTGGGTTGTACTTAGCATATTTGGGATATGGCTAAAGGTTCTTGTTTTACTAAAGCAGTGGTGATCTGTGTCCTCCCAGTAGTCGGGGAGGAAAGGGAACCACCATTGCAGTGCCTGTGAGCCGAGGCACTGTACTAGGTGCCTTGCATATATGATTTCATTTCTTCTTCACAGCCCCCTGAGAGGAAAAGTATTCATGTTTTTCCAGATGAAAAAATGAGTTTTGGTGACTTTCCTTAGTTTCCATAATTGGTGGAACTGATAGCTGAATTCTTTAAGATGATCAGTTAATTTATATGATTTTATCTTTTTTGGGGTTTTCTTTCAGTTTGACTTTGAAGGATCACTTTCCCCAGTCATTGCACCCAAAAAAGCAAGGCCTTCTGAGACAGGATCTGATGATGTAAGCCTTATTATTTCTTGATACTACAAATTAATTTGTGAGTACTTGTACTGGAATCTACAGAAGTGGTACTCTTACTGATTTGTGTGTATTTCTAACACCCTTTGCTTCATTTTGATACTGAATAGCGGTTATTTTGAAGGTTGGATATGTTATGTTTCCTGTGGTTATTCATATACTTTTGTCTTTAATGATCATCTAAAAATTACTGAACATAGATAATACTGCATGATTTGAGTTTGGATTTGTAGCTGTTTTACTGTTAATTAATCCTCTGGCTTAGGTTCTCAATCATATTAGATTCCATGGGTATATTCTTAAGTGATTCAAAACAATTTTTTTTAAATTGAGGTATAATTTACATGAACTAAATGCCCAGATCTGAAGTTTGCAGTTTGATCAACTTTGACAAATGAACACTCATTGTAACCCATACCCCTCTCAAAGCACAAACATTTCCATTATTCCATAAAGTTTCCATGTGCCATTTTCAATCATTCCCTTCCTTCCCTTCCTCTATTCTTGAAGCAACCACTGATTTGAATTCTATCACTATAAGTTAATTTTGCCTGTTCTAGAACTTGATGTAGATGAAATAATGTGGTACATAATCTTTGGTATAAAGGTTTCTTTGATTTAGCATGATGTTTTTGAGATTCATCCTAGGCGTGGCAGATATCAGCAGTTTGTGCCTTTTATTGCTGAGTCGTGTGAATATACCATAGTTTGTTTATACATTCTTCTGCTGATGGACACCTAGGCTGTTTCCCTTATTTGACTATTATGAATAAGGCTGCCGTCAGTATTCAGTGACAAGTATTTGTGGACATATATTTTCATTTCTTCTGGGTTAATACCTAGCAGTGAAATTGATGGGCCATTGCTGGATCCCAAACTCATTATACCTCATTACAATCTGACCAGTGCTATATGAGAGTTCCTCTTGTTCTTCATCTTGGCCAACATTTGCTGTTGTCAGTCTTTTTCATTTTAACCATTTGAGTGTATATAAAGTAGTTTCTCTTAGGTTTTAATTTGCCTTTTCCTCATGACTAATGGTGTTAAACACTTCTTTATGTTTTTATTGGCTACTTATCTTTTTGTCAAGTTTCTGCTCCAACTTTTTACGAGTTTTTAATTGGATTTTTAAAAATATTTATTGAGCTGTAGAAGTTCTTTGTATATTCTGGATATGAGTTGTGTATGTTTTGGGAATATTTTCTCTTCAGTATATGACTTAATAGTGTTTTTTGATGAACAGATTTTTAAAATTTTTCATTACTCATCAATTTTTTACTTCTATGGTTTGTTCTTTCTGTACCTGGTCCAAGAGTGTTTAAGTTAGAATAACACACTGTATTAAACCTTACAAAAACATCAGTGAATTCCAGGACCTGAAAATAGCATATCATATTCTATCAACATGATACAATAAATCAAAGTGGAAACCAGAACAGACTGAATACTTGGAAAATGGAGTACAATCAGTGTGAACATAAAATTCAGTTGATTATTAGGTTGTAATTGCCAGCCCCAGCATCTTATAAACATAGATAAATATACTAACTGGATACAGTGGACTTCTCACCTTACCAAAACACAGATCAGTGTAATGGTCAGTAAACTTGCCTATCTACACTTCCCACCTTTTATTCTGTACTTTTGGCTTCATAAGAAATCACCTAAGTTAATCTTAATTTTCTTTCTCAATCTCTATAAATAGTGGGATTCTTCTCTCAGTGTCTTTCCTAATAGGGCATGACTAAAATTTTTCAAATGGGTTTTGAAGTGGTTTGTCTTAGTGTCTATTGCTGGCATCTAGAAATTGCTTAGCTATTTTGATGTGGGTCTAATTTTTAAGCTTTGTGATTTTTTTCAACTTAATGTGAAAATAGAACTTGAATCGTTTTAATGATGACATCACAAGGAGGCATTATTTAAAAAATTAATATCTTCTTTATTTTTCTCAGGATTGGGAGTATTTACTAAATTCAGACTACCACCAGAATGTTGAGTCTCATCTTTTGAATAGATCTTTATGCTTAAGTCCTTTGGAAGTTTCACAGATGAAGGATGAGGATTTTTCACAGAATCTTATTCTGGATTCTTCTACACTTCTGTTTACTCATATACCTGCAATTTTTTTTGTTCTTCACCTTGTCTATGAGGAGCTTAAGTTGAATACTCTAATGGGAGAAGGAATTCGTTCACTTGTTGGCCTTCTTGTTCAGTTGGCAAGGTAAATATTGTTTATAGATTAGAAACTGCCAAGAGGTTCTTAGATGACTTGATCTCAGCCCTGAATGTCATACAGGAACCTTGCAAATAAATTTCTGAAATCTACCTTTTCAGAAAACCAGAGCATTTTTTATAAACCACAGAAGTGTTTGAAGGTACTGGCTATGAAAAGGCCTTGTGGGTTGTTATGGGGTTCTTAGTCTTTGTCCTAAGTTTAGTGGGAAGTCACAAAAGTGTGTTAAAGAACGGAGGTGACCTGTTCAGCTCTTCATTTTGACAAGATGACCACACTGTGGTGGGCGTTCTAGAACACCTGCTGTTTTACAGTAATTCCTAAATTCAAATAGGAGGTATAGTTAACGCAGTCGTAGTTTACATGTATGAATTGTAGGTATTGTGATCCCTGTTTTAATGATGACGAAACTTGTCTAAGTTTGTTTCTAAGAACATGAATATTGTTTGCTAGTTGAGGGTTCTTTTTGCTGTGTTTTTGTTTTCTCAATCTGTGGTTGTCCCTCTCTTTGAGGCTCTTGTAGTGTGTCCATAATAAGATTGTGTTTGGCACTGAATTCTGAAGGTCAGATTTGGGTGCTGTTTCAGCCTTTGTGACCCTTGGTAATAAAGAAAGTTGAATTTGAATTGAAATGTCAACCTCTGAGTTAAGATTATAACAAATGTTCTAATTTCTGTGATCTTCCTCGAGAATCTGAAATTCTTTTCTGAAATATGGCAATTTTAATTGATGGTCAGTTTCTTTTATGACAAATCACTACTAGCATGAAAATTCTTTTGTAATGAAATGACTTCTAAACCATAATCGTGGGTTTCTGAAATAAGTAACATTTTTATAATGTTTACATTCTTAAAGCTATTTTTTACATATGTATCTTATTTAATCTTCAAAACTTCTGCGTGAGTAAAGGAGAATTTACCTACTTTCTGGAAGAAAATATGAGGTTCATAGAGATAACTTGCTGAAGACAATAAAACAAATAATGGAAGAGAAACTAGTTTTACCCCCATAAAATTTATCTAGCAAAAAGTTTGGGTTGTGTTTGTTATTTTGGGCACTTCAAGGTCCAGAAATAGAATAAAGGGACTCTAGATTTGATGATCTTCTTTGTCATAAGTTCTTTAAATTGAAAAATTGAACCGATGAATCCTAACTCTGTGGGGGAAAATGCTTTAATACCTTTCTTGTCATTTCTTTTTTTATACGCGCTTATCGTTTTAGGGATTTAAAATTGGAACCTTATGTAGATCATTACTATAGAGATTACCCAACACTTGTCAGAACTGCTGGACAAGTGTGCACAATTGATCAAGGTAAGTGTTGAAGCTGTTAAACATTTTCTAAACTGTGAGTGATGTTTGCTTATATTTTTCTCGGTGAATAGCACTATATTTCTTACCTCTAGTGCCTAAGTCAAAGATGGTATCTTTCCATCAGGTAGATTTCAGTTTGTAGTGTTTGAGCTCTGACATACAGTACGAGATAACATTAACCTCTTCAGTGTGTGGGAAAAATTTTACCCGTCCCCAAGTGCTAAGGATGCTTTGCTCTAGAGCTGTCTAATCAGTAGCAAACAACCAAATGTTACTTAAATTAATTCATACTGAAAATTCAATTCCTTATTTAGTTGCAGTAGCCACATTTCAAGTGCTCAGAAGCCACATAGGGTAGTGGCTGCCATATTAGATAGTACAGGTACAGAACATTTCCATCACCACTCTACCACCGTAGACCTTGAGCTACAGGGACTCAAGATCGGAGCCCAGTTGTTAGAGTGGAATCCTAGGGTTCTCTTGTTTTCTCACCTTTAGGATTAGGGTACAAAATTTTGGTTAGATTCTTTATATGCCTTGAGTACAAGAATTTGCTAAATTTCCATTCAGAATGGGATACAATAGTAGTCATTTAGATTCTGCATATTATAATATAGTCAGTTATTTTCTGTGGCAGAAAACATGAAGTATTTTGGAGAAAAATGTTATTCTGATTGTTTCCAAATGGCAGATACTGATATTTTCCCTTTAGAATAAAATGGTATTGTGGGGCACCTGGGTGGCTTAGTAGATTGAGCATTCGACTCTTGATCTTGGCTCAGGTCCTCATCTCACGGTTGTGAGTTCAAGCCCCATGTTGGGCTCCATGCTTGTCGTGGAACCTACTTTAAAAAAAAAAAAGTAAACGGTATTATCTTAATGTATTCTTGTGTCTTTATAAATGTTTATCTAATTCTAAAGGTCAAACAGGATTTATGCATCATCCATCATTTTTTACTTCTGAGCCACCAAGTATTTATCAGTGGGTGAGTTCTTGTCTGAAGGGTGAAGGAATGCCACCCTATCCTTACCTTCCTGGAATATGCGAAAGAAGCAGACTGGTAGTCTTGGTATGTATTGCCTACCTTGTTTATTTTTTTCTTTTTAGACTTAATTTTTAAAATTATACCAAAAAATTTACTTTTTTTCATTTTGTGTACATTTCTGTGAATTTCAACAAATGTATAGGTTCATGTAATTACCACCATAATTAGGCCACAGAGCAGTTCCATCACCCCCAAAACTTCCCACAAGCTTTCATGATTCATCCAAGTTGTTGCCTGTGTCATCAGTTTGTTGCATTTAATTGCTGAGCGCTAGTCCTTCGTGGGATGTTTCTCAGTGGTTACCCATTCATCTGTTGAAGATATTTGGGTTGTTCCCAGTTTTTAGCAGTTATGACTATAGCTCCTATAAACATTCATGCCTGGGTTTTTGTGTGAATGTAAATTTTTATTTCCCAAGGGTAGATACCCAGATGTGGGATTGATGGTTATAAGGGTAAGTATTTTTCAGAGCAGCCATACCATTTTACATTCTCACCATCAATTGTGAGAGTTCCAGTTTCTCTACATCCTTGTCAGTGTTTGGTATGGTCATGATTTTTAATTCTTGCTATTTCTGATAGATGTGTCGTAGTATCTCATTGTGGTTTTAATTTGCATTTCCTTAATGGCGTATGATGTTTAGAGAGTTCTAGATAGGAGGTTTTGTCAGCTATGTGGATTGTAAATATTTTCTTCTGGTTTGTAGCTGTCATGTCTGATCATTTTCTTAATGTTTCTTTTAGCAGAGCAAAAATGTTTAATTTTATTGAAGCCAGTTTATCCAGTTTTTCTTTTGTGGATAGTGCTTTTGGTGTCTAAGAATTCATTGTTTAGCTTTAGGGCACAGTTACTGTCTCCTGTGTTTTTTTTGCAGAAGTTTATAGTTTTATGCCTTATACTTAGATCTATAATCCATTCTGATAATTTTTTTTAAAATAAGATATAAGGTTTAAGTTAAGGTTATTCCATTTGGGTGTCCAATTCTTTTAATCCCATTTGTTGAGAAGACTCTCCTTTCTCTGTTGCTTTTGTACTTTTGTCAAAAATTAATTGGCCACACTTTTGTGGATCTATTTCTGGGCTTTCTACTGTAGTCCATTGATCTGTGTTGCTGTCCACACTGCGTTCATTACTGTAGCTGTATAGCGAGTCTTAAAAATTGGTTAGTGTGACAATTCCTTTTGTTACTCTTCTTTTTCAGGATTGTTTAGCTGTTTTAGTTCCTTTGCCTTTTCATTTAAATTTTACAATCAGCATGTCAGTAGCTACAAAAAAATCCTACTTGAGTTTTTTCTCCAAAGAAACACATCTTTACTTACTTTAAAAAATTAGTTCACTTTGAATAGTTAATACATATCCAGGGTCAAACCTTCAATAGAACCAAAGGACTTTGGTAAAGGTGTGTTCTTTCATGCTCCTGTTCCTTAGTCCCTTCTCCCAGGAGCAGCTGGCTTACAGGTCCTTTGTGTACCTTTCCAGAGATGGGGCCTTCCTGGGCTTACAGGAGAACCCCATGCTTTTGTCTCCTCCACAGGTTATCACTGGTTGTCAATGTCTTTATACCCCACATGTCTTTTCCTTAAAATGCATACTGCTCTGCTTCATGTTGAGAGAGGCTTCAGAGTTCCCTGTGGCTCTGAAACAGACATGTAAAATAGTGGTTCTGCTTTTTTTAAAAAATGGTGGTAAAATCTACATAATGTGATATTTATTATTTTAACTGTTCTTAAGTGTACATTTAATTCAGTGGCATTAAATACATTCACAGAATATTAAGAGCAGGTTAATCCCAGAACTTTCACATCCCTTGATGGTTGTGTCGAAACATTTAAGCGAAACCACTGAATATATTGGTCCTGTCCGACTCTGCTGAATGGGGGGTAGACCTGGTATAGTCTCTAGCCACAAAGAGGAGCCAGAGAAATACGAATATACCAAGTCGGTCAGCCTCCAGCTTAAATTATGTTAGTCAACTTACAGGTATTCATATTATGACTTTTTTTTTTGTTAGATATGTTGTTAGGTTCAGGAATATATCATTTGCAATGCTTGTATTGGTTTAGAATATAGGATTTTTAAGATTGTCCAGCATTGTAGTAAACTTTTAATAGAATTGTGCTACTTTCTTTCAGGAAAAAAAAAAAGCTACTTGCAGGTGCAGCTCTTGGTGGTAGTAGCAAGTAGCAAATATTCAGATGAGAACTTTGAAGGCCAAAGTGGAGAACGGTTTGGGTTAGGGTTAACTTAACAGAAACAATCCAGGTTTCCATCAGTTGATGAATAGAGAAAGTTTGGTAAATCTGCGTAGTGGACTGCTACTCAGAAATAAAACAAAGCACTGATGCGTGCAGTAATGTGAATGAATCTCAGAGGAATACTAAGTTAAAGAAGTAGGACACAGAAGATTACATATTCTAAGATTCCATTTATGCGACATTGTAGAATAGGCAAAACTATAGGGAAAGAAGACAGGTGAATTGTTTCTGGTGTAGGAGGAGTGGGCTGTCTACAGAGGGTATAGGAGAGGTTTTTTGGTGTGATGGAAGTGTTCGATATCGTGACTGTAGTAGTGGTTATATTATTGTATAATGTTTGTCAATACTCACAGCTGTACACCTAAAATGGGTGAATTTTCCTGTATGTAATTATACCTCATTCGTTTAAAAAATAATGTTAATTTTCTCCTTATGCAGAGTATTGCACTCTACATACTTGGTAATGAGAGCTCTGTTTCCGAGGAATCCTCACAGTATTTATCCAGAATAACTATAGGTAAGTCAGTGTAGTGTTAGGCTTCCCAAAATGAATTATTTTTTTCCAAAACAAATTTTTATAAATTCTGATATCAGAGTTGAAATTAAAAAATGAAAAATTTCCTAAGTGTTTGCTTTAGAGGCCACTTCTGGCTTCATTTTAGAGGTGACCTTTTTTACTGTTCTAGTCTGCAGTCCACAGCTGATTTTCAGAGACCAGGAGTAGTTCAAATTTAACAATTTTTTTGTTTCTCTAGTGTATGTAAAGAGGACTATTTTAGCCTCAGGGAAATTATTAGTTTCCAGCCTGCCAAAGGATTGCTTATTTTGTTATTTTTTAGGAGTTATTTGTTACTGAATTTTTATTTCCAAAGGTCTTCTATGTGTTATATGCTTTTTAATGAGGATGACTATCAAAATAAAATTTCACTGTGTTGCCTTTTAGCCCCCCAAAAGTCACAAGCAGAACAAGAAGAAAACAGGTGACTTTTATTCAGATTGTGCTTGTATATTAGAAATATAAAGCACTATTGTGTTTTACTGTTGAATAACTTCATGTTTCATTCCCTTACAGGTTTAGTTTTAAGCATTCTACATCAGTTTCTAGTCTAGCTGAACGATTAGTTGTCTGGATGACTAATGTAGGTAAGGTAGTCCTTGTTACTTTTTACATGTCTTTGAGATGCTGGTGCCTGCTTTCGCCCAGACACCACCTTCCTCAGTAGGCCCAGTTCTAGAACTGGGAGGCAGGACAGGGGCTCTCACTCTGTGAAAGGGTCCTGCAGGACCAAGATTGTGGCCCGTTAAGCCACACTTCCCTGACCTTGTCACAGCTTCCATAGCATAATCCTGCTATACTAGCTTTTTACCTCTCATTGGGTAAGAAATGTTTATTTACTATTCACCTTAGGCCAGTCAAAGCTGTGACTCTGCAGACTGGCCTCAGAATGGAGGACCTTAGTCATTACACATTCACACTTGAAGCTTTTGTACTACTCACATATCAGAAGGGAGTATTTCTGGTAAAATCTAAAAGTAATTATACAGACATTTCAGGGTATGCTTTTGAAGAATATAGGCTAGTGATGGAGGCTCCAAGATGAGGATACAGTTGGGAGGAAGAGATGGGAAGAAAGGAGTTCCCTATTCCCTTTTCCCAAAGCTGGTGCTCTTAGGCTTTAAACGGAGTAAAATACTAAAGACATTTTTTTTGAAAATGAAGAGCTAAAAAAACCTTTAAGTTATGGATATGAAGATATAAAAAAATGGCAGTGTTGGGGCGCCTGGGTAGCGCAGTCGTTAGGCATCTGCCTTCGGCTCAGGGCGTGATCCCAGCATTCTGGGATTGAGCCCCACATCAGGCTTCTCCGCTAGGAGCCTGCTTCTTCCTCTCCCACTCCCCCTGCTTGTGTTCCCTCTCTCGCTGGCTGTCTCTCTCTGTCAAATAAATAAATAAAATCTTTAAAAAAAAAAAGTGGCAGTGTTATGGACTATGTTATAATGTAGTGATGTAATGAATATTACAGGATATCTAAATTCTTAAAGAGTATTTTAAATGTCTTCGTTTTTTTCTCTTTTCTTATATGCTTCCTTGAAAATTACAATAATTGTCCTATAGAACTACAGATAGGATACCTGTCCTGAAAACTATTAGGTGAATTAGTTCTATTTGTATGTTATATAATATTTAATAAGTGTTAGTCTCATAAGGAAACATTTTTACCTCAATAATTGATCAACTTTCATTATTAATAAATAACATAATATAAAATTTAGAAAATCATCATAAGAAAAATAAATTTTACCTGAGGATTTGAAAAATTTTAAATATGTAGTGTGGTAAAATACAAAAGAATGTATAAAATGTATAGAGAATAATAATAAGGTGAATATTGTTGTCTACTGGTCACCTACCATTATAAATAGAACATCGCTAGTGTATTAGAAGGCCCTGCATCTCTGCTCCACGTGATAATCTTCCTCTCACACACTCTCCTGGTAACCACGGCCCTACCTAAATTTTGTACTACCTCATTTTTTCCGTAGTTTTATCATCTTTATATATTGGTTGGTATTGTATGTCTTTGAACTTCATATAAATGAACGTAGATATAAATTATTTTTTTCACTCCATCCATGTTGACACGTGTAGCAGTAGGTCATTCATTTTCACTGCTACATACTCCATTGTTTGACCACAGCACCATTTATTTATCCATTCTATTGATGATAGCAGTTAGGCTGTTTCTTCCCTTCCCTCTTTTTGTCATAGTGAATAGTGTTGCTACTGGGTATTTTAGTAGCTGTGTCCTGGTGTACTTGTGTACAAGTTTCTGTATGGCTGTTAATGCACCATAGAGGTGGACCTATCTGTACCTGCCACGTGTTTTCCAAAGTGATTGTACCAGCTGTGGGTGGGACTTACTGCTGCTCTACATAGTTGCCAACACTAGCTGTTGATTTACTTTAATATTTGTCAAGTGAGTGGGAAATTATAATTTTGGTGATTTTAATATGAACTTTCCTGATCACTTTTCATATGTTTATTGCCCATTTGTGTTTCCTCTTTGGGAAAGTCTTTTTGTCCTTCCGTTCTTTTATTATTTTTTTTAAAAGATTTTATTTATTTATTTGACAGAGTGAGTGAGAGAGCAGAAGCAGGGGGAGGGAGGGGTGGAGGGAGAGGAAAAAACAGGCTCCCTGCTGAGCCTGATGCAGAGCTGAGCTGAAGGCAGATGCTTAGCTGACTGAGCCACCCAGGTGTCCCGTTTTTAGTTCTTTTAAAGAGAACTTTTATACTAATCCTTGATGTCAAGACACTAGTCTGGTAGTAAGATGAATAAAATTGATTTCTTTTTTGTCAGGATAGATGATGATTAACTTGAGTCAGAGGATAATTGGGACAGTGACAGGTCTAAATGAAAAATTTTCTCCCTTCCTTTCATCACAAGGTTTCACTTTAAGAGACTTGGAAACTCTTCCCTTTGGAATTGCCCTTCCCATCAGAGATGCAATTTACCACTGTCGCGAGCAGCCTGCTTCAGACTGGCCAGAAGCTGTCTGTCTCCTGATCGGACGTCAGGATCTTTCCAAGCAGGCCTGTGAAGGAAACTTACCCAAAGGGAAATCTGTGAGTGTCAGCATAGAAAGTTCGAAGTTCAGATTTAGTCTCAAAATCAAAGTAGAAATGTTCTTCATTTTTCTTTTAAGTCTTTCTACAAGTGTATATATCGGTTTGTCTTTTATATTGTATGCCATATGGAGTTTGTAATTCAGCAGATTTTATTTATAAATTGAACATGGGAACATTTTGTGAAGGCTCTTTCTTGCCTAGACCTTTCCTTTGAGTCAGGACAAGTGCTGAGTCAGTAGATCCACTACCATGACTCTTTCTCTACTTGTACTATATTGGTAATTAAATATATCCTCAATTTGAATATGTAACTATTTTCTCTTTCATACTTTTTTGATGTGTTGAATTTCTTGAATTTAACCTTTTAAATAGGTGTAAATATATCTGTTTAATCACATAAAACTGAAGCTCCAGGAAAGGATTTTTTAGGAGCTGGGATGGGGGACACTAAAGTTGTTTAGAAGATGTCTTAGGTTATTCCTCCTGAAATTCTGTTCTTTGTCAGTCTCCTCTGCTTTTATAAAGAATGGGTTCTGAGAAGCCTACAAATAGAAAATGAAATACATCATTACTCTTCAATTATCTCTTTTAAAATCAGCTTCTTTTAAGACTTAAAAATGGAATTTCAACTACTTTTTCTAGAACTCTATTTAACTTAAAAAGATATAAATGGTAGCACTACATTACCTTGAGGATCATAGAGATTCAGGGATGATTTTCCTACTCTTGGTGTGACTCTCGTACTTTGGGGTTTTTTTTGGTTTTGTTTTTGTTTTTAGAGTGAGTGGGGTGAAGGGGCAGAGAGGGAGAGAGAGAATCCTAAGCAGGCTTTTCGCAGCATGAAGCCCGATATGGGGCTCAGTCTCATTACCCTGAGATCATGACCTGAGCCGAAATCAAGAATTGTACGCCCAACCAACTGAGCCACCTAGAAGCCCTGTTTGTATTTTGTTTATATCCCCAGGAGAACAGCACAAATTTGCCTCATCTTGTATTAGCTTTTGAACCAACACATATTAATCAAAGTATTGTAACTATTTATAATTCACATTAGGTCTTAGGCTATTAATGCTTCTTCAGAGCTTCAGAGTCTGTATCAAAATTTAATTCCTAACATCAGAGTTGCCTACTGTCTCTATGAGAAAAGCAGTTTCCGTGGGATCCCATCTCTGGCAGGTTGGCCCAGCATATCTCTCTTATAATCTGCACTCATATAATAGCTCTTAGTTGAATTAGTGTTTGTCCTACTTTAAACAGAAAACCTTTTTTTTTCTAATATGATTATTCTTTCCTTTACCAAGATAAGTTTTAGCTTTTATACCTCATTTGTTACTGTGAGTGAGAGCAGTTTAACATCATTATCACTAAAACCAAATGGTATTAATAATCTTTGATCTATTTAGATGTCATTTTAAGTAATTCTATCTAAATTCAGTTCAGTTATCTGAGGTTACATTTTATATTATTTGAGGCTACCTTTTATGACTCATTGAATTTCAATTTATCAGCTATTTGGATCTATACTTTATAGCTAAGTCTCCCAGTAGAATAGTTTCTTTTAAACTTAGATATTCCAGGGCGCCTGGGTGGCTCAATTGGTTAAGCGACTGCCTTTGGCTCAGATCACGATCCTGGAGTCGCAGGATCGAGTCCCGCATTGGGCTAACTGCTCAGCGGGAAGTCTGCTTTCTCCCTCTGACCCTCCCCCCTCTCATGTTCTCTCTCTCTCAAATAAATAAATGAGTAAAATCTTAAAAAAAAAAAAGATTAGGTATTCCATAGGAACCATAATGAATATTAATGAACTAAGTTAGAGGGATCAGTTAGTCATATCTGCTATAATTTTTTTTAGGCTAATGTTGCTTCTATGTTAAATGTTGCAAAACTTTAGCATTTTAACTAGGAGTTAGTCTTTTGTTAAAGGAGTATAAAGTTCTTCAGAGAAAATGAGATTTTATGCTATTGAATTATTTGGATGGGAAGGCTCATATGAAAACACATGCTGAGTTTCTGAGGACAGAATGATAATCAAGGGATTAACCTTTTTCATTTGTTTTGCTGCAGCCACTTTCTGATTAAGACATTTTTGTTTAGGACATTCTTATTTTGAAAAAAGGTGAAAATCAATAATGATCCATTTAAAGTACTAAAGTAAAATATGTTCAACTTCCTCTAGCCCTTGGTATATATCCTTCCAGTTGTTTCTTCTGCTTATATTAATTGAAGATAATATTTATGTTTGTGTGGGTTCTTTAGTAATAGTGAGTGGATTTCATATTCCACTTGCAGTAATTTGTTTTCTTTTTAAGATATTTAGGATATAGTTAGATTTTTTTAAATTTATTTAGAATGCTTCGGTGGAATCAGCTTCCTGACTGTTGTCCTAAATTTAATGTTTTTCCCTTGGCTCAATAAACAGTTTTCCCAAGTGAGCAATAAATTGTACTTTTAAAAAAGACTTCTAGATGAGAGTCCTAGTATACACTGGGAACCCAAACCAGCCTTGCTTCGGAATACATATTTTCTCTGTACGATAGTCACGGTACATTATCCCGTATATCCTTGTGTTCAGTAAGTGCATGGTGTTTGGTTTTTAAATTATTATTACAACCAAGTCTGTTACTCAGGTGCTCTCATCAGATGTTCCTTCAGGAACAGAAACTGAGGAGGAAGATGATGGCATGAATGACATGAATCAGGAGGTTATGTCGTTAATATGGAGTGAAGATTTAAGAGTGCAGGACGTGCGAAGGCTTCTTCAAAGTGCGCATCCCGTCCGTGTCAATGTAGTACAGTACCCAGAACTCAGTGATCACGAGTTCATTGAGGAAAAAGAAAACAGGTAAAGGAGGCATGTTGTTATCTGTTGTCAGTGTTTCTTAACACTGAAAACCCTAAAAAGACATTTCAGAGTTAGAAGTACCATGTATTTTAAGTTTTTATCCATCCTTGGTAAGCCATACATTTTTTCAAAATATTTTGTCATTTGATAACACAAGAGTGTCTGATGACATAAGTAACCCTCCTCCTCTCAAAATACAGCTGTGTGCTATTTAGAAAGTCCATTTTGCTTAGTTACTGTAAGAATTTACAAACAAAGCAAAACTCTGAACTCCTTTTTCTGTATCTTGATGAGGAAAAAAATATGTGTGTGTGAATATGTGTATATATATATGTATATGTATGTGTGTATATATATATGTATATGTATGTATATAAGTTTTAATGTAGCTTAAACTTATACCACTATTTTTTTTCTGATATGATAGGTAATACTCTATAAATCTTCTCTACTGCCATTCTCTAACATATATTATATCCCATGATAATTGTAATACTCAGTAGTAACCATCCTGTGATATTCCAGAGCCTTGGGACAATTCAACTTATATTTGAAAATTCTCTCCTGTCCTGTTACCTGCTGTGTCTCTGTTACCTGTCATTTTCCACCACTGTTTTCTGGTTCTTTTTGCATTGCTTACAGTCGTCCTGCTTTATGGAGAAGGATCATCCTATACCGAGCCACAGGGTGCTGAAGATCTGAGTTAGTCCTAATCTGCCTCTCATTGTTTGCTCTCCATGTGTACCTAGGTATTAGTCACCTATAACTGAGGAGTCTGAGGGACAGAGAAGTTGTGTGAAAACATAGTGGCTGGTGTGGGCTCTGGATGCGTTGGGTGTCTTTGGATGAATGATTTAACTTCTTGCTGCCTCAGTTGTTTCAACTATAAGAATAGGCATAATTGTAGCATTCATACCTCACAGGGTTGCTCTTTGTGTAGAGTGAGTTATATCTATATAGTGCTTAGAACACTACCCAGTACGTAGTAAAGCTCAGTGCAATTAGCCATGATTATTAACTGAGTTCATTGATTCTATGAGGCTAGTTTTTTTTTTTTACCTTTACAATCAGTTATATCTCAGATAGAAGGGATTATAGTATTTTGTTTTCATTATTACAGTTTTGTGGATTATGTTTAAGGTTTCTGCTAAAAAGTTCTATGGGATATGGCCTTGAGCTTTTTGGATTCTAAATTAACATGGGGCACTGTTCCTAAAGAATCTTGAAACAGCAGATTTTTCTCACCAAAAAAACTAGAAAAGTAGCTGTATGTGTGTACAGTTAGGGAGAAAAACATACTTATGAATAGCTTTGTCTGCAAAGAAAATGTTAACCTCTGATGGGGTATTTCTGTAAGCTAACACAGATATCGCAGCAAAAGATAGAACTTTTGTTAAGTGTTTCCTGGTTATAAATGCCCCTACTTCCACAATTTCTTTTTGATTTTGCTTTAAGGGGCTATATGGAATGTAATTTAACATAGAAACAAGTAAGTGTGGTGTATTAGTTTCCAAATATAGCCCACTGAAACCATTTTAACTCTGAATGTAACTAATTTATAGTGCTATTAATCCTATAAGTCTTAGCAATCATGTAAGTGAAACTAATTCTTTTTTTTCCTGGAGACACCATAAAATCCACTGACCTCTAATATAGGGACTTTCTGTCCTTTCTGTGTACAGGCCACAGAAGTGGCACTTTTCTTTTTTTTTTTTTTGAAGATTTTATTTATTAGAAAGAGAGCATGAGAGAGAGAGATGATGAGCAGTGGGGCGGGGTAGAGGAAGAAGCAGACTCCGGCTGAGCAGGGAGCCCAGTGCAGGACTTGATCCCAGGAGCCTGCCAAAGGCGATGCTTAACTGACTGAGCCACCCAGGCGCCTGCAGAGGTGGCACTTCTGAGGCTGTGTTGGCAAAAAGGATGGGAGGAGGATCCCAGATGTACTGAGGGCAGCTAGACTGAAAATAACAAAATAAGGAAACCCAAAACATATTTTCCTTTGAGCAGGTTAGCATCAGAATGGCATTTTGGGTTTCTCTTTTTGGTTGCTGAGGGAGAGTTGGCTTGGTTTATAGACCACCTGGTTTTCACTCAAAGCAAACATGAAACAAAAGAACTGTATCTCTCCCTTAGAGTTTCTAAGGGGAACAAGAATATTAAAATGAGAATAACCATATTTGAATGACTCATCCACATCTTTGTGTGGATTTACCCTGATTTGATTTCCTCTTACGTAGCAGTTTTTCTTTTGGGATCCCTAACTACAGATTACATTCCAGTTTGGTTTTTTTTTTGCTTAAAAGTTTTTCACATGTTGGTTTTGATTTTAATTATAGATTGCTCCAGTTGTGTCAGCGAACTATGGCCCTTCCAGTAGGACGAGGAATGTTTACATTGTTTTCGTACCATCCTGTTCCAACGGAACCACTGCCTATTCCCAAATTGAATTTGACTGGTATGTTAAATTCTGGGCTCAATGAGGAAGGAAAATGATTAAGTATGTTTTTAGTGGAGTTACTGAATTATTTTAGTTAAAACTAAAGAAATGCTCTTTCTATCCCCACTGATTTCAAATATCAACCACTCAAGTGGTTGTCAGAGCTCAAATAGCAAATCTTACTAAACATTGTGGGATTAGCATGCAGCCCATTACTAAATTTTGCTCTTAATGAGACCGTTTCATGATATAAAAAGGTACTTGGGAAAGTTTAGGAAGATACTATTGATGATGGTGAGGTTACTGAACTTTAAATAATCTTAAAGTATAATATGTAAAAACATTGTATCTTAATGTGTGTTATCTTACTATGAATATATGATCCTTGTACAAAAACACAAAAATATACTAAGCAAAAATAAAAAATCCTCACATGTAGTATAGTAGTCCCACTTGCTAGAGTGTTAACATTTCGGTATATATGGTTCCCAATTTTGTTTTTCTGGTTAATAATTTTATATATTTTTAATTCTCAGAAAACATAACTGTGTTTTAGGAATTGTTTTCATATTTACTGTAGAGTGAGCATCCTTCCATATCTAGCATACATAGGTATACAATTATATTATGCACATATGTAGGTAGGTGAGTATTGTATACAGACATTTTTAATCAACAACTTCATTTTTATTTGCTCCAGAGTATTTTATTGATAGAATATAGTTTATGTAAACAACCTGATTTTGTTGGAAATTATCATTTTTTTGCTATTATAAACATGCTGTCAGGGTATAGTCATTTATTTATGTTGATTGCTTTAGAAGTAGAACTCCCAGGACAGCAAGGCTTTGATGTAACGTATTGTCGAATTACCTTTCAGATTGGTTTTGTGAATTTTAATTTCCACAAGATATTTGTGTGTTCGTTTCCTAATATTTTTGATTACAGTGGGTTTTATAGTACATGTTCACCTGATAGTGGTTTGAATATGTTCTAAAGGTGACAGTTGTATACATTTGAAATTATCATTGAAAATTCCTGAAGTATAGTATGTGTGGTTTTATGAGACCTGTACGAAATGTATTTATCATACACACAGTATGATAAATGTATAATAATATATACCAATATAATTCTACAGTGTTTTAAGGTGC
The DNA here is from genome assembly GCF_002007445.2 of Ailuropoda melanoleuca. Lineage (NCBI taxonomy): Eukaryota > Metazoa > Chordata > Mammalia > Carnivora > Ursidae > Ailuropoda > Ailuropoda melanoleuca. The sequence continues at coordinate 108,231,472 of NC_048221.1, forward strand.
ATATTTAAAAAAAATCCGGGTCCCATTCAGATACGTGGAGAGCTTTTACTTTGAGTAACATATGGAAGATGAGATCAGCTGAATGAAGAGCACTTTTTCATCTCCAATATTATACCTATTCTGGAGCCCTGATCTTACTTAGAGACATAGCAAGCAGAGTTACCTTCAATATTTGAATTGTTCTTTCTCTTAGTGTTGGAGCAGTATGGCAAAATCTGAATAATTATAAATCTTCCTGGAGTGCGGGGTATATAGGTGTTCATTCTGTTAGTCTTCCAACGTTTGAAGTTTTCATATAAAGAATTTGAGTTAAAAAGAAAAGACTCTCATGTAAACTGGCAAATGTTAAAATGTATTAAATCTGGGCAGTGATGCTTGGGTGGGTGTTAAAAAAATAAATACATGAATCATCTTTTTTTTTTCTGAATACATTCAGTTAAATTTGCATATTCAGAATGTGTTTTTGACATTAGTCCAAACTTTTATTCTTTTAGCCATTCTGGTAAGCCCCCCCCAAATTATTATCTTATTTTAATAATTAATTTAGGAAAAGATACTTTCTTAAAATAGCTTCTTAACTCACACTGTTACTTTCTTAAAGTAACTCCTTAACTCACACTGGTATAAATACTTTTGTATGTTGTTATTCTTACTGAAAAAAATTTGCTTTACCCTTTGCCTGTCATTTTCTCTTGTGTGTAAATACTCTGTCTTATGCATATGATGAATTGTTTTAGAAAGTTCATTTGTTTTTTCATTTTTAATCTCTCTGCCTTTTGAGAAGGTAAAAGTATACCTCATGAACTTGTCACCCAGTGTGGCACTGTCATACACCAGTATTGAGTTAGCTCTTAGGTACACAAAGCAAATGGCAAAAACAAATGTATTTTACTTTGTGTGTATGTATGAGTATACACACTCCAATTAAGACATTGTGCATCTATCTGAAATTTATTTTACATAACTTCAGAATTCCTTTAAAACCATATTTTCAAACTTGTAGTGAGCTATATAATTTTATGCAGTATTTAGAATACTTATTTTAAATATTCATCCATGACCTGACCTAATTAGTACAGAACATTAAAGATATAAAAAGAATTCAGGATTTGACTGTACACAGTGGAGATCCAAAAGAGAACCAAGAGAACTCAAGGAAAGGAATTCAGAGAGAGCGTAGCTTCATGAACATTTCATTTACAGTGCTCTTACATAAGTTGACCATAAAATTTAATTAAGCAAATACTCTTTATGGTTCACTGGGTAACTCAGGTCTATAAAATGCTGCTTTTTATAGTACTATCTGAATGTAATTCGGCATTTTTAACAATGGCCTATAATTAGATACTTATATAGAGAGACAAACATATATAGTAAGAGAGCAAATTTATAAAAGTCCTTGTCTCTTTTTACGATATATTTTCTTTAATGTTCAGGGAAAAATATAGGATGACATATTTGAAATTAACATCAGTGTCATCAATCACAGGTTGAAATTTATTATTCGTATAGTTTGTGATGTTAGTCTTCGTTTTATTTTTTAATTAGCTTACTTCTGTTTGACAGATTTTGAAGTAGTGGGTATCCTAATCAGATCTGTATAAATTTAAATTGGTATTAGTTATCATAGCCGCATGTATTTTAGCAAAAAGGATAATGGAGTTATCTTTTTATTTGAGTATAGTTGACATACAATGGTAGATTATTTTCAGCTATACAGCATTGTGATTTAGTAACTGTATGTTATGCCCACCACAAGTGTAGCTACCATCTGTCACCATGCAATGTTTTTATAATACCATCGACTGTAGTCCCAATGCTGTATCTTTTATTTCCATGGCTTGTTTGTTCCATAACTGGAAGCCTGTATCTCCTACTGTCCTTCACTCATTTTGCCCATCACCCTACTGTCCTCCTCTCCAGTGATCATCAGTTTATTCTCGTATTTATAGGCTTGATTCTACTCTGTTATTTCTTTTGTTTTTTAGATTCCACATATAAGTGAGATCATATGGTATTTTTCTTTCTCCGTCTGAGTTATTTCACTTAGCATAATACCCTCTAGCTTCATCCAATGTTGCAAAAGCAGGATCACATCACTTTTAATGGCTGAGTAATATTCCTCTGTGTGTGTGCGTGTGTCTGTCTGTGTGTGTACTCTACGTCTTCTTTATTCATTCATCTGTTGATGGATGTTTGGGCTGCTTTTGAATCGTGGCTATTGTAAATAATGCTATAATAAGCTTAGAGTGAATGTATCTTTTCAAATTAATGCTTTTGTTTTGGGGGGGGTAAATACCCAGTAGTGGAATTATTGGATCAAATGGTATTTCTGTTTTTAAGTTTTTGAGGAGCCTCAAAATACTGTTTTCTACAGTGGCTGTACCAACTTACATTCTCACCAGTAGTGTGTGAGGGTTCCTTTTTTTTTTCCACACCGTCACTAACATTAGTTAATTCTTTTGTTTTTGATTCTAGCCATTCTGACAGGTGTGATATTTCATTGTGGTTTTGATTTACATTTCCCTGATGGTTAGCAATGTTGAGCATCTTCTCATATCTGTTAGCCATCTGTAGGTCTTTGGAAAAATGTTTGTTCAGGTCCTCTGCCCATTTTTAATTAGATTTTTTTTTTTTTGATGTTGAGTTGTATAAGTTCTTTATATATTTTGGATATTAACTCCTTATCGGATATATGATTTTCACATGTTTTCTCCCATTCAGTAGGTTTCCTTTTTGTTTTGTTGATGGTTTCCTTTGTTGTGCAAAAGCATTTTATTTTGATGTAGTCCCAATAGTTTATTTTTGCTTGTTTCCCTTGCTTAAGGAGACATATCTAGAAAAATGCTGCTTTGGCCTACGTTGACGAAATTACTGCCTGTGTTCTCTTCTAGGAGTTTTTTGGTTTCAGTTCTCACATGTAGGTCTTTAATTCATTTGGAGTTTATTTTTGTATATGGTGTAAGAAAGTGGTCCAGTTTCAGATGATGAATTACTTTAAAGAGGGTTTTTCCACCTTGCATCAAATTTGACGTACATGTTAAAGTTTAAGTACTCATAATAACCTAATGTCATTCCAGGTATTATGGGGTTAAGGGTTTTGAATGTAGAAAAGGTAATTCGTGTTCTCAAAAATCTAAATTGAGCAATTTTTGGTTTATGAATTATTCTCTCAATTTTAAATTCGTTTACCTGATTAGGACGGGCCCCTCCTCGGAACACAACAGTAGACCTTAACAGTGGGAACATCGATGTGCCTCCCAACATGACAAGCTGGGCCAGCTTCCACAATGGTGTGGCTGCTGGCCTGAAGATAGCCCCTGCCTCCCAGATCGACTCAGCTTGGATTGTTTACAATAAGCCCAAGCATGCCGAGTTAGCCAATGAATATGCTGGCTTTCTCATGGCCCTGGGTCTGAATGGGCACCTTACCAAGCTGGCCACTCTCAATATCCATGACTACTTGACCAAGGTGAGACTCCCAGCTTCTGCAGTGTGCCTCATCCAGGCCACTGCAGTAGCTCCTGATTGTTCTATTTGCTCTTCCTTCTTCATTCTTGTACCTCTCAATCCATTCTTCCCATAGCAGGCAGAGTGTAAATTAGCATATATCATTTTCCTGGTCAAAACTGTTTAAAGATCTTTCATTGCTCTTGATACACATTCTGGGAGCCTATGTGATCCCATTCACTTGTCCAACCTTACTTTGTACCACTCATCCTCTTGCTCTCCACACTCCAGCCATAGGGACTGGCCATTTTAGCTCCTTGGCAAACCAAATTCTTTCACTTCAGAGTTTGGCAAACCAAACTCTTTCTCTTGGCATAAATTCTTCCACTTATATGCTGTAAAAATTCACCCACTTAAACTATACAATGCAGTGGTTTTTAGTATGTTCACAAAGAGTTGTGCATCCATTCTTGCTGTTGCTTTTAGAACATTTTCATCAGTCCATAAAGGACCCTCATAACAGTAGCAGCAGTGGTCACCCTCGATTCCCTTTCCCTCTAGCCCCTGGCTACCACAGGTCTACTTTCTGTCTCTGGATTTGTTGATTCTGGGCCTTTCATATAAATGGAATCCTACAGTAGGTGGCCTTTTATGGCTGGCTTCTTTCTCTTACAATGTTTTCACGGTTTGTTCATGTTGTATCATGTAGCAGCACTTCATGCCTTTTTATTGCTGAATAGATATTCCATTGTGTGGAGAGGTTGTGTTTATCCATTCATCATTTGGTGGATAGTTGGGTTATTTCTACTTTTTAACTGTTACAAATAATGTTATCAACATGTGTACATGTTTTTGTGTGGACGTATGTTCTCATTTCTCTTGGGTATATTCCTAGGAGTAGAATTGCTGGGTCATATGGTAACTCTTTGTTTAAATTTCTGAGGAACTACCAAACTGTTTCTAGAGTGGCTGTAACCTTTTTATAATCCCACCAGCAATACATAAGAATTCTAGTTTCTCCACATTCTTGCCAACATTTGTCTTTTTAATTATAGTCATCCTAGTAGGTATAAAGTAATATATCATTGTTTTGGTTTGCATTTCCCGTATGGATAATGATGTTGAGCATCTTTCATGTGCTTATAGGCCATTTGTAAGTCTTCTTTGGAGAAATGTGTATTCATATCCTTTGTTTATTTTAAAATTGGGTTATCTTACTGAATTGTATTCTTTATGTATTCTAGATACTAAGTCCATTAACAGATAAATGATTTGCAAAAATTTCTCCCATTCTTTGGGTTGTCTTTCACTTTCTGATGGTATCTTTGAAGCACAAAAGTTTTTAATTTTAATGAAGTCCAGTTCGTCTATTTTTTTCTCTAATTGCTGTGCTTTGGTGTCATATCCCATTGCCTAACCCATGGTCCTAACCCATTTACACCTATGTTTTCTTCCAGGAGTTTTATAATTTTAGCTCTTATGTTTAGTTTTATTGTCCACTAAGAGTTAATTTTTGTGAATGATACAAGGAAGCAGTCTAGCTTTATTCTTTTGCATGTGGTCTACAATTAACACAGCACCATTTTCTGAAAAGACTATTTGGTTCCCATTGAACTGTCTTGGCACTCTGTGGTCACTTGACCATTACTGTGAAGGTTTACTTCTGGATCACATCAGAACCTGGGTGGCACAGTGGTTAGGCGTCTGCCTTCTGCTCAGGGTGTGATCCCGGCGTTATGGGATCGAGCCCCACATCAGGCTCCTCTGCTATGAGCCTGCTTCTTCCTCTTCCCACTCCCCCTGCTTGTGTTCCCTCTCGCTGGCTGTCTCTATCTCTGTCAAATAAATAAATAAAATCTTAAAAAAAAAAAAAAAAAGAACCATTTACTTGTTGTACTCTCACTTGACCTCATTTTCTCTTACTTTCTAAAGCTGAGTGCCTCCCTTTCTACCACTTTTCCTGGTTAGTTTGTATTGATCCTTCAGGTCCTATTGTAAGTTTTACTTCTTTAGAGATTCCTAATAATTCTTCAGCTCCTCCTAATCGAAATTAGGCTTTTAGAAAAAATACTACTTCATATTACTTTGTACTTCTGCAGTATACTGCTTTTTAATAATAAATTTATTTGTATATTTTTACTTCAACACTTTTTCCCCCATTAGGGCGCTAGCATCGTGAGAGTAAGAGCTCTGTCTGTTTTGTTTGCTGTTGTATTCTTGGTGCTTCTCACTGTGCCTGTCAATAAAAGCACTTACTGAAAGTCCTGGCAGGCAGTACTTTATTTAAGACTGCATATTTGTTTTGGTGTTGACTTACATTTCATTTTACTTTCTACCTTAGGGTCATGAAATGACAAGCATTGGACTGCTCCTTGGTGTTTCTGCTGCTAAACTAGGCACCATGGATATGTCAATTACTCGGCTTCTTAGCATTCACATTCCTGCCCTCTTACCCCCAACGTCCACAGAGCTTGATGTTCCTCACAATGTCCAAGTGGCTGCAGTGGTTGGCATTGGCCTTGTATATCAAGGGACAGCTCACAGGCATACTGCGGAAGTCCTGTTGGCTGAAATAGGTATGGCATTAAGAGTGCTGTGTCTTCTTCATAAGCATACATTGCCCTCTCCAGAGGAACCAAAGTAAAAATGATAGTAAAATTATAAAAATTAAGGAAAAATAGTAGTTTTGTTAGAATGTTCTGATGCTAATTAAAAAAAATAGCGTAAGTAATATTTTCCAAGGCTGATATTAGTGTGCAGGTTATTAATCTGCGTGTTTATTTGGCCAGCCTGTTGTTGAGCTCCAGAGATCCTATTTAATGAGATAACCTGTGGTCTTAATCACAAGTGAGAGTGCTGTTTATCCTGCTTTGTCTTTACTAGGCAATATCTAGCAGTGATCTGCACTTGAAATGCAAATTTGATTACTTTGGTCCCTAGAAACAGTGTTCATTCTGTTAGACAATAGTACTTTCAAGAGAATGGAAGCGATTGACTCTTGCTTTTCTTCCTTTATGTGCTGGTAGGTATGTTGGTAATGAAATGCATTTTCTCTGTTTTTAATTGAGTCTAAACCTTTTGTGTCTTATGTATTATCTTTTTCTGACAAATGGAAATGCTATTGGCATTATTGATATGTTCACTAATTTAGATACATAGTTCCATGTCTTGTTCTATCCTATTCAGGATCTTTTCTACGTATATTTCAGGATATATTGTTGAAGGTTTATTTTTCTCCAGAATGGTTCTGTTAGTTAGCCGTTGCCACAGTAATGCTACCTAACAAATAACCACAAAATTGGCCCGGCATCTCCGCTTCAGGCCATAGATCTGTGGATGTGCTGCTCTGGCTTTTGCTCCAGATGACTTATTCTGGGGCCCAGGCTAGAGGGTGTGCTTGTGTTTTATGGTGATAACATAAGGTCAAGAGGGAGAACCAAATAATGGAAGCACATTTCAGGCCTTTGCTTACATACTGCCAGCTAAGATCCCAGGCCAAAGTTAGTCACGTGTTCAAGTCCACCATAAGGCTCTGTCAAGAGTATGAATGTATATATACTAGCACTATAGGGCAGTGAAAAATTGACACCAACAATTTAATCTACTACAGTGATGAAATAAATTATTCACAAAACTGAAATTTTTCTGTTACCAAAATATGTAATAGCATAAGTTGGTCTGAGAAACATTTATTCAGAAGATACTCAAGATTGGCTTTTAAAGCTTGTTCATCTGCAAGGTGAATCATAGCACACCTCTTTCGTGTTGTATATGGAGGATTTCTTCTAGATTCGTATGCAATATGCTCTTTTACATAATTACAGTCAGAATGTATATACTATTTTTATATTGCACTTTCCATATATCATTGTTGTAAATGTTTTTAAAAATTAATTTCACATTGTGTAATATCGAATTGGTGTTCTGAAAATCATGTGTTTTCTAATTTTCAGGACTTATTTGGTTTGTTTCTAATTCTTTGCTATTATATATAAACATTACTTTTGTGTAATATTGGTTACTTCTAATTTTTTTTTTTAATTACATTTTCCCTGTGGGTAAAATCCCAGGAGTGTGAAATTTGTTTTGGACAGAGGGGTCTTCATGTATAATACATTTTGCTGCCCTGAAGGGTAGAATTAGAATCAGGGGGTGCTTTTTAAAAGTATGAGTTAGGGGCGCCTGGGTGGCACAGCGGTTAAGCGTCTGCCTTCGGCTCAGGGCGTAATCCCGGCGTTATGGGATCGGAGCCCCACATCAGGCTCCTCCGCTATGAGCCTGCTTCTTCCTCTCCCACTCCCCCTGCTTGTGTTCCCTCTCTCGCTGGCTGTCTTTATCTCTGTCAAATAAATAAATAAAATCTTTAAAAAAAATATATGAGTTAAGTGTCTGAAAACATAATATTTAGCTTAAAAACTGAGAGTCCTACCTGTCCATTATTAGTATTTGAACAGTGGATTGGAAATACTAAAACAAAAACAAAATGCAAGAGATTAAATATTAAAACATTTTTTTAAAAAGATTTTATTTATTTATTTGACAGAGATAGAGACAGCCAGCGAGAGAGGGAACACAAGCAGGGGGAGTGGGAGAGGAAGAAGCAGGCTCATAGCAGAAGAGCCTGATGTGGGGCTCGATCCCAGAACGCCGGGATCACGCCCTGAGCTGAAGGCAGACGCTTAACCGCTGTGCCACCCAGGCGCCCCTAAATATTAAAACATTTTTGAGTGCCCTTCCTTTAAAAAATGTTTCTACTTCTTGATAAAAATTTTTTTTCTTAATAAAATCCAAGGTTTCATAGTGTATAAAAGTCACTGCTTTCAAATTGGTACATTAAAAGAACGATTTTGGGCTTTATTTTGTAGTAAACCAGCAGTTGTGGATACCATTTGTGATAATGTCATGTCTTTCTAAGTGGGGTTTTATTGAATCAATGGTTCTTATGCAGCTTACTAGAAAGCTAATTATAAAACTTATGATAGAATTTTAAGAGGCCAGGAGGCCAGCTTGAACTGTGTTATTTTCTATTTTACAGGACGGCCTCCTGGTCCTGAAATGGAATACTGCACTGACAGGGAGTCTTACTCTTTAGCTGCTGGCTTGGCCCTGGGCATGGTTTGTTTGGGGGTAAGCTTTCCTTGTGCCTTTAGATGCCTCAGTTATGACATCTGCATGTTGAAACAAATGATCTTGACACCTAACTCTGAATATCACTCTGCCTTACTGTGACTTAACCTGATTCTCAGCGTTTTTTTCTTTCTGGATATTTTTCAAAGTGCTGCATTTGAAAATGAAGAGAATTTGTAGTGAAGAGTGGGGCTGTAAGGTTTTTATCCCCCTGGCTTAGATGTAAATGTTCATGAATGAACCTAAGGAATGAACTGTCTCAAAGAATTTAAGACTTAAGATGAAGTGATAACCCCTTCAGACAGAAAAAAGAAAATTGTATATGGTGGGGAGCTATAAGTGTCTACAGTAGTTGCTAGAGATAAACTGTGACCATCTTTTGGTCTCCTGATATTCACTGGGATCTCAGAATGTTGTCGCTGTAGTATTTGCTTTGTGACAGAATGCGATATCATTTTGTTCCATCTTGAACCACATCCATGAGACATAGTGTAGAATTATCAGAAATAATCAAATGACTGTGTCACCTGGAATGTAGGTTCCTTAAGAACCACCAGTACAGTGTTATACTGAAACCAAATTGTATAAAGAAGGGTCACTGTCTGTTAGGTTTTTGATTCTTCACATTTGACACATGAACTAAAGAAGCAGATGGTATAGTGGAAAAGCAGCATACTAGGAATTGGGACCTTGATTTGGTTCTGACCAGTGAGTCATGTCCTTTAACTACAGTATTGTCTAGTGGTTAAGCAACTCCATGGATTGTTTATATCCAACCCTGCCAGTTACTAGCTTTGTAACCTTGGGCTTTGTGTGTGCCTCACTTTCCTCATGTGTAAAATAGTAGCTGTTTGGTAGAATTGTCATATTAAGTAAGTTAGTCCGTGTTTTAAACACACAGAATAGTACCTGAAACAGAGTAAGTGTTCAGTAAGTTTATTATTATAGTTATTGTTGCTGACGTAGTTCATAGGTACAATAGTGAAAGGACTCAGATGTTCATAGGTCAAGTTTCATTTACATACCTAATATTTTCTTTTATTGTTAATATAATTAACTGTATTTTGAAGCTTTAGTTTTGTGAAATGAAAGTATTAACTTGAACATATAAGTAGTGTAATTCTTTTTTTTTTTTTAAGATTTATTTAGTTCTTATTTTAGAGGGAGAGAAAACGTGTGTGCTAGCACGCTCAGGGGGAGGGACAGAGGTAGAAGAGAGAGAGAATCTCCAAAAGACTCCCTGCTGAGCACAGAGCCCAACATGGGACTTGATCTCACAACCCAGAGATCATGACCTGAGCCAAAATCAAGAGTCAGATGCTCAACCTATTGAGCCACCCAGGCACTCCTAAGTATTGTAATTCTTAATGTGAATAATTAAGAGCTTGTTTGAATATTAAGTTATGGATAATAGTTATTTTAATTTAAAAAACCCAACATATCTTGTCTGAAGTTAGTTCATTCTTGTATTTGTCATGGGTATGTGTTATGAATCTTACTCCATAAGATTTCCTTTCATATGTTTGTTGTTTCATTTTCCAGCACGGCAGTAATTTGATAGGTATGTCTGATCTCAATGTGCCTGAGCAGCTTTATCAGTACATGGTTGGAGGTCATAGGCGCTTTCAAGCAGGAATGCACAGGGAGAAGCATAAATCTCCAAGTTATCAAATCAAAGTAAGTCCAAAATAAAGCAACAGAACAAAATTCTGGAAGCTAAGACGTTAATTTGAAAATAGTTATTTTCTTAACCAACATTTGTAAATCTGTTAATTTTAAGCATAGGCTAGTATTCAGAAGAACTTATAATAATTCAGAACTCTTTTACATAAATAAACTTTTTTTTTTTTTTTGATAGGAAGGAGATACCATAAATGTGGATGTAACTTGTCCAGGTGCCACTCTAGCTTTGGCGATGATCTACTTAAAAACCAATAACAGGTATCACATCCCCCCACTTCACTCTTTGCCATGATAGTGTGACTTCCTTTCTGACTTCAGTAGTAAAACTAAATTATTTTAATATGTTTATTTTCCTTGTACTGGATTAGCCTGATTTTGATTCTCTCCAGTACTACAAGTTATACAGATTTTATCTAGAAACGGTGTATTTTGCTGTTTTAATATTTGACAATATAAATTGCCAATTTTTATTTTATAGTTGATGTCACTGGCAATCAAAAAATGCCCAAATTCCTTTTCATTAATTGTGCATGTTATTTGAGGACTGGTTAAGCCAGAATCACTTAGCATTATTCTATTCTTGGTTACCATTTATAAAAACGATTTCTGCTTAGTTCAAGAACTTTCCTAATAATCACACCATCTTCCTTCCCAACTCCCAATAATGAGTGCTGGATACTTGAAAGTAGACTTCTGGCATTCATTCTTTTACATTTTACATACAAGAGTAAGTTGGATAGGAGACATTAAACCAGTTTTAAATTTTAAGTCTTCTAAGCTAAAAAATATTCTAAGATTCAAGATTTTTTTTCGGTTTTGTGAAAAATGAATATATGCAAAATTAACAAAATAGTTAAAAATAGGTATTTATTCATCTATTTTGATGAATATATATGTTAATGCTTTCTTGGTAATGGAGATATTTCAGTGAACAAAACAAAACTAAAAATATCTGTTCCTATAAAGCACATGTCGTGGGACAGCCATTCATACATGACAAATACTGTATTAGAGGGTATAAAGTACTATGAAAAGCAAATAGGGTAGTGGATGGAGTGGGGAAAAGTGTTTTGAAACCTGTCTTGGGATTCCTGATTATTTTGTTCTCTAGTTGAGTAGTAATGGCTACTAATACCCTCCACCAACAGATCTATTGCAGATTGGCTTCGTGCTCCTGACACCATGTATTTGCTGGACTTTGTGAAACCGGAATTTCTCTTGCTTAGGGTATGGTACTTTGTCATTTTTTATTTCTGCTAACATGAGGAGTCTGTTTGTGTTTTTCAAGTTTAGCTTGTGAATATAAATGTTTCTACGAGGGAGACTTTTACTCTTAATCCATCATCTAGATGTAATTGGTAGTATTCTTTTGAAATTTCCCGAATGTAATTTTGTAGGAATGCCAGGAAACGTAACCATGTTGCTATATAATACTAGGAGTTGACATTTCAGCTTTCTTACATTACATTATTCAACAAGCAGTAAGTGGCCCAGGGCGGCTTTATTTTACATTCTTTCATTATTAAGGATGTATGTAGCATTACTATTAAGGGTATAATTAATGACAGTAACTACTTGACATAATTGCCTACATTTTTCCCCTTAATGTTTAAACTTGTATGTTTTTAGCATATGAAAGCTTTTAAGTTATATAGACCGTGCTAAGATTCTTTTCTTTGTGATTTTTCTTTCATGAAGCAAGTTTTTAAAAGTCCTTTAAACTTTGGTAGCAGTTTACTCAATTTTAGGGGTTTTTTTGTGTGTTAAAATCTAAATCTTCAATTTATTTTAATGAGTTTAGCTTAGGTTGATAATATGTACTGTATTTTTCAGAGTTGCTATCAGTTGGGAACTGATTTTTACATTATTTAATATGATCATTGTTGTAAAATCTATGAACTTTGCGTGCTCTGATTGATTTTATCTCTGTTACATTTTTAAGACACTTGCTCGATGCCTGATTCTGTGGGATGATATATTACCAAATTCCAAGTGGGTTGATAGCAACGTTCCTCAAGTGAGTATATATAGTAAACATTGTTATATCTTTAATAGCATAAACTATGGTTTTTTTGTGGGATTTTACAAAACCCTGTAAAATATATATATATATTTTAAATAAAGGTGATACTGTTAATTATAGTATCTCTTGAAAACATGGGAACTTTGAGTTTAAGATTATGTGCCGACCACAGACCACAGTCTTCCCTTTCGGCCCCAGATCCCGAGAAATTGTAGTATTAAAAATTAAATATACCAAAGTACCCTAAAAAATTGTTTTTGACATTTTTATCCTAAGTAAGCTGTCCTTTATGGCACAGACTAGGACCTGCCCTCAGGCCAGAAGCCGTGAAAAGAAACTTACCCAGTGGTTTTCCTGTCTTTCAGGTGTCACCTCTCTAGAACCAGCTTGCTTTTTTTTGATCTCTAGTGCCTTTAGGTTAGGGATTGGGGAACCATGTGCACCTGTTTTTATAAATAAAGTTTTATCAGAACATGGCCATGTCATTCATTTACTTTATTGTAAGGTGGTTTTGTGTTATAACAGCAGAAATCAGGAGTTGCTTTAGAAACTATATAGTCTAAAACCCAGAAATGTTTACTCTTTGGCCCTTTAAGGAAAAGTTTGCTGACTCCTGCCATGATAGTTGATTTTTATATTTTGCCCAGAATTTATACTTGTTATCTGCAGGAGAGTCAGTCTGATAGTTTATTCATCCATTACCTGAAGTCCTGGATTTATTTTTATTTGATTTTTCCAGTTTGTTAACCATTAATGTGAAACAGGTGAGGAAGAGTTGTTTTAATTGACTCGGCCATTTGTCACCAAAATTTTAACTCTTAGCACATTTGGATGTCAGAGATGTCAGTTCTTTCTGAAAGGGCCCTTTAAAATCTATATTGTAGGATAAAATTACACTTTTTCCCCCCATTCCTTCATTCAGTACATATTTGTTGATCTGTAAATGACCTCTGTAAATGCTGAATTCTAGGCTATATTTAACATGCATCCGACATGTGGACTGTCCTCAAGAAACTATAGTAAATTTACTAAGTTTAGTTTACGAAGTTAATAAACATGTACACAAATAACTGTATTCCAGAACAGAAAGTGAAAATCCATGCCAGAGTAGTTTTTAGCTTTTGTGGAAATGTGGTCCTTGGACTTTTAATATAGTTATCTTTCTGCAATTCTTTTACTTCAGATTGAATATTTTAAAATTTGGCCTTGTTTAAATCAGGGATCCCCAAATACATATAACAAGTTCACAGTTCTCTGTTCATTGATACTTCTTATTACTCTCTTACTTCTCTTCTAGTTTTCACTCATTTAATTGATTCTGTAGCCGGGCCCCTTGTAGGGTACAACCTAGTGTCAAAAGAGGTATTAAAAGTTCACTTTGTAAACTGCTTTTTTGTTTGTTTGGACTTAAGGCACATCTAAAATAACAACTAAGGTCTTCATAGCACTTTTTCCTTCATTACAAGCTTTACTATACAACCTTGTTTTGCTTTTAGGCAGTGCTGTACTGTGACTTGTTCTAGTATTGCCCTCAGTGAATGGTGGGAAAAATGTGCTATTTTGTTTATTATCAGTATGTCCGTGCATCCATAAGACTGTGAACTCCTGAAAGTCAGCTGCTGTGTCTTTTCCATCTTTCCTTCCTAGCAACTAGTGCTTAGTAGCAAGAGCTGCTGTTACACTGTTACAATGTGCTCTTAATTGAAAAAAGGTGGAGTGGTCCAGAGTCGCTCAGCTATTAAGAGGTGGGGTAAAACTGAAACTAGCTATTAGGACTTCAGATCTGAAGAGTTTTGCATTGTACCCTGTACAAGACAGAGGAGTTTGGTGGTATTTTCTTGTTCATTTCTTTTATACCTCACCTTGCCCTTAAAGGATTATATTTCTCCCTTTGATTACTCCTTACATTTCTGAGTTTTTTTTAAACTGTAGGAGACCATAGGAAAGATGACAAGGACCAGATTGAGGAGGGGTTCTCCCTCTCCTCCCCCAATTATTTACAACCCAAGTTCTTTTTTTTCTTTTTTTTGGTGGGCAGCAAAGCAAGGTTTATTAAGCAACAGCAAAGTGATAGTATAAAGCTCCCGAGGAGGGAGGGGACCCAAGAGAGTTGCCCTCAACCCTAGTACTTGATGCTTTTTAATGGTTTATGATCAAGTATAGTGTTATAGTAGTGCACAAATTAATGATAATGGTGATGATAGCAGCCAACACTTAAGACTTACTGTGTAGCAGGCATTAATTTTAAGAGCTTTGAGTCAGTTGACTCTTCTAATTCTCACAAGAGCCTAGAAGGTAGGCACTTATCGTGCTCATTTTACAGACGAGACACAGAGCAGTCAAGAAAATTGCTCGTGGTCACAGAGCTAGTGTGGGCCCTGCTGAACCTAGGCCTTAAGCTCCAGTTTTGAAGACAAAAGGAGCTTATAAATGCCTGCTGTCAAAATAGAACTATTCCATTCCTCTATGATGTTATAATAAACACTTTATATAAGTGTTATAATTAGGTTATCTATGTATATATAAATTACTCACTTTGGAATTATATCAGTTTTTCAGAATGCCACTCAATTTCTGAGTAAATAACATTCAAAATTAAAAATAAAGTCTGGAGAGGAAGAAAGATGGAAATAGTTATCAGCCTATATTACACAGCCAGCATAATTGCTTACCTTATTGAGATTATCAAAGAGAAAAGGTATTTCAAGTTTTTTAATTTGGTGATATTCAGTACATAAGATTGTATCATAAGTGAGTTTAGAATATTTATTGGTTTATTATAGACTGCATCCTGAAATGTTACTCTCCTAAAGAGTCTTCTAAAAGATTACAAGAATAATTTTTAAAATTTAGTTTGAAGTTAATTAAATCATTTAATTGGGTAATTTAAATCAAATTTAAATTTGATAAAGTTTTGTTTACTGCTTACACTATAAGGAAAGGGATGTGTTTCTAAATAGTAGTTACAGATAAACACATTGATGGTTTAGTTTAGCGTGGGTAATTAATCTAGTGACTAACCTTACTCTAGTAGGCATAAGGGTAGAAATACCTCATGAATAAGAAGTATATGTCTCTGGTTAGAGTTCTTTCCAGTTGCTTTTTTCCCTTTCCCCACCTTTTTCCCATATCCTTGCTCCAGCCCTGTTCTACAGTCATCTTTGCATTTCAGTTCACTGGTGTGAAATACTGTCACCCTGTTATTGACTCAGAATACACTTCAGTCATCCACTTCATACTCATACAGTCCTATTCAGTTATTGTTGGGTCCATCTTAGATTGAAGTTGGATTGCATTTGATGTGATTAAAATATATGTCTTTGAATGAAATGGCTTATTTTGTATAATTATGACCATGAAAAGCAGTATGTTTTTTCTTTTTCTTTCTTTTTTTTTTTTTTGGTAAGGGACCCTGGGGGAGGGGCAGAGGGAGAGGCAGAGGGAGAGGGAATCTGAAGCAAGCTTCATGCACAGCACAGAGCCCTACGTGGGTCTTGATATCACAACCCTGAGATCATGACCTGAGCCGAAATCAAGAGTCGGATGGTTAACCAACTGAGCCACCCAGGCACCCCAAAAGCAGTATGTTATTTTTCAAATCATTTAATATTTGTAATTTGAATATTAATGTCCAGGTATTCTTGCTTTCTCTTTTGACAGATTATAAGAGAAAATAGTATCTCTCTCAGTGAAATTGAATTGCCTTGCTCAGAGGATTTGAATTTGGAGACTTTGTCGTAAGTCAGAAAATATGTAAATCAAATGAACTATCGTAGTATCTCGCATAAATAAATAGAAATATACTATGTGGGAGAAGTACAGTCCTTGATTTCAGTAATTCTGAATTCCCCATATTTCTAACCATTATTTATCGAGGCTCACAGAGTTGATTTTTTCTTTGTTTCTTTGTTTAGGTTTCTGAAGTGTAGAGCTCTTGCCCTCAAAAAACAGTATCAGAGATTTAACTTATACATATTCCTCTTTTATCCTTTTCATTTAAAAAAATTGGCTGTTATTTTTAAAAATTATTTTCTTTACTGTGTGTGAAACATGCATCAAGATGCACACTTCATCAATGAGGGCTGCATGGTCCTTCTACTGAAGAAACCTGCTGATGGAGCAGAGGCACAGTTGAGCATTCCCAGAAGAATATAAACTAGTTTCAAGAACAGGAATATTTATTATTTTTATCCCCAGAATATAGTAATAATGAATTTTTAAAGCAAAACAATGGTAGTATTAAATTTCTTGTCATCTGTTTTCAGGCAAGCACATGTCTACATAATTGCAGGAGCCTGTTTGTCTCTGGGTTTTCGATTTGCTGGCTCAGAAAACTTATCAGCTTTTAACTGTTTGGTAAGAAGTATCTTAGTTTACTCTGTGCTCTTTTTTAACAAAGTGTTGATACGCTTCTTTTAACCTCAGATTTTTTTCTTTTGCTTTTCCAGCATAAATTTGCAAAAGATTT
Organism: Ailuropoda melanoleuca; assembly: GCF_002007445.2. Classification (NCBI taxonomy): domain Eukaryota; kingdom Metazoa; phylum Chordata; class Mammalia; order Carnivora; family Ursidae; genus Ailuropoda; species Ailuropoda melanoleuca. Next base: position 108,248,223 of record NC_048221.1, read on the forward strand.
TATGACTTATTTGTCTGCACCTAATGCTTCCGTAGTAAGTCTTTTTATGATCATTCTCTTTGGGAATAAAACTGAACTTGAAGAAAATTCACTGATAATTCAGTTACCTGTGTGTTGTTAAGCATCTCTACAGTTTGTTTGAGTTTAAAATGGGATATTTGAAGTTTTGGCTTATCTTTGTATTTGTGTTTTGGGGTATTAATTAAATGAAAGTATGCCGACCCTTGAAGGATGTACAGGTCTCTAATTCTTGTGATAACAAAAACCGTATCCTTCATGGATTGTTGTACCCAATGCCATTCTAAGGACTGATTATTGATAACTGCTTTTTAAAAAAAAAAATTAGTGATTAGTAAAAATGCAGTTCCTTTTGAGGCATTGCTGCTCTAATGACAGGAGATCATAAGATTTTATTTCCTGATAAAACCACACAGATTTTTTGCAACATTATATATAATGTGAGAAAGCTGGAAAATCAGCCTGAAAGTAGTTAGGTAAATTTGATTATGGTGTATGTAGACATTGTTATACAATGGAGCTATCAAACTTGTGCTATAAGAATTTTTTATGAGTAAAAATTGTTTATATATAATAGATTTAAAAAGTTAAAAATATCATGTATAGTAATATCTCAATTTCATTTGAAAAAAAACTCGTAGATACCAGAAAAGATTTAGGGAAAAGGCCAGAATGTTTATGGCAGTTCTCTCTGGGTGTTAGTATTCCAAGGAATTGTTACTTCCTTTTTGATACTTTATTTTCTGAATTTTCTACATAACTTAAATTTCATAATCAGAGAAAATTTTGTTTTTACAGATTTTTTAAAGTTGTAAGTATTTATAGTCTAATGATGGTCAATTTAGTTTCGATAATAAATGTAATGCAACAGTTGTAGTAAGTCCTCTTTTTGCATTTCCAGACAGGTCCTTACAACCTAGAAACCTGCCTCAGTGTGGTGCTGCTGTCTCTTGCCATGGTAATGGCTGGCTCGGGGAACCTAAAGGTTTTGCAGCTTTGTCGCTTCTTACACATGAAAACGGGTGGTGAAATGAACTATGGTTTCCACTTAGCCCATCACATGGCCCTTGGACTTCTGTTTCTGGGAGGAGGAAGGTAAATGAATATATGTTTTTTGTTTAATGAAAAGATCTCATGAACAAGACCTATAAGAGTGAATTATTTTGGTTTTGAAGATACTTGAAAATTTTTGATCCTGACTAGCTGTTAGCATATTGAGGAGCATTGTTACACTTTAAAACAGCTTTTTTTAAGCTTAACCATCAATTTATGCCTTACTTAGTAGAGTTACCATCCACGCTGTATATTTGCAGGAGTCGGTACTCAGTTCTTCAGTGTATCACCTCTTGTTCCCCACTGTTGAATGACTTTGACCCTCTTCCTGAACTACTCTCTCACAAGGGTTATGAACAGTATCAGTCATCAAGTCCTATGAGAGTTTCTTAGTTTTCCCTTTCTTTGCTCTTTCCAGCATCTGTCATTCCTGACCACTTCATCTTCTTACAAGACTTCCCTGTAGATCTAGATAGAACTCAGAATAGCTGTCTCTACCCCTGCTGTGCCTCTCCTGTTAACTATTACTTTCACTTCTACCCCAAAATAATCACTGTTTAGTCTCCTAACACCTTAGACTGGCTCTGCCTGTTTTTGAAATTCAAATGGAATCATACACTGTGTATTATTTTATACTTACAGTTGGCCCTTGACCAGCATGGGTTTGAACTGCGCAGGTCCACTTACACATGATTGTTTTGGTTAAATACAGTACAGTGCTATAAATATATTTTGTCTTCCTTTTCTGTAGCTTACTTTATTGTAAGAGTACAGAATATAGTACCTATACCATACAAAATATGTGTTTATCTACTGTTTATGTTATCAGTAAGGCTTCTAATCAATAGTAGGTTATTAGTTAAGCTTTGGGGAAGTTGTAAGTTATTCATAGACTTTTTACTGTGCAGGGTGGTTGGTACCTCTAACCCTCACATTGTTCAGGGGTTAGCTGTACTTCTTTAGCTCAACATTGTTTCTGAGATTCATCCGTGTTGCGTGTAGCAATGGTCTTTTCCTGTTCTGTGCTGTATGATTATACCACAGTTATTGATCTACTCTGCTCTTGATGGGTGTGTTGTTTCTAGTTTAGGGGTGTTATGAATATTCTTGTGCATGTCTTTGATTTTGTTGTATCTAGATATGTGTGTGGATCTGTGCGTGTGTATGTATGCTTAACTCCTGTAGATGATGCCATTGGTGCTCCAGATAGACCCATCAGTGAGTGTTGTATGCCATTCCAGTTGCTCCCCATCCTTCTTAACACTTGTTTTATTGCTAGTCTTTTTAATTTTGCCATCTGGTAGTAGTTGTGGTTTTAGTTTCCATTTCTCTGAATAATGATATTTAGCACCTTTTATATCTTCAGTGGCTATCTGGAAATCTCCTTTTGTGTTGTCTAAGTCTCCTGCTACCTGTTTTCGTATTGGCTTAGTTATTTCTTTAAAAATTTTATTTGTGGTAATATACACATAAAATTTATTTTTTAATTTCTGAATGTGCAGTTCAGTAGTAGTTAGCGTGTTCACTAATCTCTAGAACTTTTCCACCTTGCAGAACTGAAGTTCTGTCCCCTTTAAACAACAGCTCCTCGTTGCCCCCTTCTCCCAGCCCCTGATGGCCTCTCTTCTACTCTGTTTCTGTTCATCTGACTATTCTGTATTGGTTTATCATTATGATCCTGAACCTGTCACTCTTACGTGTTGTACTTACCTTCTCCTGCTGTATGGTTCACCTTTTAACTCTCTTAATGGTGTCTTTTGATGAACAGAGTTATTAACATTTTTCTTTTATGGTTTATACTTTTTTGTCCTTCTGATGAAATATTTCCTTACCCCCCTCCCCCAAATGAAGATACTCTCTTTATTTTCTATAAGTTTTTTAGCTTTTCCATTTACATTTGGATATAAAATCTACCTGTACCTGATTTTTCTGTATGATTTTTTGATATTTGATGCCCCACTATTATTGAAAAGTTTATCTTTTCTCCACTGTTCTGCAGTACTATTTTTGTTATAAATTAAGTGTCCATACGTATACATTTATTTCTGGGCCATTCTGTTCAGCTGGTCTATTTTTCTATATTTGCACAATACCACAGCCTTAATGGTTGTACTTTTATAATAAGTCTTGATGTCAGGTAGAATTAATCTTCCAAACTGTGATTTCTTCTTCAAAAGTGTGTTTTTCTGTTCTTGGCTCCTTGAATTTTTATGTGAATATTGGTTGTTTATGATTTTCCACACTGAATAACCTGATAAAATATTGATGAGAATATGAGTCTATATATTGGTTTGGGAGGAATTGAAATCTGTTATAATATTGAGTCTTTCAATTTGTGAATATGGTGTATTGTTTCATTTATTTAGCTTTAATGTGTGTGACCTTGGTCAACTGATACAATTTCTACAAGTCATATAGGTTTATTTTTTTCTCTTCTATAAGACTGAATTAAACATTGGAGCTCACCTTTCTGGAAGTATAAAAAGTAAAGATTATCAGAAAGGTGTGCTTTCTTTTTTAACAGGTTTTATAGACTTGTTCTTTCTGTAATTATTTAGAATTAAGAATGGTTAAAGAAATCTTACTATGAAAATTCTTCTTTATGATTTTTGAAAACTTATTTTCCTTTCAAAACAAACCCCTGCGTCTCTCTTGTTCTCTTATTCATTCTTTTTTTTTTAAATTTCAATTCCACTATACTCTTATTCAATCTTATTTTTCATTGTTTCACACTGTGACCTTGCTCTGCTTTCATATTGAATAGATTTTCTCCCACTCTGCTTTTGTAATGATTCCTGGTCTTTAAATGGTTATGCACACTCTGTGACAACATTTAGATTTCTCATTGCATAGCCACATCCTATGTTTAATCTCAAAATTTCTAACATTAACATATAATGTTTATCTTTGGATTTTGGTTTTGTCAAAATGGTAAAGAGATAGGGGTGCCTGGGTAGCGCAGTCGTTAAGCATCTGCCTTCGGCTCAGGGCGTGATCCCGGTGTTCCGGGATCGAGTCCCACATCGGGCTCCTCCGCTGGGAGCCTGCTTCTTCCTCCCACTCCCCCTGCTTGTGTTCCCTCTCTCGCTGGCTGTCTCTCTGTCAAATAAATAAACAAAATCTTTAAAAAGAAAAAAATGGTAAAGAGACAATGGCCTGTTTTATGCACATGTGAAAATAGATATATTTCCTTAAATTTCCTAGTCTCTTCTTCCTAATTCATTAAATATGTGTATATATAACTGTTAAGTTCTTACTTAATACCTTAATTATTAAAATAGATAAAGACTTGGGGATATGTATGTGTGTGTATGCATGTGAATGTATATAATAAAATATATATGTATATTGATTATCTGTAACAGTGGTTTTATGTAATGTCTGGTACCATGTTTTTTCAAAATATTTGTGAGAAAAACTTTAGAACTTTAGAGTAATCTGCCTGTTTGCCGTGTGGAGTTTGAGCAACTGTAAAATAATATAAGGAACATCTCAAAAGATTTTATTAAGAGCATGTGGCCTTTATTTATTTTAAAGATTTTATTTATTTATTGAGAGAGAGAGCACGAGTAGGGGGAGACGGAGAAGCAGGCTCCCTTTTGAGCAGGGAGCCTGATCAGGGCTCAATCTCAGGACCCTGGGGTCATGACCCGAAGCCAAAGGCAGATGCTTAACTGACTGAACCACCCAGGTGCCCCAAAAGTATGTGGCCTTTATAAAAATAAGTTTATCATATTGATAAGAAAAAAACTATTTGTACTTGGAGGAATAGTTGTTACACATTCATTGTAACTTTTTATGATAACTTTTACCTTTTCATTTAGTCCATCATTCTAAAGAAATGCTTAGGCTTTACAGAAACAGAAAAAAGTTTGAGATATACCCAGTTACAAACCTTGTATTTTTAGAAGTGAGGGTTATTATTATCTCAGGAGGTATGTATACAACTGGAGAAGTGGTATCGTTCATACGTGATTTTTTCAAAATCTGTTATCTCTAGGATTGCATTCACGGTCCTCATTACTGTGATATTTTCGGTTAAAAAACCATGTTTGTTAATTCAGGTTTTGAAAGTTAGCATCTGTGAGATGTTGGTTCTGCTTTCATTAGTAGATGATCTTGAGATGGCTTAAAGACTCACTGAAAAGTGAAACGTTGACAGTGTTGACACACTTGTATCTATCAAGGCGTTTCATCAGTGGACCTTGCCACAGTACCCCAATTTCCTGATTCTCAAGAAGGCCTTCGAAGTTTGCACAGTATAATTAATAATGTCCTTCCCTCCTGCATTTGTTTCGCAGGTACTCTTTGAGTACGTCAAACTCTTCCATTGCTGCTCTCCTCTGCGCCCTTTACCCGCATTTCCCGGCTCACAGCACTGACAACCGGTGAGTCTCTGTCCTCAGTGTGATCTTGCATAAGGTAAGGTCCCTGAAGGGTAATTTGATGGTGCTTTGGTTCCATGGACTCATTTCCAAATTAGTTTATTCTCTTCTTGAACTTAGTTATCTTCCTGACTGAATCTTTTAAAACGTTTCTCTAAGTATTAGACCAAAAGTGGACTTTGGACATCTGATGGACTGATTGATCAGTCTTCCACCATTCTTTCATAGGTAGAACTGCTGTAAACCCAGAAGTGGGCCAAACAAGGTTATCTTTACGGAAAAATTAATCAAACAAAAGATAGTAACCAACAGAAGCAAGACGATATATTTTATACCATAATTGTTTAATTCTAAGAGAGAAATTGGTCTGATTTAGTGGCAGTGTCTATATGAATTCCTTTTTTCCCCCTTTTACATGAACGGTGAGAAGTTTTCTATTAATGAGATAGAAGGGACATGAAAAGCAAAATGCAGCAAAGAATCAGAGACAGCTTAGAAGTGGCAGTGAGCCCTAGAACCTCAGACACGTAGGAAAGATGTGATCGTACAACAGCTCTGCATTTGCGAGCACAAAGAACCGTCAGGGCTGCAGCCTCCCCGGCAGGTTCCAGCATAGCTGATTCCTGCGGCATGTGCAGGAGGGGGAGGAGATAGCTCCTTAAGTTCCAGTGACGTTCCAGGATGACCAGTGTGTTCAACTCAGCTCTCAAGAGAAGCTTCAAGAGATGGAGCACTGACCGTGGTAACTAAGCTGTCACGCTCTAGTGCAATGTAGTTTAAAATAGCAATAATAAATGAAAGTTAGCTGTTTTATAAAAGCGGCCTGATCTGACGTCCAAACTCTGATGATAGGTGGAGCACAAGCATATTCTTGTTAAATTAATGCAACTCTGACAAGTGGTCTCTTGCTTGTCAGTTTAGGAAGACTTTTTGAGTTGTTAAAGTCAGTAATTAGTGGTTAGGGTACAACAAAGAGCCACACTTCAGTATTGCTGGGAGAGTCATTTGGTTTAGCTATTTTAAAGCAATTTGGTGATAAGCACCAAGAACCTTTGTGCAACTGATAAATATCCTTTTTTTCTGGCTTTGATTGCTTTTAATTCCTTTTTTTTTTTTTAAACAACAGATCTATACCTTTATTTATTTATTTTTCGGTGAGGTTAAATCCTTGAGGGGTACAGCATCACACAGATTCTGTGGCCAGAGGCTTTAGCAGGAAGGTTGCTTTGGAATTTGGCACGAACCATGCCACTGTTTCCAGGAGCATGAGTTACTTTTTCCCAGTCACTGTGTCATTCTTCGCTTTGTACATATAAGCGTATCTCTTGCCTAGATAGAATTCAGTTTCATTTCAAGCATGAACACTATCAATTTTAAGAAGACCTGTGTGCTCTCTCTGGTTCCGGAGACCCTGCTTATAGCCAGTAAAAATGGCCTCGGACCACAGCCTTCCAGACACATTTGTCATTTTAGGAGTCTCTTCTCAGTTGGCCCCACTTACTTGCACCCAGAGTTCGGCAGCAGAAGCCCCTCTTTGCTTTTAATTCTAATTAATTTATAGGAAAGGGTAGGTTTGGGTGGGAAAAGGGAGGCTATTGCTGTAACTAAAATTTAAAAAGAAAAATTTGAAGTCTCATTTTATCCTTTTATGGCATCTTAAAATGTAAAAACTTCTTTGTCTAAATGCTACAATATATATTTTAAAATTAAAAAAAATTTTTTTTGAAAACCCAGAAAAGCACACACACAGAAAAACATCATAATCTCCCCCATTAGTTTTCAGTGTCCTAGGTCCCAGGTGTGTGTATGTATTTGTGTAAAGATGCATACGTAGAAGAGCTTCCCTTCTCCCTACCAGCCCTTAAGCCAGAAAAACAAAGAACTAGAAATAGTCCCTTGGAAAGTAAAAAGGTGCCTGTGTGGGGCATTAAAGGATTATTTGAGAACTGATTTTATAAGTGATGAATTTATCGGTAAATATTTTCATGTTAAGATAATTTTTACCTCATCTATAAAGCCTTAACTGTGAAAATGCAAGTAAGGAATTCTTGAGTCAAGGATCATGTGTCTATAATTTTTTAAAGAGAATCTCTCCCATTAGTTTTTAATTGAATCTCATCGTCTTCCTTTAGGATGACTGTCATGGGAAGATAGCAACCCCACCTTCTGTCGTGGTTCCATGTGTGGGCAGCAGCAGATTGTAGAGCTCACGCTGTCGTCACCCATTTGTTACCTTCTTTCTGTGTTTTCTGTGAATAGGTACCATCTCCAGGCTCTGCGGCACCTGTATGTGCTGGCTGCAGAGCCAAGGCTTCTAGTGCCTGTGGATGTGGACACAAACATGCCCTGCTATGCCCTTTTAGAAGTCACCTACAAGGTAATTCTTTCCTCCTTTCATTTATTTGTAATTTTGTTACCACTCATACACCTTTGCAGGTCAAAATATTTCAAAAATGTTGTTCTTTAAAAGATGACAGAGTGAATTAATCTCTTATAAAAATTGAAGCTTCTGAAGTTCTTGTACATCCTGCCAGGCCGTTTGGGCTCATTTGTAGTTTATGAGGGTAGTATTTTAGAAGTCATCAGCTGCTCTTTTATCCCTAGAGCCTATAGTTTGAAAATGTCCTTGTTCACTAAAGTGTTCTAAAGAATGAGTCGAGTTAGAACTATTCTTAGGTTTGTTTGCAGAGTGCTTTAAGATCATGTATTTGATGAGAGATCTTTGATTTAGACACAGAATGTAAGTCATGTATCCTTCCTTCATTCGGATTATTATTAAGTACCTCTGTGCATCAAAACTATGCAAAGGCTCTGGGGTATAAAAATTACATCATTGTATTCCTTAAGGACCTCCTGTCCATTGGATAGCCAGACATGGGTGCAGTAAGAATAGAATGGGGGGGTATGTGTAGAATGCAAGGGAGCGGAGGAGAACTGTCCCTCCAGCTGCTGAGGGTTGGGGAAGTCGTCATGCTAGACACAGTGTTTCGGCTGAGATTTGCCAGCTGCGCAGAGGCACGTTCCCAGAAGACAACATGCGCAAAAACCCAGAGGCCTCAGAAGTACAGATCTTCTGTACTGTTAGCGTGTGAATGGCGTAAGGTGATGCAGTCCCTGCAAAGGATTGTAGGCTTAGCCCTTAAGACTTGATACCAGAGGGGTGCCTGGGTGGCACAGCGGTTAAGCGTCTGCCTTCGGCTCAGGGCGTGATCCCGGCGTTATGGGATCGAGCCCCACATCAGGCTCCTCTGCTATGAGCCTGCTTCTTCCTCTCCCACTCCCCCTGCTTGTGTTCCCTCTCTCGCTGGCTGTCTCTATCTCTGTCAAATAAATAAATAAAATGTTTAAAAAAAAAAAAAAAAAAAGACTTGATACCAGAGAGTATTTCATGCCATTTGACCATCTGTGTAGAAACTGGGGGAAAGAGAAGTACAGAGCGGAGATGTTTCTTCTTTGTAGCTTCCCCTAACCACACAGTGAATTGTGGCTGTTCTTTTACGTTTGTAAAGGGTACTCAGTGGTATGAACAAACCAAAGAAGAATTGATGGCTCCTACCCTTCTTCCAGAACTCCACCTGTTAAAGCAGGTAAGTGGGATGTGATTTAGGAAGATCTCTGCAGGAGGTTAATTCAACCAGAATAGTATAGCATCAAAGGTAGCTAAGTAAAAGTCTATGCTTTCTTGGTGTTCTGTAGGAAATAGGAAAGCAACCCAGGAGGAATTGTCATGAGGAACAGAGAAGGTCTTTACTTGCTGATCTTTACTGAGAGGTTAGATGGCCGTAGAACTTAATTCACGTACATTTTTGTGTAGAAATGAAGCTTGTTAACTTGTCAGTATCTCTTTCCAGCCTAGTTATTTTTATTTTCTCTGAGAAACATGGGTTTCATTTTGTCAAACTAGCACTTTTTTAGCGTTCGATTGACTGTGTTCATATTTCTCTTGTTAGATTAAAGTAAAAGGCCCACGATACTGGGAACTGCTCATAGATTTAAGCAAGGGAACACAACACTTGAAGTAAGTATACTGAATTTCTTACATGTATCTGTGAAGTGAATAGAAGTATATGGGAAGGTAGAAATTGCAGATTATTATCTAGAATGTTCCTTGTTATCCGTTGATCTCATGCAAGACAGTAGAGTATATGTTGAATAAAGTGGTCTATAATTTTGAAACAGAATTTGTATTAGAAAATTAGTTTTAGTTTTCTTTTTTTTTTTTTTTAAAGATTTTATTTACTTATATGACATGGCAGGGGGTGGGGGGAGAGCAAGCACAAGCAGGGGGAGCGGCAGGCAGAGGGAGAAGCAGGCTCCCTGCTGAGCAAGGAGCCTGATGTGGGGCTCGATCCCAGGACCCTGGGATCATGACCCGTGCCGAAGGCAGCTGCTTAACTGGTTGAGCCACCCAGGTGCCTGAGTTTTAGTTTAGAAGACAAACCCTCACTAGTTATATTTATTCATTGAGAAACTTGTAGTGACCTAAGTTGGTACAGTAACGGAATGATCTGTTGGAGCAGTAATGAAAGATAATCAGCGTAAGAAAATAAGGCTGGGGGGCGCCTGGGTGGCTTAGTTGGTTAAGCGTCTGCCTTCAGCTCAGGTCACGATCCCAGGGTCGTGGGATCAGGCCCTGCATTTGGCTCCCTGCTCACTGGGAAGCCTGCTTCTGCCCCTCTCTCTGCCTGTCCCTCCCCCTGCTTGTCCTCTCTCTCTGTGTCAAATAAATGAGTAAAATCTTTGAAAAGAAAAAAGAAAGGCTGGGGGGAAAAAAAAGTAAGGCTGGCATGTATGTCTGTCTATAAAGGGAACTTTATAACAATTGATGTTTGTCAGACCACATCTTTACATCTTTTTATCATTGTTTTGTTGGATTGTTCTCATAAAATTAAGATTATGATAGATTGTTTTTGGGTGGAAATAATCATATGCAAGTAATTAATGAAGAGTGTTAATTTTATAACTTGAGTAGTGTGTAAATTAAGTCTTTAAATTTCTAGAAAGTTTAACAAGCCCATAAGAGTTTTTATAGTTTGGTCCCGATTTATATTTCCCTTAAACTCTCTATATGATAGCTGTTTTCTGTATTGTTCTCTTTAGATTTGCAGCATTAATTTTTTAATGTTGCAAACCAATCAGTAGATATTCAGTACCTCCAGTGGATAGAGGATAAAGGGAATATGAAGAAGTGTTAGATAAAATATTGCCTTTGAAGCATACACTTGAGTGGGCAGAGCACCTTTTTACTTAACTAAGCTCTGTGAACCTCAACACCAAAGAAAAGTAGAACTTTATTTGGCTTTCTCATAGAGACTGATTTAATTTTAGGCACAGTAAATAATCATGTACCCTACTGGAAAATGATAAAGACTTCATCTCATGTGAACGTGGTGTTAGGAGACATTATGTTTCCAGCTGAGAACTACAAATAATACCTCACGTAAAATTCATTCTTGTTTTTTGTTTTTTTTTTTTTTTCCCCAGATCAATCCTTTCTAAGGATGGAGTTCTGTATGTTAAGCTCAGAGCAGGTCAGCTCTCCTACAAGGAAGATCCAATGGGGTGGCAAAGTTTGTTGGCCCAGACTGTGGCCAACAGGAACTCTGAAGCTCGGGCTTTCAAGGTAGTATTGATTGGTTAAAAACTGAAGGATGAGATGGAATAATTACAAATCCCACAGCCCACCCAAAGCATGTACTTTTGTGATAACATTTATGGGACCATTCAGGTGAATCTGCTCTCTCATCACTGCAGATTATAAAGACTGGATCTACTTGTTGTTTTATGTAGTAAGTATAATAAAATATGGGCCATCTGCCAGGACTCTAAGGATGACTTATATTTAGCAGTAGGGACAATATATCTTAACACTGTAAAAATGTTTAGCTTAATAATTTTACTTATCAATCTTCAAATCTGTTAAGATTTGCTTAATTCATGGCAGAAATAGAAGAAGATTTTTACAAGGTAACACTAATTAGTTTCTGTTTTAAACCCCCCATTGTTGGTTAAATCTTGGTGAGGATAAAATGATGACAGATTTATTTTATCAGTTCGCTTTATTCTCATAGTACTTAACTGCTGATTCGAGTATTTCGAATGAAAAGTTAGAGTGCATGAGAGAATCTCATTCCCATCTCAGTCAGTACATATTTTACTCTACACTTAGAACTCAAATAAGTTCCCCACACTAGAAATGTATTCCATAAGCCAACTTTAAAATTTCTCAGTTTAAGTACAGTTTTCAGGAATTTCATGAGCAAATGTGCTCCTGCTGAAGGTACATCAAGTGGCAGTGTAAAGTGGTCAGGGCCCTTAGAGGTAGAGGCAAAAATGTGGCTGGTGGACTGGCTACGTGGTGGACAGCAGACTTAATTAGCATTCTTTATTTTTCCACAGAAGGGGATAGCATTTATTTTAATTTAACTCACATTTCATTTTAGACCAGTTACTTATGACCGAGCCTTTATAATAGCTCCCAGGGTTTAAGTAGATGCAGTTGACATCAGTGAATTTTGTTTGGCAGTGTTTGATAGGATGTCTATGAAATAGCTTTGAAGGACTTTTGGATATGATTTAACTTAAGCTCTGTTGCTCATATAAATTAGAGCCCATCTCAAAGACCCTAATTTGTTAAGAAAATAGAGAAGTTTATACTTGATTTTGATTTGGGAAATTACATAAAGATTAAAAGACATCTCAATTTCCTGCTTCAAGGGAATTCAGAAGTGAAATATAAATCTCAATGGAAAATGGTAATATTTTTGTATTCCATATATTCCATATTCCATTTTCTTGAACCTTGAGTGTTACTCTTTTTTTTTCCAATTTCTTTATTGTGGTAAAATACACACAAAATATGCTGTTGTAGCCCTTTCTAAATGTATAGTTGAGTAATATTAAGTCCATTCATATTGTTGTACAACCATCACCACCGTCCATCTGTAGGACTCTTTCATCTTGTAAAACTGAACCTCTGTACCCATTGCACAGCGACTCCTGTTCCTACTTCCTCGCAGCCAGGTGCCCACCATTCTGCTTTCTGTCTCTGAATTTGATTATTCTAGTATTCTCATATAAGTGGAATCATACAGTATTTACCTTTTAATGAGTGACTTATTTGAGTGGTAATCTTTTTTCCTTACGTTTTCAGTAACAGTTCTAGTTTCTTACTTGTTTTTCAGTAGGTTAATTGAGGGAGAGGGGAAAGCCTTTTGGGGGCAAGTTGTGTAAGAAAGACCTGTTTATTACTGGCCTTTTGATAAATCAGTAGCTCCTGTTTGACTTGTGCAAAAAAGCATCTTGTAACTTCTCAGCAGAACAGGTTGGTGAAGCTCTAGCAAGTTTGTACAGCCTTGGGCTTTGTGGGAACGTTGTGTGAAAACACTAAGGTAGATTTCTCACAACTGCATATATTACAATTTGAGCAGTAAGGAGTATAACCTCTAATATCTCACTTATGTTTGTTGCTGTTGTTTATATTTTTAGCCAGAAACAATTTCAGCATTCACTTCTGATCCAGCACTTCTGTCATTTGCTGAATATTTCTGCAAACCAACTGTGAACATGGGTCAGGTATGCGTATCATATGTTTTGCTCAGCTGCCAGACTACAATGGTACTGTATTTATCTGTGGACACCATCAAAAACCCTGTAATATCCATAACGTATCTTTGAGGTTGATGACATGTCTCGGGTACATTGGGTGATTTTTGCTTGGCAGATACAGATTTTTCAGTCTAAAGCTATTAAATTCAGTAACTCTCTACCTTGATAGAAGAAACAACTTAAAATTCTAAGACATTAATTTCAGTACTTTCTTATGTGCATTCTTGTACTGATTGATATTTTCACTATTTACTATCTCTTATTTTTACATAATTTTACTGTTTCCTCTGCTTATAACTTTTTTTCTATTGGTCATAAAACTGTTGCTCTCTTCAGGATTCAAAGGATGCCCAGCAGATCTTTTATTTAATCCAGAGCTTGGATGTAGGAATTTCATATCTGGGATTGATGGCCTGTTGCCTATAAGTTTGTGTAGCTCCAGGAAAATTTTTCAACTTCTCCAAAATGCAGTTTCCTTGTTTCTAAAAGTGGGATTATGATAGAACCTACCTGACGTTGTTGTTTTGAGGGTTAAGTGAGATAATTGTACTCCCTTTAACTTACTGAATCTTGACTATTTATTAGACACTTTGCTCAGTATTTTATGTAATTTTCTTATTGGATTCTGACTCTGAGGGTCGGTACTTCGTCATTCCAGGTTTACAGATGAGGAAATTGCCACTTAGATATCACATGCTAAGACTGCACAGCTAGTGAGGGCTGGGCATGCATTCAAGGCCACAGGTCTCCGATGATCAAAGTCCGTGCCTGCCCTTGAGCCTAGCTGGATTTGACTGTGTTGCCTCCTCCATACCTGTTCTGCTCAGTGTTTGTACTACATCTTTGTGGATGCTGGGTTTTCTTTCTGCATCTTGCTCTTGCCAGCCTAACCCAGGGCACATCTCTATGGTATCCTTTCTGTTCATTTTACCCCAGCTGATCCTTCCTCTCCTCACCGCGCTTATATACATAACTGTCCTTTGGGACTTAATTTTACTATATTTTGTTGATGTTTAGTGTTGCATTCACTATGATTTTATAAAGAGACAGCTGTTTTACCCTATATATTATTGACTGTAGAGCTTAAGAATGGGCCGTAGTAGTTGCTATACAGTGTTGAATTGATTTCAGAATATACATTGATGTGCTACAAAAAGTTTCTGATTTTCCACAGAAACAGGAAATTCTGGATCTGTTTTCTTCAGTACTGTATGAATGTGTTACTCAGGAGACCCCAGAGATGTTGCCTGCATACATAGCAATGGATCAGGTATGGTTCAAAAAACAGTCCAATTCTGATGACATTTATACTTTATTTTAAATAACGTACTTAACAATGAGGTAAGATTCCCTGTGTGTCCATCATTTTGTTTCTCATTTGCTTTTAGAAATTCAGAAAACTTGACAGCTCTCTACATAACAAAAAAAAGTTTAGAATTTATAATGACAGGAATGACCCCTGCTGGGCTGTCTTACTCTAGGGTTCCCATTCTCCCCTTTTCTCTTTTCCCTTGACTAGTGGAGGAAGAGCACGTTCCCTCTCTTTCTCCCCTAGCATCCTCGGGTGGTCTCTTGCCTCCTTCTTGACAAAGCCTCTTCATGGAAAAGATGTGCAAATGAGCAGTAAGTGAACAAACAATGCCCTAGTGATGGCAGTAATGTGAAATTACGCCTGCGTGATTAAGCTTGCAAGAGGTTATAGTATTAGTATGTAGTGATTTAGGAAGCTGGAGTTCATTTTTAAATTTCTTTTGTGTTATTGCTGTTCTAGAAGAGCCTAAAAGTGGTAATACAGAAAATGATGCTTCGCTGCTTCCCTAAAGGATCAGGCCAATTTATTCACTTTGGGTTATTAGTAATACATATGACTTTTTAATAGTATCATACCTTTCAGACCCCAAATCGCAGTTAAGCATAGCCAGTAGTTTTCTAACTTCAGTTTATATGAGGAATCTTAAAAATACAGATCTTCAGATCCCATTCTGTATCATGTGCTGAATCAGAATTTCTGGGATGAGGTCCAGGGCTGTGGTTTTAAACAATTCTTTAAGTGAATGCGACATGATGGGTTCACAGATAAGCATGTGGGACTCAGTATCTAAAGCCAAAGGAAGTAATCTCTAATGGCAAAATAATCTTTATTGAAAAGTAGGAAAATGACATTTAGGGAGGGGAGAATTCCTCAAAACCTGAAGATCACATTCTTTTGAGTAATATTCATAATTAAAAGGCAAGTTCTAATACAACCAGATAGGCCCAGAATGGCAATATTGTCTGGTATCCATCCACATTTTTTAATCGGAAAGTATGATTGTGTGATGTCCACACTGACATTGCTTCTCACAGGTCCTCTCTATATAGCAGCCAAGTAATAAGTTGTTTTTCTTTTGTTGGCTGAAAGCATTCCCTTTTTATGCTTTGAACCTTTATCCCTTCAGGGTCATGGGCAGGTGTCTACAGAACATCCCTGCTAGTTGCAGGCATGGTGACTTTGCAGATGGATCCCAGGAGCAGTATTATCAGTAATATTGTTTTGCTTTCTGACCCCTGGGATCCCCAGCCAAGTCATCGTAACGGGTCTTCATTTTTCAGAGCCGTTGAGCCAAGAGTGAGCTCATTTGCCTTTGTTGCTTTTACCTAAAAGCTGTTTATGTGGGGAGCATATTGAAGAGAGTGGACATGTATCTGCACCCAGTGGAGGGCTCCTCTGTGGGGCTGACTGCATCAAAACATGGAATGGATTCCCCTTTGCCCTTTATTGATCTATAAGCCATATTTTAAAAATACTCTATTATACAACTCTGAGGAAGAGACAGTGAGAGCAATTTCACTCTTTCATTAAGTGGACTGCTGTTCCTTTCGTCTCTTTGAGGCTATGAGAAGACTAGGAAGAAGAGAAATGTCTGAGACATCTGAACTTTGGCAGATAAAGTTGGTGTTAGAGTTTTTCAGCTCCAGGAGCCATCAGGAGCGGCTGCAGAATCACCCTAAGCGGGGGCTTTTTATGAACTCTGAGTTCCTCCCTGTTGTAAAGTGCACTATTGATAATACTCTGGACCAGTGGCTACAAGGTAATAATAGCATTGTGCCTGGTGCTTTTTTATCTTTTATTTTTTAATTTTTTAAAATTCTTTATTTAAATTCAATTTGTTTCACATATAATGTATTATTAGCTTGAGGGGTAGAATTTAGTGATTCATCAGTTGCATATAATACCCAGTGCTCATCACATCAAGTGCCGTCCTTAACATCCATCACCCAATCACCCCATCCCCCCACTCTCCTCCCCTCCAGCAACCTTCAGTTTGTTTCCTAGAGTTAAGCGTCTCTTACAGTTTGTCTCCCTCTCTATTTTCATATTACTTTATTTTTTCCTTTCCTTCCCATATGTCCCATCTGTTTTGTTTCTTAAGTTCTGCATATGAGTGAAATCATATGGTATTTGTGTTTCTCTGACTTATTTCACTTAGCATAATATCCTCTAGTTCTACCATGTTATTGCAAAAGGCAAGATTTCATTCTTTTTGATGGCTGAGTAATATTCCGTGGTGTGGAATACACACACACACCCGCATCTTTATCCATTCATCTGTTGATGGACATCTGGGGTCTTTCCATATTTTGGCTATTGTGGACATTGCTGCTATAAACGTTGGGGTCCATGTGCCCCTTCAAATCAATATGTTTGTATCCTTTGGATAAATACCTAGTAGTGCAATTCGCTGGGTCGTAGGGCAGTTCTATTTTTAACTTTTTGAGGAACCTCCATACTGTTTTTCCGGAGTACCTGGTGCTTTTAAGATACACCGAGACTCAGGTTTTTCTGTTGTAACATTTTCTTTCAGTGCTAAGGAAGATTAATCTGAATATAAGCTAGAATGGCTATAGATGTAATGTTTTCAGTTAGGTGAATTGGACTCTGCTTATTTACTTCAACTTCTATAAAAAATGTATTTAACTCTGCTTAATACACCATGAAAATGTATACATACATATATACACATATATATGTGTACATGTATATATACATACATTTATATACACATGCACACACACATATATGTGTATATATATATATATATTTTTTTAAATACCACTTGACCCTTAGGAACTTGTTTTATATTTTCTAGCATCAGATCCTGTTTCTTTTCCAGTGCCTCTCTGCTATTTCTTAGGGGTGTGGCCTATCACCTAGCTGTTTTTTTCCCTTTTTTGTACCTCCACCCTGTGTACACTGAAAACTTGATGTGTGCTTAGAATGAATGTTTGTTTTACCAGCTCTGTGAGTCATTCAGTGGGAACCTGGGACATCGTGTGACTATGGCTTGGAAGTACAGACTTGTGATGGCAGGGGAATTGTGAAGTTACTCCTAATAGTGTAGAAGTAATTGTGCCTTACGTGAGGCAAATGATGGGCCTTTTGATTTTTGGAAATGTGTCTAATGTGTGATATATGTCTGAAATCGATTTTTAGCCAACAAGTGATCTTTCTATCCTCTTCAGTTCCTTCAAATAACTTCTGATACATATCTGACAGCAACCTGTTTGGGGGAGGGAGAAGGAGAGAGAGAGACTCAAGCAGACTTCCTGCTGAGTGTTGAGCCCCAAATGGGGCCCAGTCTTATGACCCTGAGGTCATGACCTGAGCTGATATCAAGAGTCGGATGCTTAACTGACTGAACCACCTAGGCTCCCCTCCCTGCACATTTCTTTTTTTTTTTTTTTTTAAGATTTTATTTATTTATTTGATAGAAAGACAGCCAGCGAGAGAGGGAACACAAGCAGGGGGAGTGGGAGAGGAAGAAGCAGGCTCCCAGTGGAGGAGCCTGATGTGGGGCTCGATCCCAGGGATCCAGGATCACGCCCCGAGCCAAAGGCAGACACTTAATGACTGCACCGCCCAGGTGCCCCCTGTCATCTCTCAGCCTTAGAAGGAATATGTTTCTAGGACTTTACCCTTTATCCATTTCTTCTAGGTGGTCTCATTTGTTGTTGTGTAGTTATTCATAGTAGTCTCTTATGATTGTATTTTCTTTGGTATCAGTTGTAATTTCTCCCTTCTTTCATGGAGCTGTTAAATATGTTGCTTTCCCTCCCTAGAACCTTTTTCTTTCATTCTCTGCCTACTCAATTTATATTTATTCTTATAGCCTCAATTTAAGTGCCCCTTTCTTGTAGGCCTTCTAAGACCACACTACTTCAGGCAACTTTCCTGCCATTTTTATTTTTTTCCCCCTCCCTCCCTTTTCCCCTTCCCCTCCTCCTTCCTCTCCCTCAACTTTTCTTTATGCATCAAAATGCCTTTGTCTACAATAGAGGACCTAACTCAACCTGGTTTAAACAATAAGGACACATATAAGCTTACATTATTGGAATAGGTAAGGTGGTCTAAGGGTCATCTTATTTTAGTGCCTTCAGCTCCATTTCTCTGAGGTTCCATTATTTATGCTCTGTGCCATGGCTTTATTAAACTCAGAGTGCTTTTTCTCATGATAATAAAATGGCTGTCCTTGCCTCAAGCTTGGAAGAATATAGTTGCTTCTAGGAGCTTTGCCATAATAATGAGGAAATTTCTTTCTCAGAAGCCTCTAGCAGATGTGTTGTCAAGCGTCTCTTCATTTCTCTGGCTAGAATTGGAACTCATGCACATTCCTTAGTCCCTGGGGCAGGAAATGTCTCTTACTGAATAGTGTAGGTGTGCCAGTTCCTGAACCAATCACTGTGTTGAGAATGGGATTGCCTTGATTGTCCTGGACTAGTGGTTCTCAAAGTGCAGGCAGCAGCATCACCTGAGAACTTGTTAGAAATGTAATTTTTCTGGGGTGCCTGGGTGGCTCAGTCGTTAAGTGTCTGCCTTCGGCTCAGGTTGTGATCCCAGCGTTCTAGGATCGAGCCCCGTATCAGGCTCCCTGCTCAGCGGGAAGCCTGCTTCTCCCTCTCCCACTCCCCTTGCTTGTGTTCCCTCTCTGACTGCCCTTCTCTCTGTCAAATAAATAAATAAAATCTTAAAAAAATAAGTAATTTTTCTGACCCCATCCAAATAACTTTGGGAATGGGGCCCACTCATCTGTTTTAATCAGCTTTCTCAGGTGCTTCTGGTGCGCCTTAAAGTTTGAGAAAGTCTGGCTAATAGTAATCAGGATCCAGTTCTGGAGCTGAAGTCAGTCCCCTCAAGTGTTATATACTGCAGGGAAGAAGGGTCGTAAAATGGGTGTTTGGAGAGACAGCCTCAGTGACCACTACCTCTTTATAGCACTCATCACAATTTCTAATTATGCATTTGTTTGTGTTTTTGTGTAATGTCTCTGTCCCTTACAACACTTCATACTCTTTGGTGACAGGCACTGTGTCTGGTTTACCACCGTAGCCCTAATGCCTAGCATAGTACCTGTCTGGTGTATGGTAAGTGCTTAATGAGTTCTGGATGAGAAAACAAGTTGCTTCAGTTCTATTTGTGTTTCTCTCACAGCTGGGGGTGATGTGTGTGTGCACGCCTACCTCAGTGGGCAGCCCTTTGAGGAATCTCAGCTGAGCATGCTGGCTTGTTTCCTTGTCTACCACTCAGTACCAGCTCCATGGCACCTGCCATCTATAGGACTAGAAGGTAATTGCAGATCTAAATCCTCTTCGGTACCTGTATTATTGACTCACTTATTTTCTTAAGGTTCTTGGTAGGAGGCGTTTCTAGTGAGTTATTTTCTCTAGTTATGTTTGGTTTTCATTCATGTTTGGGTGTTATGGTTGAGAACTTTTTCTAAAAAGACTATCTGAACTTTAGACATGCATAAACTTTTATTTACATTCAGAAAAGAATGGGTTCTTCTTCAGAGAGCCCCAAACACCAGTATATACTAATAAATTAAATGGTTATATTATTTTTCTTTCTTAATTTTTATTAGTCATCTTTATTTTTCTTTATTTTCTGGGTTTTTAGTTTGGATGTTTCTTTTTAATCACATAATCTTAATTTCTAATATTATAAAGCTTTAAAGTGACCAGGTACCTGATTTTGTATGAATTTGAATGTTTTTGTAATACAGAGTTTAAAATATTAGCACCTCACTGTATGTTTCAGAATATGTAATCAGATATGGAGTTTGCCCAGTAACCTGAATCATAAAATATAATTAATTCTAAGCACCTTTATTATTATCACTTTCAAATTTCTGCTTGTTAATTGAGCATTTAAAAATTGTTTCTAAGAAGAGCAAAAATTGCTCCATTTAATCATTTAAAATTTAATAACATTACTAGTTTATTGCTGTTTTGAAAACCTCAGAAAAAAATGCACTATCTAGAGACTTCTAGTTATAGCCATGATGGAATTGCTTATATTGGACTGAGTCTCCTACAAAAACAAATATAATAAAAGTTTGACAAACTACATAAAACAGCTATTTAAAGGAATTGGTAGCAGCCATGCTGGCCAGACTTGATTGAGGGGCCACGATCCCCATGAGAAGGGAAGTATAATGAGGAAACTCTGTATTTACTCTGGCTTTCTCCCAAAGGCATTTGCCAGTTCATAGCACAAGAAGTAGAGTCCCAGCAAAAGGCAGTGGTGCTGCTGGGCAGAGTAACCAGAGGTTGGATTAACGATTGCCTGAGAATCTAGAACTCGAGCTAGATCCCTGGTAGGAGGGAATAATAGGAATAGTAACTCAAAAACCTGGACCTACTCTTTCCTTGAGACACATACCAAAACTTACACATGCACAGGATGAGACGTCAAGAAATCTAGCAGAAGCTGGGAGACTAAAAATGTGAGCGAAGATTTCAGCAACAGCATAGTTCCAAGGAGACAAAGGGTAGAGTTCCAGGGCTGCCAAGGTGTGAAGTGGCTCTGATAAGAATCCCAGCCATTCTGATGAAATCACAGCAGGACCAAGCCCTAGGAGTAAAGGTAGAAGGTGAAGTGGACAAGACCTAAGGTTAGCCTCAAGCAGAACACAGGAGATCTGTTTGCATTCTGTCTGCCTTATAGAAGAAACCATAACCTTCTTAAGAGGAACAGAATATATCCTGAACCTTTATGCTTTTTAATACACAGTATCTAATGTTGAATCAAAAATTACAAGACATAACAAAAAAAAAGGTAACAGAAACTGACTTATATGTGATCTAGATGTTACTAGATTTGAACTTAAAATAACTATAATATTTCCAAGAAAATAGGTGAAAAGATAATTTCACCAGAAAGCTGGAATCAATAAGAAAGAGTTAAGTGGCAATTCTAGAACTGAAAAATATAACTGAAATTAAGAATTCAGTGTATGGATTAAGTAGTGTATCAGACACAGCAGGTTAAATGAGCCAGAAGGCAGGTATGTAAAAGTAAACAAATTGAGCACAGAGAGAAGATGATTGAAAATACAGAAAAGGAACATGGTAGAACATGGTGAAAAAGTCAAACATGCAAATGGTTGAGATCCCAGAATAAGAGGAGAGAGAAAATGAGATAGAAGCAATGTTTGAAGACACTGAGGCTAAGAATTTTGAAAAATGGAGAACGGACATCAACTTATAGTGAACCCTAAGTGATAAATACGAAGAAAACCACACATAGTCACGTAATGGTCAAACTACTAAAAATAAAAGAGGAAACAATTTTCAAGCATAGACTTCCATTTCCAGCCAGGGTGGGGTGACGGATCTGATTTACTATCCTGCCTGGAACCAAAAAAACTGGACAATGCATATGAAGCAGTGGCTTTTGATACATTGTATATTAGGCAGTGAAGAACAGTGATCCCTGAGAGATGAAGAACAATGAGATAAGCCCTATGGTTGCCCCAGCTTATAACCTTAAGAGGTCCCATACTGTGGGGAGGAAGCGAGAACCTAGGGGGAGCCTGGGAGACTCTGTGAGTGGAGGTGATGTTGCTGAGAGTACAGGGACACCAGAGGAGCTAGAGTTTACAAGATTAAATGCCAGAGAGGGTAGAGCTACACGAAGAGAATGTCAGACATCTGCAGAGGGTCCCCCTCAATTATCAGAAGAGTGCTTACTGGTCAGCACATGCATGTGAAGAAACTGTTTGAGGCTGGGGGAAGAACTGTCTACATGGATTAGAGGACACATTACCAGTTGCTTACACAGGTTCAGGAATAGTGCCTCTTGCCACAACTTCATAATTAAGGGACCATAGATACTCAGAACGGTCTTGCTCTAGTAATGGGAAGTATTTGGCTCTAGACTAAATTGACCTGAATATATTCAGGCCCTACCAGCAACTCTTAAAAGCATGGCACGAAAGGATCAAACTGTTTATCAAGAAATATAATTCTAGAACAAAGCTCAAGAACATAGAAATACAGAAATATCTAACACCTAACAAGGTGAAATTCACAATATCTGGTATACAAAGAAACAGGAAAATAGGACCTATAATGAGATAAAAAATAATTACAACTGACCTGGAATTAACACAGATGTTTGAATTAGCAGACAAGGACATTAAGACAGTTATTATAACTCTGTTCTGTATTTCAGAACGTTAAGAGACATAGAAGATATAAAGAGACTGTAATTGAACTTTTTGAGATGAAGAATGCAATGTTTGAGATGAAGAGTACACTGAATGGGATTAATGGGCAGATTAGACATTCCATAATAAAAAATTAGCAAGCTTGAAGACATAGCAATAGAAACTGTCTAAAATTAGATGCAAGAGTAAAAGAAGGAGGGGCGCCTGGGTGGCACAGCGGTTAAGCGTCTGCCTTCGGCTCAGGGCGTGATCCCGGAGTTGTGGGATCGAGCCCCCACATCAGGCTCCTCTGCTATGAGCCTGCTTCTTCCTCCCACTCCCCCTGCTTGTGTTCCCTCTCTCACTGGCTGTCTTTATCTCTGTCGAATAAATAAATAAAATCTTTAAAAAAAAAAAAAGAGTAAAAGAAGGAAAAAAGAGGAACAGAGCATTAATGAAGTAAGCTGTGGAACGTAAAGCACCTATTTTACATGTGATTGGAGTCCCTGAAGAAGAGAGAAATTGAAGGGGGCAGGGAGTGCAACAGAAAAAAATATATGAAGAAATGGCTGGAAATTTTCCAAATTTGTTGAAAACTGTAAATCCACAGATTCAAGAAATTCAGTGAATCCCAAGCATGAGAAATGTGAATAAAGTTACATTAAGGCATATCATAACCAGATTGCCCAAAACTGGTGGTGAAAAAGTCTTGAAATCAACTAGAGGAAAAAGACATGTTACACACAGATAAAAGTAAGAGTGACTGTATTTCTCATAGGAAGCAATGTAAGTGATAGATTAGTGGAGTAAAGGACTCATAGGAAAAGAAAATATGTTAGAATTTTATACCCAGCAAAAATATCTTTCAAAACAAACGACCATGAAATAAAGCCTTCTCCAGACACACAAAAGCTGACAGAATTCATCACCAGCAGACCCACACTATTGGAAATGTCTACTTAGGTCCTTTGGGCAGAGGGAAAATAATATGAGATGGAGATAGGGGACTTCACAAAGGAATGCAGAACACTGGAAATGGTAGTGGCATGGGTTTATTTATGCAAGGTTTTTATTTCTTTTAAAAATACTTTTTTAAAGACCATTGACAGAATAAAAATAATAACATTGTACTATGGAGTTTATAAAACATGAAAAGTGAAAAGTATGACAACACTAGCTCAAAGGCTGGGAAGGGAGAAAGGGAAGCACTGTTGGAAGGCCCTTATGCTAATATGTGTAGTATTGTAATCTCACATGAGGGTCGTCTTTGATAATTTAAAGGTGTGTGCTGGAAGTCATAAAGCAATTACTAAAGTAAGAAAACGGAATCAGAACTTACTGCAACAAAAGAACTACAGTGGAATCATAAGAAATCATAAAAAGTAATCCAAAAGAGAGAAAAAGAGGACAGTGGGGAACAGAGCACAGATGGAACAAATAGAAAACAAAGAGCAAGATGATATGTTTAAACCTAACCATTTCAATATCGCATTGAATGTAAATGGTCTGTTAGATTCCACAGTTATTAGTATGTTGGAGTTGTTTCATATCTTCCTGGATGTTTGCATTCTCTGTGCTTGGGTTTTAGCAAGGTCTGGGGAACACCATAGAATAACAATTAAATAGGAAATTTGTCTTAATTTCTGTTGAGGTTTATCAAACATTTAGTTCAGCTGACTGGCAGAGGCCAATCAATAAAAGGAAATACTTAGGAGAAATAGTTGCCTCTCTCATATTCTGTGTAGCAGAGCTCTTTCTTGTGTTAGTTGTGCCTTAATCAGAAAGCCACTTGATTACATTGTGAGACTTTTCTCTGTTCATCTTCATGAGATCCTGTGATCATGTCCCCTCTGCTGTCTGCATGTCTGCTAGGATGCTTGCTGTGGCCTAGAGTCACAGGGAGCACTTACATGCATGTATATTGGGGCTAGGAGAGAGAGAGTAGTGCACAGTTGTACGTGGTGGGATGGAGGCAAAAAGGAAGATGATGCTTAATAGGATCTTCAGGCTGGACCCTTCTACTTCCTTTAGAGCAGTGGTTCTTGACCTTGGCTGTGCACCAGAATCACCCGGGCAGCCTTCAGACCTCCAGATGTCCAGGCTGTAGTCCACATGAATTATGTTGGAATCTGTGGGACCGCGGTTGAGAACCTTTGCTTCTTAGAGGTTGAGGCATTAGGTTAATTTAGATTAACTTGTATTTCTCATTTTAAGCCTGTGGTTTTTTTTTTTTAGATACGTATTGGAGTGTATAGATTATGGTAGTTGAAAGTAGACAGGCACATTTATTAATTGTATGTAAGTAATAGATAATTAAATATTAATAGTTTCAGATGTAGTTACAGGTCACTTTCTGATGTACAGAATGGAAACATTTACATTTTTATATCAAATTATTTTTTACAGTGCATTTGGGAAATTCATAATTTAGATATTATCTTTGGGGAACTGTTTTCAAAGGGAAGAATGTCAGCTTTACATGTGATTGTGTATCTGAAACTTCCTTGAAAGGGGTGTACAGCTGAATTTATTTAGAAGTGTGACTTTTCCCCCCATTTCCATTTCTTCAGGGAGCACAAGCTTTGCTGAACTCCT
Source organism: Ailuropoda melanoleuca (assembly GCF_002007445.2). Classification (NCBI taxonomy): domain Eukaryota; kingdom Metazoa; phylum Chordata; class Mammalia; order Carnivora; family Ursidae; genus Ailuropoda; species Ailuropoda melanoleuca. Next base: position 108,273,349 of record NC_048221.1, read on the forward strand.
CTTCAAATTTAAACAGCTGAAAATGCCAGTGCGAGCCTTACTAAGATTGGCTCCTTTGCTTCTTGGAAATCCACAGCCAATGGTGATGTGAACATGTCTGGTGGTAAACCTACCCTGAAACGTGACTTCTGCACAAAAACATGACCAAACAACAAAGCTAAAGAAACATTTATAAGTTTTATAATACAACTAGGGGGAAATGAGCTGCACAAACCTCAATGTATTTTAAAATCCAAGTGTTTTAAATATTCCAGAGGCTCGATTGCTGTCAGCATTGACATTATATGATATATAAAAGTGAGTTAAAATTTACTTTTGTAAATAAAGTTTTTTGGTTTGTTTTCAAAGCTCTTGATGATTTTAGTTTGGGATTTCAGAGAGGAGAGCAGTGGGGGCTGGGGTGAATATTCATTTTTAAAGTCTTTCAACTATGTTGATTCTGATGAAGTGACTATGTTCAAATTTGCAAGGTTTTAAAAAAATTCCGTCATCGAGTTTTACTCTCTACAGCAAGAAAATGGCTTTTAGCATCTCCTAAGATGTCGCAGTTTTCCTGTCTAAAATTAGTGTGTACTTTCTGTGGCAGTGCCGGGCATCCTCATGGTATGAGCAGTCACCTTCAACAGGAGGACATTTATACCCTAATGAAGAATCGCTCAACGCGAAGCCTGCTCTAAGTGGAGAAAATACGCAGTTTCCACTATAGAGAGGTCTTCAGAAATTTCATTTAAAAATAAATAATGGTCCATTTCCACTCAAGATTTAGAGAATGTGTCAAGAGTTTGTAGACTAAATAACAATGAAAGATACACACATACAGATGCCTCCAGCTTCAGGTTTCCCATACAGGAAAAAGAAAACTCCCTGCTGTCCAGATCCTGACATGTGCCTTATGCTTCTGGAATGACCAGTGAGACCCTAAATTGGTAGAAACGGCAAGATCCATTCAGTGATTTCACATTTCCACATCCTGAATTTTGCTGTTTAGCTTTCAGTGTAAAAATCAAAGCAAATGGAAATGTTTCCATTGAGATTTTGTTAAAAACCCATGTGGCATTTGCTTCTGCGGGGGGCTGGGGGGTGGGGCACGCCTCTAGAGGTGACAGGTTCTCTCTAGACTCAGTATTCCAGCTGCGTGCTTGTCCCAGGGACTTGTTCCTGCATATACAGCATAGGCAAGATGTGGCTGCCTGGGAGGGTGAAATGTGCTTCCCTTTCACACTTAGCTAGCTTTTCTTATAATTACAACTAAAAGAAAAAAATTAAAATGGTAGATGACAGAAATTCCATTTGAATTGAGATTTAAAGAACTCAGTATCTGGGCAACTGTTGGTGTCTTCAGTCTCAGTTGTTTATAATTTATATTCTTTTCTCTGAAGGAGGACTTGAGAGACCATTACTTGCACACTATGTATTCTCATATATGAAGGAGAACAGTCATTAGAATGTTGTCAACAAAAGCAAAAATCAGGCTTTCTAAGAGAAAGGGCAGAATAAAAGATTGCAGATGGCCTGGACACAGCATTGTCTTTATAGTTTGGACCTAGTGCTTAGGTGACGGAGCAAAGAGGGTATTCTGGGCAGTCTTTTGAGCAGATATGCTAGGATCATCAAATAAATTCTAGTTATTTATGGTTCTCAAAAAATTTGGGGAGTATCTCTCACCAGAATATTTCAGCCTCCTCAAAGTTAAGAGCTGGAGAAGTGCATCCAGCTCCTAAGGGATTTTGGCCCAGAAATGGCACATGTCACTTCCAGTCATAGCCTGTTGGCAGGAAGTAGTCAAATTGCTCAACCTCGTGACCCTGCCCTTCCATGTGTCCATGAAGGGGAGAAGAACCAGACACTGGTGAGTACTAGTTGCTTAATGTCTGTCATAATACGGTTCCTAACGTATCCTGTGTTCATCTTTTCTACTTTATACAGCTATAAATGCTTCCATAGATGGACATAATTAAATAGTAGTTACACACACGCATACTCAGAGAGATTATTGTCTCCTGGGGGGGTGTGCTGATATCTGCTCCTCCTTTGAGTAAGATGTCCTGTGAAGAGGTGAAGGCCTGAACTTGTGGGCAGCTCTGAGGCATGGATGCCAGACCCTAGCAGGAGTGTCCATTGGGTTAAGCCCTGCAGAGCTTCCCTCAGTGCTGCCTGATCTTGAGTAAGGCCACTTTTTTACCCTTTGTCTAGAAACCAGCTGACTTCCTAGCTTATGATCACCATGATCACCCCCACTCAGAGATCTGACAGCCCAGAGGAAGCAAGGGGGAGGGGGCCTCTCATCTCTCAGCTTGATGATCAGTGCACAGACCCACTCAGTGGGAGGCCTGGGTGCCTGCTGGGCACAGGCCAGAGTCTGGGAGCCAGGATTCTGAGTAGAAGCCAGAGCACGTGGAGCCAAGGCAGGAATTGCCAGAGGAATGGATTTGTGTGTGGATTGTGTGTGTGCCATGGATTCTGAGGAAAGCCACGTCAAAGCCCAGTCTGAGGACAGGAATAGACCAAAGTCAGGAGAGGCTGCTGGGGAGCTGAGTGAAGCTGGAAGGCCAAGGAACAATTTGAGATCCAAACCAAGAAGACTTTGTTGGCAGCACACAGGCTAATATGCCTCTGGTTGGGGGCTCGTCTTCTGGGTTCCACCGTCCTCATACCACATTTTGTAAGAAATGCCTAGTTGTATGAAGATCTCTCCAATTCAGCTATGGGGGAGGGGACAGGATTTGGTCCCCTCTGTACTCCCAATGTCTGCAGGTTTCAACCAGCAGTGGAAGGAAGCAGAGGGGAGGTTAGAGGCGCAGCTACTAAGAAGGTGTACGCAGGCTAGAGGCCTCTGTTAGCACTTAGCAGTCACCCTGCGGATACTCATGTAGTTGACAAAGGTTCCCAGGAGACTGGCTTTTTCCTGCCTGCCAGGGCCAGCCAGGTTTCCCCGACTCTGAAATACATTACTTCTCATTAGTCACAAGCTGTGGGGAGGGGAAGGGTTTTTTTGCTGAATTGAAAGAAAAGCCTAAAGTCATATCCTAACTTTTTCCTTGTGGATAAGGATGGACTTGCCTGTTGGCCATCCTCTTGCTTTGCTCCATGTTCTGTCACTGAATGAAAGGGAGGCTGGGATGGAGAGTAGACGTTGTTACCCCAGGTGGCAGGACCTTCAGTCTTCAGGCAGCTGCATATAAGGTCATCACTGGACGATCTCTCTGGCCCTCTTTCTACAGCTGAGACCCCTGAGGCTCAGGGAGGGAGGTGGCTGGCCCAAGGCTGCACTGCTCCCGTCACAACCCCTAACAAGCCTGGGCTTTCAGACCATACTGCTTCAAAGCCCCGAATCTGGTTCATTATTGCCTCTCTTAGTGTAGGAAATGCTGAGAAAGAGGCAGATTAATGGAAATTAGGAGGACATTGCACAGGAGAGTTTGTGGACCCTTCCCTTCTCTGTGCATCTTTAGAAAAACAAAGACCTTTGTGTAGTTTCTTGGAGTTAAATTGAGTTAGTCTCTGTGCTGCTTTCTTGGTCATATAACCACCACCTTAATTTAAAATGTCTCTTTTAGCTAAAGATATTTTTTCCTGTTCTGTGGTACATTATAACATGAAATAGGAAATTTAGAAAAAAATTTATACTAGGTTCAATAAAATCAGTGAAAATCTATAAATACTGCATGTTCATAATTTCCACTGTTTGTACTCCAATACTTAGGTGTGAAATCTGTTGCCTTGTGTCTGTAGTTAATAGATCCATCTCTGGTCTTACATTTAAGTATGCTGCCTTGTGGGAGCTGTAGTCCGTGGGCTTCCAGAACCCAGACGTGCTAGATCGTGATCTGGGTAATCACGTCACTGGGGGGACTTACCACAGGGACAGTGTTTGGAAGCTAGTTAGTGCCACCCATGTTCTTTCATTTGTCTTGTGTTCATATTCGTGCCTATTTTTTGTTTAATCAAGACTTCTGTTTGCTTACTGTGTACCATTCCAGAGACTAAGAAGATAGTCTCATCAACTGGAAATGTGGGTAAATATACACAGCTCTTCAACAATTGAAGGAAGAATCGTTAGCAAATCCATTGTAATTAACATCCCTAGCTACAGAATCTGTCCCTAAGATCTAGATGAGAGGAGCCCCGACCCCCACTTTATGAAATTTCTGCAAAACCCCAGAGGGCGGTGTGGGTGCTGTCCAGTGTCATCTTGCTCCAGACTCCCTCTCTGCTTCTCTAATCTGTGGGTCATCTCACTGTGCCCTCTGCCTGGGCCGGATGTCAACTCAGTATCTTCACCCCGTCCTCTTCTCTTTGCTCAGCCTCCAGTTGTTTCCCGTGTGAGGCCAGGTAAGAGTGTGCCACTGTGAGAAGCCAGTGAGAGATGCACACGCGAGGCCTTGAGGTGGAGGCAGCGGCCAAGCCATTGCTCTCCTTCACTGGTCACGGGCGGACAGGAGGGCAGATGGCGCGCACCTGGCTGCGGGAAGCTACCGCCAGCTGTGACAGGTGCCCCCCACCCACCGGGTTCTGTAGTTTTGCAGGGGCTTCTCAGCCTGCTGTCCCCAAACATTTCCATCTACTCCCCTTCATCAACACCCTTTCTGCTTGGGTCTCTTAGCAAACGCTGTGCTGTTATGTAGGACACAATGACCCAGGTGTGAACTCAGCCCCATCCCCAAGTCCCGTAAAAACCGCTCACCACCACTTGGTTTCCTCTGGTTTTGCTCATGGAATTTCCAGCGCCTTGGCTATCTCTTGAGCTCCCAGCGCTGTTCACTTTCCTTTTCCATGATCAAACCCTCAGGTGTGCTCTGACACTCCCAAGATTTTGCGACAGTCCTGTAATCCATGTACCAACTCGTCTGGATGCTACTAACCCCAGGCCACAGTGGCAGTGACCCCCGAGTGGCCTCGGGTTTCTCCATAATGCACTGAGAGGACTCACTGACTAAGAAGAACACAGTCTTTATCAGCTGAGTAAGTGGAACGACGTGGGTTGGCCCCATATTGTGCCAAACTTCCCCGGGACCGAGTCACTAGATGCATGAGTGAGGAGAGAAACCACCTCTTAGCCTAAGTGTTTCTACCTTGGCCTTCAGGGGCTGGAAAGACTAGGTGTCACAGACAGGAAGTACTGTGATTATTTGCAACTGGAAAGTTGCAGAGGACTCAAGAAAATGCTATGCCCTCATGGGATGGAGAGGGTTGAACAGCAACTGTACTGCTTCCTGAAAGGAGTCAGCTTTTTACAAGACTGGATATTCTATCTGGGCTTGACTGTGAGGTTCCTGGGAGCCTTGTAGTTATAAGCAGTTTCAAGGCAAATCAGGCATTTCCATGGGAAAAAAGTGGTGAAGGGCTAGACAGTTTCTGTCTAATTACCTCTTACTCCCTCTCTTGTTTCAGCCTTAGACCCACACATCAGTGAGCTCCGTGCCTCCCTCTAGTCTGCGGCTGGAATTCCCCAGCATCATTTCATTCTGTTCTAGCAGAGTGTCAGGAAGGGCTCCAAGGACCACTGTCCCCAAGATGCTGATTGTCTAGAATGGGCTGGCCACATCCTGTATCCTTTCTCCTTGTGTGTTTCTCCCCTTCCTGTCTCCTCCTCTTTTCTTCACCATCTTCTAGCTGTTTCTTTGGCCTCTTCCTTTAGGTTCCTCCTCCCCAGTGATCCAGGTCTCTTCCCAGACCTTCGGTTTCTTCTCCCTCTGCCTGTTCTCAGTCTCCACAGAGGCTCCCGCTCTGGTCTCTTAGCTCCTTTGGTCCCCCCTCCATGTTACTACTATACCTTTCCAGGTTACCTAGGGGTCAGGGCCTTTGCTGGCTGACCCCCACTGGGAGCTGGGGAAGCCATTCAGGCTGCCGTAGTCCTGGCTGTCCCTGCACCCTCCTTCCTGCAGGCTTAAGGAAAACTGGAGGCCCAGTGCTGTCCCTCTGTGGCTCCCGGAGCCTGGGTAGGAGGCAGCGGCTTGGTGTTGGGGCAGGGGGAGGCAGGGGATGGGTGGGAGCTACAAGAAAAGAAAGCGAGATCAGCGCAGAAGGCAAACTCCCGAGTGAGGAAGTTCTGAGCGCCTCACCACAGATGCGTGTGGGAAAGGGGATCAGGCAAAATCAGCTGCCACCCTCATTGCTTGTGTAAGTGACCAGATCCAAGAGCGGCCCCTGTAACCACTGTTTGTCTCTTTTTTTATTGTGGCGATAATGCAATTTTCTTTGGAATTTGAGATTCTGGTATATATAGTAGCTGTTGGTCCTCAAATAAGAAGGCTGTGGATGAATTAAGCTTTATCCCAAACTTGGTTTATCACAGAGCACACTTGACCTTCTTTTTCCTAGGGTCAGAATAGGCTCCATCACACCCTGCAAAGAGGCGAGGGTGGCTCAGTTTACAAGATTATTCTGGTATAGCTGTTTCCCCAGGCAAAGGGTTCCTTCTGCATTTCACCAGAGGTCTCCCCCAACTTCAAGTAAATGCAAATATAAAAACCAAATTTAAACGAAAGAAAACACATTCTAAAGAGTTCGTGATGCTGGTTAAGCAGTCATTTTCTATAAATGTGTCATCTATTATGTGCTTCCTCCCAGTTCTCCAGGTGCTTGTTCCCTTTTTTCCCCAGCAATCTGATTTTTGCCAAGACCAGGAGCCCTAGGAGCTCCTTCTGTCTGTGACAAGATGAGACTCTGACATAGCCTTCAGGGACCCAGCTACTAAGCTTGCTTCATGTGGGAGCAAAACACATACCACTTTTGATGAATGCTGAAATTAATCTCTCTTCCCTCCCAAGAGTCACCAAGGTAACAGCCCCCTTTCCAGAAAGGGTGACTTCAGTGTCTTCCATTTATTTGTTTGAAATTTTCAACTCAAATCAAAACCCTACAGAGGTTTTCATTACTTAGATCAGCATTTCCAAGAGTTTTTGTAACAAAATTTTTTGATATGCAAATTGGGATCTGGTGTTGCATACATGATTCCATAGTCAAATTCATTTGGAGAGTTTTGATATAAACACAGGTAATTACTTTCTTTATCACGGGAGTTCACAGAGCCCTTACTGTGTTAATATGCATGAAGGGATGCTGTTCTGTTTTCCCTTCATTCCCGCCAGCCCAGGAGGTGACTGCATGGGCACAGAGGGTGGGGATGTCCGACCCTGCAGAGCCCCAGAGCACTAGCACTCACCTGGACCACCTGCAGCCCCCCGCTCTGTTCCCTGGGGACCTAGGGGGCGCACTGGCGCGCCCGACTCCAGACCCAGTGATGTGGGTTCTGGGCCTGGATCTGAAACGGAAACAGCAACGTGAGCACCTGGAGGAAGGGTCCAGCCCCACCACTGCGGTGCACCCCCTGGCCCTCGTCCCCGACAGACCTCCTCACACAACTCCGGGGTGACCCAGGCTCGGTGCCCCATTGCATGGAAGAACTCCACCTTCAACTTCAGGAACTCCTTGTAGAGGTCAGGCCAGTGCTCCCTGCCCAGCAGGAACTGGAAGATGCTCCGTTTGGATGTGGGGTTGTCCTCCTCCATGTCGGAGGCAATGTAGCTGCGGTGGGAAAAGAGGGGAAGCTTGTCAGTCCTGAATGACGGCTGCCAGCCTCAGGCAGTGCAGCTGGGAGAGGCTGCAGAGGTCACACTGGAGGACCCAGGGCCCAGGGCAGTCTATCCAGGAAGGAGGGTCAGGGAAGCCCTATCTGCAGGGAGCCTGGCTCCAGAGAGACAGTAGGACCATCCTCAGGACCAAGCCTGCGTGGGCCAGGCCAAGCTTCTGGCTCCCTGCCATTTCCCTGGGGCTTCCTCCCTCAGGTCACTCCGTCTCTGAGCAGCAAGTGATGTTTCTTGGCTACTCTCATGATTTTAGGACCTTACTCATTGCCTTCCCCTCCCCTATGACTGTGTGACCCCCTAAAAGCCTTGTCTGCTCTGTGGCCATGAGGAACCACCACTTGAAACCCTCAGGCTCATAGGCATGGCCAAGCCATCCTGCTGGGGTGGTGAGGCTGTGCAATGGGGGGAGCTGGGCAGAATTGAGAGCAGGTCCCCGAGGTGGCACTCACAGGGCCAGGAAGAAGTGGATCCTGTTGTAGAGGTGTCCAGGCAGCCCGACACGGCCAAAGTACTCCACCACCATGGAAAGCAGGTACTGTGCGGGCACAGAGGGCAGGTGAGGGGTAAATGGGGGGGGAGTGTCTCGCATGGGCCATGGGTCCTGCCCCATCCAACGGCCGTGGTGGGAACTCCTCAGGGTGGGCTGTGCTGAGGCCCTTTGACATGTGGAGAGGAATGGACGGGAGGCCAGGATAAGATGCCTGTGGGCAGGGCAGGCCATGGGTGGCATGTCCTTTGCTTCTCTGACCCTGAGAGCAGATCTCTCCAGGGCTTCTCCCACCTGGCCAGAAATCTGGTTCTCTGTTCCTGCCTCCATGGGGTGGTGACTCTGTGGACCCCTCCGTCCCTCATCATTTTGGTGCTACAGATACCTTATCAGACACTTTGAGGAAAATGTCAGCTTCCAAGAAGCTCTGGATCACGGGATCCTCTGCAAAGGAAGGGAGAAGTGATGAGGGCCTTGGAGCAGCCCTTCTGGGAGAAACAAGCGAAGGGCTGTGGGACATTGCAGAGGGGAGGAGGAAATCCAGAGCCTCTCCAAGTTCCTTTGTCTCCCAGAAGTGGAGGCAGCCTCCTTTCTGCCAGAAGGGTTGTGAACCTTTTTATTTGTGACCACGGCTATTCCTTCCGGGGAGGCCTGTGTCGTGAGTTTCAGCTGTGGGGCATGGATTTCACTAGTGTAATTTAACTTCCATGTGATGGGCGGGGATACATTTGTTGATCACAGAGATGTGACCCGGCTCTCAATCCTTAATACATTTGTCTCAAGCCAGAGCTTGGATGTAGCCATGGTCTCTGTGACACCACACCCATCCTTGTCACTTTATCGTGCTGTGTGACCAGTGCAAAGCTTCCTCCTGCCTCCCATTAACTGAGCGCCCTGAGTCTGTGGCAGTCAGTTAGCAGCCCCTAGGGGTGCTGGGCATCCTGCCCTCGTTCTCCTGGATCTCCTTGCTTCCTGCAGATAATGACCTGGCCTCCCTCACTCCCAGAAGGCTTGTCTGGAATTTGAGTTGTCCCCTGGAGGTACCATTTTGCAGGGGAAACCGGATAATGCTGGGTGCTATCTCTCTCTTGCTCCTTGCCTGGGACAATGACACTTGCACAGCAGGGAGGATGGAGGAGTCAAGGATCATTCCGTCCTCCTCAGCCCTTCTCCAGTCAGTCTGGCTCTCTGTGATAGAACTTTCTGTGATGATGAAAGTGTTCTAGATTTGCACTGTTCAGTGTGTTAGCCATTAGCCATGTATGGCATCAAGCTACTGCACACTTGAAATGTGGCTCGTGAGACTGAGAAACTGAATTTTTAACTTTAATTTTAAATGAGTTAAATAAGCTTCTAATAGCTACGTGTGGCTAATGAACGCTGTATTGGACAATGCGATCTCAGTGTTGTCCCCAAACCTATCACACTAAATCCTGCCTCTGGGCCTGATAGTACCTTCTCAGACAGACTTTCCCTGAGTACCCCATTGCACAGAGCTCCCCTGTCCTTGCTCACGCTCCATCTCCACGCACTGTTGCCTTTGAAAAACATTACTTCTCTGCCGTCGTCATGGTTGAGAGCAACTTATTTCTGAATGGGTTTGTTTTTTGTCTCCTCCCACCTTAAACATAAAGACAGCAAGATCTAGGTTGTCTTTCCATCACTAATCTCTACAATCTTAACTGGAGGGACTACACAAATGCATCTCAGTGGGCAGAGGATGTACCCCTTGGTTGGTTCTGAAACGTCTTGACCGCGGAGTACTCTTCACTGTAGCCTCCTCGCTCTCCCTCCAAGAACTTGTCTCAGAGAGGAAAAACCTGCCAGCCCCGCCGCAGAAGCAGGGTCACTCTGTGTCTGTGCCGCCCGGACACCTTACAGCTTAGAGCCCAGGGGGGAAGCTTGAGCATGACCCCAGAGCCTCTGCCTCCAACATGACTCAGCTCGGTGGGGCCCTGAACACTCCACCTGCTCAGAGCACACACCCAGAAGTCGGTAGAATGCTTCTTGGTCTTCAGGACGGTAACTGGGTCTTCTCCTCTTGTTCATCCTGAGTTTTGTTCCCTCAACATGATTGACCGTCCATATGTTCCTCTTCTGTCCCCTCTTCTTCCAGGACCTCAGCTCAGAGATAGCTTCTGAGGTGGTGGAGTTGGAGGCTGGGACGCTGCTCTCCTGGGCAGCTGCAGAAACAAAAGATTCTGAGTGAGCATGGATGTGACCCACCTGAGAAGTGGAGTCCTTGCCTTGCAGCTCACTCTGAGCGCTGGACCTGGATTCAGCCTTGTGCAGACAAGATGATAAGTGGTCATTCAGCAGTAGTGACACTTCGGTGCAGGGAAGCTGAGGCATACCCGAGGACACATACCTGCCTTGACATCCATCAATTTCCTCCTCTTCCGGCCTCTCATTCTCCTGGGTCTCTGCTTAGGGACAGCCTCTGAAGAGTCAGAACTGGAGGCCAGAGGGCTCCTATTCCGTGGAGCTGCAGAGAGAGAGGACGGACCCCATATCATGGTGGGAGGACCCCCCTGGGAAATGCTAGGGTCTTTCTTTCCCACTCACCTTGAGAATTTTGCATGTGACATCTGGAGGGATAAGAGAATGACCATCACCCCCTTGCACTTGTCTATAAAGGAGGGTAGGAATTGAGTTATTATTTCCTTTTCTTTGCTAGGCAAAAGCTGCTCTCCTGTGCCTCTTTCCATGGATTGTCCTGCCTAAAGTATACCTCTATAGAGACAGATGTAAAATTCTCTAGTCCTAGCTGTCTTTAATACCTCGAAAGTGCACAGGATAGGGACTTCCCTGTCTCAACCTGAAAGCGCTTTCCCCTGCCTAGGCAGACCCAAACACATGAGAGCCGAGAGGAGGAAGGAGAAGTAAAGTTGGAGCCATGGTGTTCTGTCAACTTCGAACATTCAGAGACTGTGGGTAGAAGCCAGACGACCACACACACCTGCCTTCCCTTCCATGCACGCCCTTTTCTTCTGACTCTCCGTTCCTGGGTCTTGTTGGCTTGGAGCAGTCTCTGAGGCAGCTGATGTGGAGCCCAGAGGGATCCTGTCTTCTCTGCATATGAAAAAAACGGAAGGGACTCAATCTGATTCTGACCAGGCCATTTCTATTGCTTTAACCTGCTCCTTGTGAAACCTAATAATAATTAAAATGGCAATAGTAGATAACAGTTATTGGTTGCTTATTGAACTTCCAACATTGATCAAGGCAAAAAGAATGACCTCATTCAATTCTTATAATGATCTATGAGGTAAGGTGTATAACTTACATGATTTACAGATAAGGAAATGGTGACTTAACTTGTGTAGGATTTGTTCCTTGACCAAGGTTAGAGCACTTGGGATTTGGGATTAGGACTCGTATCTGTGCTCAAGGGAAGAATGGCCAGGGGCAGCAAGGGTTGAGCCTCAGTCGCCCTTCTATGAGGGCCAAGGTGGGTGGCCTTACATATTCAGTCTAGTGCAGGAATGAGACACACTCACCCAGAGCGTACTTCCTGGCTCTTTCAGGATCTAGGCCCCCTCACACTTACCCGGAGCACAGCCTCAGAACAGTGTGAGAAGAACACTGACTGTAGCCAGGTCTTTGGAATCAAACGGCTTCCAAGATTCCGGAGCCCTTGACATGAGTCACTGATGACCTCGCACCATTCCACCAGGAACTGCTCTTTGGTCTATAAAAGGCACTCAAGGAAAAGATGATGGGTCTCAAGGGGAGGGCATTTAGCGTCCCAGCCTGAGTACTGGACTCACCTCCTCTTATCCCAACGTTATCTCCGCTTTGACACTCATCTTGTGTTTAATCAAATCGGTTAATGATTCCAGATGAAAGCAATACATCCACATATCAAAAACACAAACTTAAAGCTGACTAATTCCTCATGCATAATAAACGTAACTCACGTAGTTTATTTTACTATCTATCTTATTTCTGTTTAGCTATGATCATTTTAAGATTATAAAATTCTAATTTTTATATTTTGAGATAATTGTGGATTTACATGCAGTTGTAAGAAGTAAAACATCCTATATAACTTTCACCAAATTCCCCCAATAGTACAAACCCGCATAGCTATAGCCCAGTATCACAACGGGAAATGTACATTGGTACAATCTGTTGACTTTATTCAGGTATCACCAGTTTTACACACACTTGCTTTTGTGTGTCTTTAGTTCTATGCAAGTTTTTCACATGTGTGCACCTGTGTGACCATCATCAAGAGACAGACCAGTCAAGATTCAGAGCAGTTCCATAGCAAGGGTCCTTCATGCTCGTCTTTTAGAGTATCCCCCCAACCCCAGTAACAACCAATTTCGTCTCCATCTCTATAATTTTATTTCAAATTTATTATGTAAATGGAAGCAGATCGCACATAACATTATGCGATTGGCTTTTTTTTTCACGTAGCATAATTCCTTTGAGAACTATTCAGTTGGTTGCATAAATCAAGAGTTCATTCCTTTTTACTGCTCTGCAGTACTCCATGGCCGCGGGGTAAAGTGCATATTTCGCTTTGTGAGCATTTGCCATTTTCTTCTAAAGTGGTCCTATCATTTTGCATCTCCACCGGCAACGTCTGAGTGATCCAGGTTCTCCACGCCATTGCCAGCATTTGGTGTTATCATTAGCTTTTATTTTGACTCTTATCGTGGTTTGAATGGCATTTCCATAATAGATTAAAATGTTGAACATCTTTCCACGTGTGTCCACCATCCATGTAGCCTCTTTGGTGAAATGTCTGTTCACATCTTTTCTAATTGAATCGTTCCCTTCTTTACTGTTGTATTTTGAGAGCTTTTTATATATTCTAGATACAGGTCCTTTGCAAATATTTTCTAGCAGTCTGTAGTTTGTCTTTTCACCCTCTTAACAGGGTCTTGATGCCATGGCTGCTCGTCCTCCGGGTGAGGGTCTCCTTAGTGTTGCTTCAGGTCCTTCTTGTTAGCGAGACAAGCTGGATTCTACTAGAATTTCAAGCACTGCTGTGACCAGAGCTCTCAGACCAGTACCAATTTCTTTTTAATTTTTTTACTTTGTGCAGTGCAGTTGGGACCAAGCCGCACTCAACGTCTGAATGCAGACTTGCTCTGCATGACGACCCCCTGTGCTCCCAGCTGAAACAGCCATCGAAGCCTTCTGCAGGAACTGCCCTTAGGGGCCCAGTGGAGAAGCTCAGTCTGCAGAGGCCAGGAGACGGCCCCTCCGGCTGCTGTGCATGTCCGAGGCTGGCCGGGGAGCCCATCACAAACCTCTGCCTTTGTCAGGCTGCAAGTCCCAGGCCAGCTCCATCTTTCCAGCGTGGGGAAATACGCTCCACCCACCATGAGGCCACGGCAAGGATGTGGATGTGTGGCTACACGGGCAGGAAGGAATGGGACCACCATCGGTCTATCACACGCATTAGGAACAACCATGTGTTGGCCTACAGCTCCAATTCTCCAACGTCAAGAATCATTGCTCTGCACCTCTGCTCCCGCATGAGTGAAGTAAAAGGGACTGAATTTACCCTCCCACCTGAGATAACTAGAGGACAAAATATATGAAAAACCAAGTTCGCTTTCAAGACACGGGACATGAGGCAGCGAAGAGGATTGGTCCCTGAAGGAAGGGAGACAGATGAGGTGCGGCCTGGGGTTGCCCCAGATTATTATTAATCATTATTAATTACAAATTCTTTGTGAATGGGCTTCAGAACATGAATGTCCTCAGTGGTGGCAAATTTCCATTATTTAAAATTAGTTTTTTGACATCAAGAGTATCCCTACCATAAGGTAGGTGATGAAGTCATTTCCACCAGCTGCTCTGCTGGGACCCAAACGGTGGTCAATTCATCTTTGTTGAAATGAGCCAAGAAATGAGGCCGTGGTTGCAAAGCTGGGGATGTTCATTTGCTTGTGGAACTTTTAAATAGGATCTTCCAAACTGTGAAGACAACACTTGGATATCTCTATGTTGGTGTGTTTGCTTTGGAAAACAGACCAAAAAGGAACTATTATATTATAGTCTCACTTCCCAACAGGTACCCTGACCTTTCCCTCTGTGTGTTTGAAAGGTATTTAACCCAGTGATTGAACCTCTTGGTTTCCTCACCTCTAAAATAAGAGAACGTATCTCATACAACTGTTACGAGGGTCAGAGGATCAAAACCTATTTGTCAAATGTTACCTGGCAAATGCTATAGTTGCAAGCCATGGTGAGGTGTCTGTCCCTCATCTTCAAGTCTGAACACATGTATTGGGTAATTCCGGTGATGTAAGTTCCCCTTGTCCTGAAGTGCCCTCTCGTGGGAGCAAGAGACTCAATGGGCTGTTGCCTTAGATAATAGCTCAGGTGATCGAAGCCTTTTGTTAAGGAGCACAGGTCTGGAGCTAGGTTCCAGGGTGGGGCAGTTGATTGGTGGCATTTCCTAGTTACCTCCTGCCCTGCAGGGTGGGTGGGTCAGTGCTTCTGGTCAGTTCATTGGTAGGTGGCAAAGCCTGGTCCACCCCTTCAGTGTTTGCTAGGTGATCCCCACAGTGGCCAGTAGGTGGCACAAGTTGCACACCACTGCCACCGCCGGTGGCTCTGCCCTTTTCAGCCCTTCTCAGAAGGGAAAGGTCTATTTCTAATCCAGCCTGGGCTCTATGGCAATGCTTAATCACATGGAAAGGAACATGCAATAACTACTGGTATTTCTGTAAACACACATGCTAAGTGCAGCTGCCAGTTGGGGATAAGGACAGAAGGAACACTCAGTGAGAGGTCTCTTGAGGACAGTCTATAAAAGGAAAACCCTGAGGGTTTTTAATTCAAGAGCCTCCCAGTTAACCTTTGTGACTCATAGAAAGAAACATTTAGAACCCGGAAGGACAATGATAACACATTTTGTGGATTGTAACCTGGTCCTCGGTGTACCCTGCCCCCTCCTCTATTCCCTAAATGGCCAGTTTCAGAAGGAAAGACCAATCCCTTGGGACGGGGCAGGCATGCCCACCTCCCAGCCCCCTGTAGGGCCTGGTTGAGGGGCAGAGGCAGCACCTTCTGAACTGACCGTGTCTTATTTTTCTCTTCTTTGGTTCTGGCAAATTGCCTGCGTCTTGCATGCCTCCTTTCTCTGTCCTTTCCTCCTTTCTCATCCTACCATTAATGAAATTGGCATCAAATTATGAAGCTGAAAAGGAGACACATCCCAACAAAACAAGAAGTGAAGTCTGGTCAATGGTGAGGCAATAAGGACTGGGTGCTCTTAATTTTAATGTCTGGACACTTAAAACATTGTAATAACGTACACATAACATAAAATTAGCCACCCTAACTATTTTTACGTGTATTTAACACATTCATGTGGTGCAACTGTCTTGTCTTGTCCTCAAGATTCATCCACGGAGCACGCGCCGAATGATATTCCATGACGTGTGCAAACCAGATTTTGTTTATCGTTCATCCACCCGTACACGCTTGGGTTGCTTGCGTGTTTTAGTTATCGTGAATAATGCGGCTATTACCGTGGGTGTACAAAGATCGCTTTGAGACCTGCTTTCCGTGCTTTTGGGTAGGTACCCAGAAGTGGAAGGGCGGTAGTTCGATTTTCAAGTGTCTGAGGACCTGCCCTATTGCTTTCCATAGAAGCTTTTACATTCCCACCAGCAGGGCTCACGGGTTCTAATTTCTCCACATCCTTGTCAGTGCTTGTTTTTGTTTTGTTTTTTGTTTTGTTTTGTTTTTGGATAGTAGCCATCCTAATGGGTATGAGATAGTGTGTGGACACTAAGTTTGTTTTCTCTTGACTGGGCTAGGCAGCCTGATATCTTCTTATGACACTGGTCTTACAATAAAGATGTCTTCCCCACCCCCACCGTTTCCTCAGAACTTCTGCCCACAGCCCTCCACGCGTGGGTACATCTAGGGCCGGCCCCTCTACCCCACGGACCCACGTGAGAGCAGCTTCATTTGGACCAATCTTAGGTCCAGAATTTCCCGAGAGGCTTGAGATCCTCTGAGGACAGGAGCTAGGCAGGCTCATTTGTTCACTGTGTTGCTCTCCGGCCCCACAGGGGGAGGTCCAGGAGTCTCTCCCTCAGCAAGCCTCTCCCTGGAAGGAGCCCAGAGGCCTGGGAAGATTGAAGTCCTCAGCCTGCCTTTGAAATATCTCATAGCATCACCAGGGACATGACATAGGCACGTTTACCCAAAGGGGGCAGGAGTTGCCAGAAGTATCTGTCACCTCGCCTTCAGTCGCCCCAAGCATTCTCTTGGGGTCAACTGCTATATATCGTTGTGGGGCAGCCTCTTAATTATAGATTCATTTCATTTAAAAAAAACTTTCCAAAAGCAAACTGAAACTTTCTTGCGCATCTTGTGAGAGACTCATTCTGTGGCAGATGCCAGTCAGCAAAAGGCAGTCTGTCCCCACGGAGCTGAGACTCGGGAGGAGGGCCAGCCGCGACTCAGGGTGAATGACCAGGTCCTGGGGGCTGTGGGAGTGCCGGTGCGACGCCCTCAGGTAGGCCTTGGCCTGGGTCCCATATTGGCACTTAATTTGTTCTGTGTCCTTGACAAAAACGAGCTTAATGATAGCTACTGCTGGAGTTTCCAGGAGATTTAAAATGAGCGAATGATGCACTCGCTTAGAAGCTTCTGGAATAGGGAAGTGCTGTCAGTGTTCTCCACAAGATGAGAGTGTTGCTCATTCCCTGAGCATTGAGCTTAAGTTTTGAGATGTCTGTTGGCTGGTAATCAAAGGGCTATTCATGGGTAAGGGCTTTTTATTAAATGGAAGGTAATAACTTCTGTGAAGTGGCTCCAGGAATCATCTTGGTTAATAGTTTACAGTTTGCCTTTCTCTGATTTCATCTCATTTTCTCCTTTGACACCCCTGTGTGGCAGCAGGGTCCCCCTTTTACAGACGAGGAAATGGAGGCTGAGATAGAGGGCCGCTGCAGGCTGTGAGGGGGTGCCTAGGGCATCTCGAGGGCGTGCTTATCTTGGTCCTGGCTTCCCCAGTCCCTGTCGGTTGATCTCTGTCTTTAGCTGTGATTCTGGGACACACTTGCTGGCATTTGAGAAGCTCCCTTTTAAAGAGAGAAGCTTAGTTTGTATCTCAGCTTTAGGCAGGTGATTTAAAACACCACCTAGTTATGTCTGGGATGTGGACAGAGGGAAAAGCTGATGGAATGCAGATCCTGCTTGGCCACTCACGAGTTATCCAACCCTTAAAGTTTCACTTGTAGTTTATATCTTCCCCCTTATCAGGGCTCTTTGGTTAACTAACCAGGGGCAGGATATGACCAGTCCTTTCTTCCCCTTCAGAGGCTAAAGAGCACAGAGAACGGTGAAGAGCACAGCTGTTGGGAGGAGGGGGGGTGCAGAGAGTGGGGCCAGCTCATTTGACAAGGAGCCCTGGGAAATGTGAACGTTGTATGTTCTTTGCTGAGTCAGAGCATTAGCTGGCCTCCTCTATTTTTTGCAGATTCCCTGGAGTTTGGTTGCAAAAGGCCCAGCATCTTCCTGTGGCTTTTGAAATCTGGAATGTGGGCAGCGTTCGGTAGAGACTGAGGTCCATGGCTGGGGGCGCCCCCACAGTCCTTCCATGCCTGGCAGCTGCAACCTTTAATTTGGAGACTATTGTGGCATTGTTGGTGTTATTCAGGGTTTTGGTTTCAATAGAATCTGTGATGATTTCTTTGTCATTTCACAGAAATTGGTACCAATGGTTGGCATGTAATGTGGTAGCCTTGGTTCTCTTGCTTTTGCCCAACACCTTTCCAGAAGAGCAAGGCAGTGGGAAAGGGAGTGTGGTTAGTTTGCTGACCTGAAAACATTAACCGTGGGTGCCTCATACTCTTGCTCAAGAGTTTGCCCAGGCCTGGGGCATTTATAAGTTTGCAAAAATAATATAGTTGGCCTTTGTTAGTTGTCCCCTAAATATGAAGAGGCTTCATGTTTTTTTTTTTCCTAGTGAGAAAGAAAAAATTCTGCTTTTCTTGAATCTGGCCAGATCTCACAGGGGTGACAAGTTTTAGAACTCCCATTTGCTGTGCTCCTGTCCCTCTGACTTTTAGAGACTTGTCTTATTCCTTTGAATTACAGATACACATGGCACATACTCCTTGGAATCCTTCACATTGTCTGGTGAATTTCTAAATGTCACACCGACCTTTCTGTCATGATCCAAGAACTCACAGGGTTAATCCTTGAGGCCAGTGTTCCTCTCTGGGCACCTGGAATACCCAGCTCTGACTTTGCCTGTTCTCCTATGACTAATCACCTTAGACACACCCCTCCCCTGTGGGGACTCCTGTTTTGTGAGGTGATGGAATGTGACATCTCTTTGGAGGAATTCTTTATTCCTGGGATATTTGGTGGCCAGGCTGTGGACCCCATTCTGGCTTTCTGAAGATATGTGGTGGTCCTGACATAGACCACCCTGTTTTAGAAGGGACAGGACCCCAAGGATTCCTCCCAGCCTCTTGTTTCCCATAACCACAGCTTTCTTTAGGAACAGAGGCTCAGAGAGCAAGTAAGGTAAAGAAGGACAGGAACAGAATCTGTAGAGTGATTTTTTTTGGAGTAAGTAGGTGGGATCTTTTTAAAGATATTGAGATATAATTTTCATTATAAAATCAATCTAATTTGATAAATTAACCTGTTGCACCCTTAATGAATTTTGATAATTATGTAGAGTCATGTAACCACTGCCACAATTGAGATACAGTGCATTCCAGCACCTGGAGATGTTCTTTGAACTTCTTTGGAATAACCCCCTCCCTTGGCCCCAGCAACCAGTGACCTGTTTTCTATCACTATAATTTTGCCTTTTCTAGAATTTCATATAAATGCAACCAAACAGCAGGTGGTGTTTGCATCTGGCTTCTTTCACTCAGCATAATCGATTTGAGACGTGGCTGTGTCCCCGTGTGTCCCTGTGGTCAGTTCCTCTCTACTGTGGAGTGGTTTTGCATTGCACGGAGGTGCCACGTTCGACTTCCCATTCACCAGCTGATGGGCATTCGCATTGTTTCTAGTTTTCGGTGATGAAGAAGAAAGCTGCTACAAGCATCACACACAGGTCTTTGTGTGGATGTCTGTTCTCATTTCTCTCGGGTAAATACCCCGGAGCTGGTTTGCTGGGTCGCAGGATGGGCGTATGATTTGTAAGACACTGCCTGCGTTCCAAGGTCGCCGTGTAACGGTCTGTTTCCAAAGGGGGCACTTTTAGCCCAGGACACATGACTGCCCTTCCTGACGTCCGTGGGTATCTTTCCGTGCAAGGATTTTCAAGACGTTTGTTGGACATGGAATCAGGGTACGTGGCTTTTAGGCAAGAGACGATTGCATATCTGTGGGTGAGATGAGCCTGGTTTTGAACTCTGGGTGCTGTAGAAAGGTTTGCACTGTCCTCCTGAGGACAGCAGGTACACCCTGACACAGCACAGGGGGGAGTCACATCTCCCCTGTGTCCTTCTAACTCTTATATGTCAGTTTTGCGTGTGGGACTCAAGTGGCAGTTCCAAGTTCATCCTGAGTTGAGATAATGCCTGGAGGCCAGAGGGAAAATATCTGGGGCTGTCAAATCTGGTGGGAAGTGATTAATCACGGAGACTTTTCTGGCACGCTGAACTGACCTTTCTCCCACGTGCAGCAGGGGCAAGCAGGGTCAAGTTTAAATCCAAGATGACAAGTGTCTGGATTAAGGAAGGTTGCTGCTGCATGCCTGGCTTGGGGTCAATGGCTCTGTGTCTCACACCTGGTGAAAACTGACTCCCAATTGAAGAAAGAGTTATGGGGCCTGAAGCACATGTTGGCTCGGCTTTGGGCTGGAACTTCCTGCAAGGTTTTCGTGACCCACATGCCCTTTGCATGTGTTGGGGGCATCCTGGTTTCTGGCAGCACCTGAGTGACTGTGTTTTACCTTGGAAGCCTCTTGCTCACGGTGCCTCCGAACCTTCCGAGTGCAAAACAGTTGCTTCTCTTGGAGTCCCTCGGCGGTCTGCTAGGCAGTGGGTTTGTCAGTCTGAGCTTGCAGGCACCTGCTGCTGTCTGTGGGCCCTGTAGTAGCTCCAGATATGTGCTCTGTGGCACTTAGACAGTGGTGCTTACTGAGGAGCGGGTAAACTTGGCATCTGAAAAAAAGGTGTTCTCTCTTGCGTTGTCTGAAGCCGTGGTTACTGTGGAACCCCTAGTTTATTTATGGTTCAGCGGTGGGAGTCCAGGCATCGGTTGGGGGACACACATGGAGGTTAAGGCCCAGAGTCAGACTTGGGTGAGGTTCACTCCATCTAAAGCCTTGGTTAAGGAGGGTGTGTGTCTCGATTTTCTCATCAAAAGCAGTGACGACACACTAGAAAATGTCCCACCATGAACTTCCAGACTATAGCTTATCCTTTCCAAAGGTAGGGGGGTCCTGTTGCAATGTTGGAAGACCCTGGGAGGCCCACCCTGCCAGCCGGGTCGGCAGTGTGAGGCTGTCTCTGGCACATAGCCCTCTGACCTCCAGGCGCCGAATCTTTCCTGGGGGTCTGCTTCTCCTTGTGGCTGGTCTTAGCGACAAAGTCCCGCCTGCCTCCGTGTGTGATCTGGTGTTCCCTCACCTCCCATAAGACCAGGCTTTCAAAATCTTCCTGAAAGAGAGCAGTAGGCAATATTACCTAATTTGTCTTTAATCCGATAGTCCTAGGATAATCCTGGAGGGGAAAATGGTCTGTGGAGCATGCCCTGGCTTACTCAATAAAAAACACATTGGGAAACAGTGGTATTTTTCTGTTTTAAAATAGGTAGGTTTAGAAGGACCTGGGAAACTGGGGTGGAGTTACCAAATGACTGTAATTGTGGGAGAAGTATTTTCTTCCAATTTTGAAACACATTAAACAGGATACACAATTTTCAAATAATTTACAGTTGGACGAAGGCTCTTTCATCTGAGGGGCGGGGACACTTCTCCTGGTTGGAGAGGGTGGTCGCAGGGGCTATGGGAAGGGACCCCAGGGGACCCCTGTCCTGTTCTCTTCCAGCTTCAATGCGGCCTAACAGAGAGGAAAGTCATAGTGTAGGAGGAAAAAGCCCGTTTTTTTTTCTCTCACAGGAAGCAGGAGGCTGCTGGGCTGAGCACAGATTATCAGAAGGAGAAACTCACCCTGTTGGCACAGACGAAAGGCTGCCCATGGGCCTTGCTGGCAGCCACGGAGGGCACCGGTCACACTGGGCACCATGATGCTGGCGCTTCTCCTTGCCCACACAGCTCTCATCGGTGTGATGAAAGAATATCTGTTGAATGCCTCTCTATGTTGGGTACCATGCCAAGCATCGGGAAGCCAGGACACAGACATGGAGGTGTCACCCTCACCAAGAAAGAGAAAGCACGCTGGTGCAGGACAACAGTGATTGGTGCTGGGGTAACGGTAAAGGGGAGGGGGGATGAAGCATGAGAGACTATGGACTCTGAGAAACAAACTGAGGGCTTCAGAGGAGATGGGGGTGGGGGAATGGGATAGGCTGGTGATGGGTAGTAAGGAGGGCATGTATTGCATGGTGCACTGGGTGTTATACGCAACTAATGAATCATCGAACTTTACATCAGAAACCAGGGATGTACTCTATGGTGACTAACATAATAAAAAAATATTATTATAATAAAAAAAATAAAATAAAGTACAATTAGATCTAAAAAAAAAAAAAAGGAGCTTAGGCCTGGCCGGGGAGGGGATGTCATGGGGGCTCCCTGGGGCAGGGCTTACAGCAGCGGTTATGGGGAGGGTGGGGGTTGGACAGTCTCAGATGGCATAGTAGGAATGAGTCAAAGAGAAGGGAGGGGTCAGAGAGACCCTCCTACAAAGACTGATGGTGTGGACGCGGGTGCTTGGGAAGTGGGCATGCCGTGTACGCGGGCAGGCTCGGGTGAAGGCGGGGCTGGCAGTGGGCTTGGGATACAGGGCCAGACTCTATGCCCCGAGGACATCAGCCCAAAGTGTTTGGATGGTGGGTGTCTTGGATGGATCGGGCAGGTGACCGTGTGGTCTTGTTTCAGACAAACATGCTAGAGGTCCCCAGGCTCATTGGCACGGCCTTTACCTCTTTCTCTCCTCACTCTCCGAGTAGCTGGGTCTGGCTGGGGATTCTTTAGAAATGTGTCAGTCTTCAGGTATCTGCCACCGCACATCTATGTTCTGTCAACCGTCTGCTGTCAAACACGCCCTGCTACCTGCAGTTCGCATGTACGTGTGCACACGCGTGCACGCGAACACGCCCCAGACTGACTCCCTGCTGCCTGCTCTTCAGCGTGAGTCCCGGCTCTCCATTCTCCCCGAACCGCAGACGTGGACAGCCAACCGCCCACTTTCTGTCTCCACCTGGATCTCTCTTAGGTGTCTTGAACTCAACATAGCCTGAACTGAACCCTTTATCCACCTCCCTTCCCAGCCTGTCCTTTCTCCATGTCCTCCCCACCCCCCAATCTCTGCAGAAGTCCACTCCTTTCTCCCAGCTACTCAGGGTGAAAACCCTGGAGTCATCTTTGACTTCTTTTTTTCTCTCACACCTGATGCTTCATCCATCAGGGATCCTGTCAGCTCTTCCTCTGCAATACACCCGGAATCCATCAACTTCTCCCCACGCCAGCTGCCATCATGCCCCATCTGACACTGGGGGTGCTGCCCCCGCTAGACTCCTTTCTCCCCTTGACCCTCTGCAGCCTGCAGACACCCACTGTCCTGCTCAGTACCATTTCCCTCAGAATAACATTCCAAGTCCTTTTCTTGGCCCACAGAACTCTCCATGGTCTGGTCTGTGGTACCTCTGTATCTTTACCTCTGACTCAGTTCACTCTCCTTCATATTCTCCTCTTTATCAGACTCCTTGAAGTCCTTTAATATGTAAGCTTGCACCTGCCCCAGGACCTAAGCACTAGCTGCTTTCTCCTCCTGGAAAATTTTCCTTCTGATATGTGCATGGCCGGCTCTTCCTTTCCCTTCCGGTCCCTTACCACAGAGACTTTCCTGGGCCGCTCTGTATAAAACAGCAGCTTCCCCTCCATCAGTCTTCCTTTGAATTTTTTTTTAAAAGATTTTATTTATTTATTTGACAGAGATAGAGACAGCCAGCGAGAGAGGGAACACAAGCAGGGGGGAGTGGGAGAGGAAGAAGCAGGCTCATAGCAGAGGAGCCTGATGTGGGGCTCGATCCCATAACGCCGGGATCACGCCCCGAGCCGAAGGCAGACACTCAACCGCTGTGCCACCAGGCGCCCCCCCTTTTTTTTAATAACTAAGAAATAAGCCTCATATTGTGTGGTCTTTATTAAAATACCAAAACACAGGAAAACTTTAACGAAACATTTCTATCCCAGGGACTTGCCCAAGCATTAAAAATATTTTTTCTAGTTCACTTGAGTTTACAGAAGGATTTCATCTGTTTTTGAGATTCACTGCTGGTGATGAGGATGTTAAGAGGCCAGGTGTAAGTCAAGAAATTTCATGAGCATTTGCAATAAAATAACCCTCCATCATTCTTTTATCCCTTAATTAGCCCTGCTTCTTTCGGTTTTACTTAACCACTTGGCATTAATTTTGTTAATTGTCTCCTTCTCTTAAGGAACTACATGAGAGCAAAGACCTTTGTCTAATTTTCTGATAATTGGCGGAACCTAGAACAGTCTTGGCATTTGTTCTGTAAGCTGTTCATAAGTATTTGCTGAATGAATTGAATGAATTCCTCTTTTAGCGCCTGTGGAGGGGATGGCTTGGGAAGACATTGGATACTATGGTGGTGATCTAGACTTGGCATGATTAAGGCCTGGACTAGAGTGGTGGCCTCAGGGATGTGGGGGAACGAATGAGTGAGGGAAGAATCTTTAGACTGGATGTTGCAGGAGAGGGATGCTCGCTTGGCCATGCTTCAGGTGACTCTTTATAAGGGCTGTGTTTCAGACTCGAGACCTGAGTTAACCTTAGGTGTTGAGATGCTTCCTGGTGTCTGGCCCACCCCCCTGCCGGTCCCTGGTTCCATGATCCTGGGCCCTGCCCCAGTTCCTCAGCTCTCATCCCATAACCTTAGCCCAAGCGGCTAAGCCCGAGGTAGTGGACCGACATTTAGAGGAAAAGGTAAAGTGTCCCTTCCGAGCTAAGTAGAAAAGATCAAAGTAAGTTGATCTGTGATGTGAGAAAATGTAAGGATGTGTAAATGTACTAGATTATATCCGGGTGCTTGAATTTCTTTAGATTTTGTAGATGGCCATTTGAAATTAGTAATTTAATATTATGCTTTGTTTTTAGCCTGCAGCTCATTGTCATAGAGGAGCGGAGTCGGGTGATAATCATGGCTTTGGCCGTGAGGCTGTATCAGCCCTCGTCACTGACTTGCTGGAAGCTGTCCAAATGGCCCACAAGGGGCCGAGGAGGCGTAAAGAAAAATTATCCCAAATTTGGAACTGAGGAAAAAGGATGCCTCCATGTCCTTTTAATGTCATACTTGAGCGCTGTCTAATAGATCCACCGAAGGGTCATTTAATCTCTAGGGGGATGTATCTCTGTTTCATGTACTAACTACTAGCTGTCAGGATTCAGACTCTGCGAAGTTACACATTAACTTACAGAGGGTAAGTCTCATGTGCCTTTTGCCTAGTAAAAATGCAAACCATTTCTGTCTGGTTGAAAAGATAACCACCGATGTTACAGTGTTATTGTACC
The DNA here is from genome assembly GCF_002007445.2 of Ailuropoda melanoleuca. NCBI lineage: Eukaryota > Metazoa > Chordata > Mammalia > Carnivora > Ursidae > Ailuropoda > Ailuropoda melanoleuca. The sequence goes on from NC_048221.1 coordinate 108,298,101, forward strand.
ATAGAAAATTAACTAGTTTTATATGTAACTTAGTGCAATGAACTGAATGTTTTTGTCCCTCCCCCCCATCCCACCAGCCTCCCCAAATTCATGTTGAAATCCTAATTCCCAAGGTGATGGTTAGACTCCATGCCGGGCATGGAGCCCAATGTGGGGCTTGAACTCACGACCCTGAGCTCAAGAGTCAGACACTTAACCGGTTAAGCCACCCAGGTGCCCTCATCTTATTTCTGAGTGTGCGTTTCTCATGGAGCACTGGTCCAAAGGTGGAGACAGAATGTTACTCTGTCAGTTCTAGACCCACCATTTTACTCTGCTCATTCACTTCCTATTTTCTTTTTAATCAGTTGTCTTTGAAAACATAAAGAACATGATCCAGCAACAAGTCCCGGCCAAGTCTATAATTAAGATTGGGGGGATGGGGAGGGTAGGCTCTGCAAAGCGCCTTCTCCACGATCGTCTGAGGGGCTCTAAACTAGATCTTGCAGTTTGCTTGCGGTCTAGGGGTTAAATGTATGGTCTTCATCTCGTAGGTGTTAGGAGACAGAAGGCCTTAGCAGAACTGCTGTGTGGTGCGGTGCAGAGGCCGGGTGGACCCTCTATTGTGCACGGCCTTGCCTTGCTCTGGCTTTGGTGCCCCTGGAGGCACCAGTCCTGCCCTGGCTCTAACTGTGTGTGTAATTCACTGAAGTTGCCAATAACTACTTATCCCCGTGGGGCTTAATTATCCCCCAAGGGCCAATATGGAAAGCTCACCTCCCTACCCACCTCCCTCCTCGAGATGTGGAGACAAATGAGAGAAAGAAAACCCCCCCAAATGGAAAACTGTTATCCGAGGGTTAGAAATATGGGTAAAAGATGACTCCCTGTCCTTTCAGTGTCATCCCAGAAAACACTGCTTTGTGCAGGATTATTATTCTGGATGGGAGAAATTGTGGCTGCTTCATTCACGTAAGACCATCCTTTTATCTCTGAGGTGGGTGGGAGTGGAGGGGGTCCCGGGGGCTACAGTATTCCAGAAATGGCCTCATTTTGCATTTCCTCGTGTCCTCAGTTGAGACAGCTTTCTGTTCTAAGAAACTTTGAAAGTGGTTCTTGTTTTTCTGAGACCGTTAAACAAAAAAAAAAAAAAAAAAAAAAAAAAAAAAAAAAAAAAAAAACATCAGTAAGAAACTCAACTGAAGGTCTTGGGCTATTCTCTAGGTCAGCAAAGCTAAGTTTCTGTGGCTCCAGAGTGAGCAGCCACGCCCGAAGGCGGAGGTTGGTGGGCCGGTTGGTGCTCCAAGTGGAGCTTGTTTCAGGAGGAATGGATGGATTTTCCTGGTGGGGAAGGCCTGCAGCTGAGTGCTGACAGAGCTGGACCAGGGGGTAGGTTGGGGTTACTGTGTGAGTTACAGACAGATTCTGATCTGAGAGCTGGTCTGCCCTGAAGTTAGGGGGAATCGTGGACCATGCTGTGATGGTAGAAGCCTTCTTTTTCTTGGGATTGTGACTCCTAAAGGTATTTGCCTCCTCGGTCTCATTTAAAATGCTTATTTTACAAGATGCCTTTACGAGGAGCGATGTCCATGGATGTTGTATTTCTAACATGCTGTGTTGTTTACCTCAAGGAAAAATGGGCTTGCTTTACATTATTGACTCAGCATGATGGAAAGTATTACCTGTTGGAGCTGGAGATGGGGCCGCCATTTTGAAATAACTACATAGGTTCGCCTGTTCAGGTAGGATGCAACTTCTCCTATTAAGCACAAATGGATTTTGAAAATTCACGTGTGTTGTGATACATGCAGTGTGACTGGTTTCTCTCCCCTTCTCCACTCTTTCCTAGGGCTTACACGTATGTATCCATAACACACACACACACACACATGAACACATGAGGATATTTTGAAATACGATTCAACACTACAAAGAGGCCCTTTTAGTCTAAGAGCACACAGGAACTCTGCTATGGTGAGTTCAGTTTTGGCAGTCTGATTGTCTTGTGGTTACTCTACCCTGAGGCCAGACCACAGTGAGGGCCTCCCCTATCCCCACCCAACCACACCAAAGTGGGGGAAGGGGCCATGGGGAACACAAGAACTTTTCCCCATCACCCGTGAGAAGGTGACCACAGAAGCCTCGCTTGAAGGTTGGGATGGGGGTGACTGTTTCCCAGCTCCTGTCCCTGTGGATTCTGTGAGGGTTGGAATATATGGCCTCATATAAAGTAAATGATGGTCTTACTCATCCATCCGAACTTGACTGTGTCTGACTAGGTATCGGTAAACTGTTGGAAATGGACTGTTACCCTCACCTACTGTTGAAGGCAGTAGCTCGGTGACATCGCTAGCTGGCTGGATATATTTCTATCAGCATTGTGGACAGGGAACATTTCTTTGACCCTACTCTAGCACATTTCTCCTCCCCCACCTAGTTTCCTGGCTGCCACCATCTACCATCCATCTAGCAATCGATTTAATTACATATTTTACAAGTGAGTCCCATGAGGCTTTCTTCTGGAAACTCNGAAACTGTGGATTCAGTGAATAAGGCGGATGGATCCCTGTGTTTTGGTAGCCTTTCTCGTTTTTCAGAAGGGATGAAATCATAATATGATGGGAGCTAGCAGGACTTGTAGCTTCTATGGTCAAAGTGGTAGATTTTAGGGAGGCCTACAGCCATGTGGCTGAGGGTCACTGTTGTCATTGTCATTGCTGTTGGGGAATGTGCTATCGCAGGCAGGCTGAGATGGCACAGCAGCCCTGTGGAGGAGGACCTGGATGGAGCCCTCATGGAGAAAAGAATGTTCCTAATCTGGCTTCTACCCGAGAGTGGGAGTGAGCACCCCCCTCCACTGGCTAAACCAGGCAGATTGTGGGACTGGGGTCCCCTGGTTGCTTGGGGCTCTCTGGGAGCTCTGCCTCCTTGTTCCAGATGGTTATCTACCCGAGCATGAGCGGCAGATCCGTGGCAGGTGATGCCTGGGAGAGGGGCCTGAGCAAAGCATCGCCAGGCATAACAAGAGGGGGCAGGAGGGGAGCACAGACCCTCATGCAAAGGAGTGGGTTTTGAATTCAGTGGGTGAGCTACTTCTTTTTTTGAGATGTGTCATTTGACTCTGTGTCTTAGAAAGCCAGCCCTGCCTCCCTTGCCTCAGTCGACTCTTGGATTTTGTGAGGGACCATCCCACAGTCTTCCGGCAAAACATTTCTGAGGTAGACTCCTTACAAAGCCTCGTGCAGTATTCAGAGCAGGGCGAGAGGCAAGGGGCCAGGGATTTGGGTTCTGGCTCCCAGCAGTGCACTCAGACTGGCCCATTCTGGTGTCCCCACGGGAGACACAAAGCTGAGACCTGCCTGGGTTCTAACTGGAAGCATCTGCCTATAACTGGGCCCTGAAGGGAGTTCCAGAGAATCTGGCAGGAAAAGGGGTCACTGGGTGATCTGGCTTCCTCCCATCTGTCCCTGGTCATTTCTGAACTAAAACCTGGCCCCAGCCCTCAGGCGTGACCCCCCCCCCCGCCCCCCGATCACAGACACCTGCAAATGGTGATTTCCTCCCAGGGTTCTGGGTAAGTAGTACAGTGGAGGTGGCCAGCATTTAAATGACACCGCTGACATGGCTGAATTTATGGTATGGTACCCTCCTAAGAAAGGAGATGCAAAGCCCTTTTGACAAATTGTTAAATAAAGAATGCAAGTTGTGGAACGATGCATGTAGCAAATTTTTATTACATATGTATGTAAATATAAAGTCCTGGAAGGTTGTGCACTAAATCACTGGCAAAGATTGAAAGAAAAGGAGAACTTTAGCTTTTTACATTACAGACTTTTATTTTTTTTCTCCAGAAATTTCGTATGGTCTTGAAAGCATGACTTATCATATAATACCTACACTCTGTACTTCCCTTGCCACCTGACAGCCTTAGAAAACACAAAACCAGTTTTAGCTTCAAAACTTCCATTGACTCTGCCCACATTCTGCACCTTCCAGCTCTCTCCACGTGCTTCTGGTCTTAGGGACCCTGGTTCTGGTTGCTCAGCTACGAGGCCTCGTTGCTACCATCATCTGCTAATTTCCTTCGTGATCATGGGCCTTACTACTGGCAAGTTTTCTTGATCAAGGTTCAAGTTCACAAAACCATCCTTTGCCTTGTAGTGAAGCAATTTGGGGAGATATTTTCCACACGGGCAGGGGAAAAGAATCTAGATCAATACAAACTCATAAACCGTTCGAAGAGCCCCGCGATGCTTTCGATTTTTTCTTCCCTTTCTTCCCTGATGCTTTTGCACGATAAGCTTCCTTTGTTTTCCACTGTGCCTTGCCTCATTCTCCTCTACTTTGATTTCTTTACGAAATCAAGCCACTAGTTTGATGTGAGGCTGTCCTGAATGCTGAGGTCCCCCTCAGGTAGTCCCATCTCTTAACTGTGCTCTGTTGATACACTTATCACAACCAAGTTGTCTTCGATCAGAGGGATGGTAAGTTTAGATGCAGTCAGAGCTGTAGGAAATGTGGAAACATCACAATCCGTCCTCTGAGGATTCCGCCGATTCTGGGCATCAAATGGGGCTTCCCCGGCTCGGCAGGCTCCGCAGTTCGCCCGCAGCCTCCTTCCAGCTTCTGGCTTCTGCCTGGAGCAATCGGGTCATTAATTCCTGAGACACTAAGTGGGTGATGCAGGCTGGGATCCGGCCAGCAGCCAGGCCTGGACGGTTCAGGGGCCGGGGCCTGGGTGTGTTCTCGCACCCTCTTCCTCTGGCCATCGGGGCTTCCCCTGTCTCTGCCATGGGCCTCCTCAGGCTGCCCCGTGCAGGCTCCGGCCTCCCTCCGCCTCCCTGTGCCTGCTGGACATTGCAGTCTGCAGGCAGTGTGGACTTCAGGCTGTGCTCGGCCTGTCCCAGAATAATGGGAGTAAGAGGGCGGCGTGAAGGGGGGTGTGCATGTGCCTTACCACACCCCTTCCGACTTGGGGAGGGTTTGCATGAGGAAGGACTTGATTATGACTCTAATAGTTATCAAACAAATACAAAAACAACAGCAGTGCAAGAACAAAGAGAGAGCTTGCATGTGACAGGGCCACTGGAGGGTTGTGTGGGCCTGGGCGAGTCCCCTTCCCAAGCCTGGCCTCACCGCTGCGGAGGCCAGTCAGCCTGACTCCCTGCTGGAGACCCCGGGCTTGCAGCTGCTGAGACCCTGGTGCTCGCTTTCTGCTGGGCCGGCTGCTGTCCCGGATCTCTCAGGGCCTGGCTGAGGAGCCAGAGGAGGGCTGCTCCTGTAGGCACTCTCCCCCTCCTCCCAGACTCGTCCACCTAACCACGGTGGCCTCTCTGAGAACCCGAGGGAAGGCTGGACCTGCCGTCAGTGAAAACGCGCAGCTTGCGTGATGTCTTAGGACCTGTGGCCTGAGTTAAGAGTGGGTGTCTTAGGGAAGTGCCTGCTCCTTGAGCAGTGGGGTCGGCCCTCTGCCCTCCTTCACACAGGGACCCGGAGCCGTGACCCTCCAGCCAGAGAAAGGGGGAGCGGGGACGCTCAGGATGAAGGCGGGATGGTCCTGGGCCCCAGGAGTGGGTTGGGCTATAGTGGGGTGGCTGCTGGCAGGGCTCTAGGAGACTGCAGTGTCCTGGGGGACCCCCCCCTCCCCACCTGCCCAGCAGAGACAGCTGACCAACCCAAGACATTTCTTACCACACACTAGTCACTTCTGCCAAACCTTTCAAACCTGCCAATAGCAACTAGTGAGCTTGTGGAGGATACACGACTGCTGGGCCAGGACTCTGGGAGACCGTTGCTCCGGCACAAACACCCTTCCTCGTCTCCTCCTCTCTCTCCCTCCCACCTGGGTTGTTCTGGCCTCACAGCAGTTGTAGGAACCATGGGGTTGCAGTTAACAAAGTCCACGGGGGTCGCTGTTGATGTTTTGGTGAAAAGGGCCCTAATGCCCCTTGCACGGCTGACCTCCATTCCCAGCCCTGCCCCTAGCACTTCAGAGTGACAAACCCCATTGGGGTGCTGCCACTCCAGCATGGATTCACTCTGTGCTGAACCCGTGCACCGGGCTTGTTCCCATCGCCGCGACATTTCAGGGCAGGGGGACGGCCAGGGGCCTGGGTTTAGGAGTCGGCCTGGCCTGTGCCCAAGTTCTAGCCCTGCCACTTACCTGCGGGGTGACCACGGGCAATTTCCCACCCTCCCTGGCATTTGGGCTCCTTGTGGGTAAGCGGGGATAATTACATAACACGTTGGGTGGGGTGTGTGTNGCCTGTGCCCAAGTTCTAGCCCTGCCACTTACCTGCGGGGTGACCACGGGCAATTTCCCACCCTCCCTGGCACTTGGGCTCCTTGTGGGTAAGCGGGGATAATTACATAACACGTTGGGTGGGGTGTGTGTGGGGGGTCATAATGACATAATTACATTACAGGCTCGCAGGACGACATGAGGTCATTCTTACAGAAGTTCGCTCAGCCCCGGGCACGCGGAAGGACTCGGAATCATCAGCGGCGGCGCAGGGCCGCTCGGCGGTATTTCTCACCCGCTTCTCCGGGCGCAATGCTCTCCGCTCCCTTGCTCGCATGGCTCTCGGCCGCGTTTCCCTTTAAGACTTGGCAGCGTCTTTTGTGCTGTGGGCGAATCAACAGCTTCGTTACTCAGCGGGTGTTGACAGCTACGCCACGCAGCTGTTCAGCCCCTCGGCGGTCACTCCCACGCAGCTGTTCAGCCCCTCGGTGGTCACTTCTCCGGCAGCTGCCCACTGCGGGCGGGCCTCGTTTCCGCACGTGGCCGAGGGCGCCAGGCCTTCCGAGGAGCCGTCTGTGCGGCAGGCCCGAGGCCGTGGCTCCCTCCAGGGGAGATCTATGCTTGAGCTCGTGGGCCCCAGAGAACGGCGCGGACTCACGGGACCTGAGCCTCCTGCCGTCACACTTGCTGGGGGTGAGCTCTTCCTTTCCCTGGAAAGTTCAGGTCTTAGAAGTGGAGTGAAGACTTTGTTGACATGTTTTCCCCCTTAGCTGAGTCACCTGTGGTTTTTGTTCCCAGAACCCATTCTGCTGCGTTTGGGTTTGGGGGGAGCCGTGTGTGTGCCTTGCTTCTCCCACAACTGAGCCGAGCCTTGCCTCACCCCTTCCCACACCCTGACCTTCCAAGGAAGGCTTCTGGGTGTGCGGTGAGCAGTTTTCTAGTGGGTGAGAAGAGAAACAGAGAGTGACATGCCTGTTTGCCTCATTTTGAACATTTTTAGTTCAGTAAAAACAACCCACCAAAACCAACCTTCTACCGAACTCACCTTTTAGAAATACGGCATGCCCTCTTGAACTCAGCTGTCGTGGGCCCGGCTCTGGCCCCCACCAGCACAAACCCTGATGGCACTCTGTTCTCAGACAGGTCTGGCCTGCTCTGTGCCTCTCCCCAGCCACAGAGCTTCCTTCCCCACTGCTCAGCACAGGCTTTTTACCTTTTCCTCCTTACTGGTTTACAGCAGATTGCCCCAACTTGATGGTGAACCCCGGATCAGCAGGAACATTCCTGGAAAAGCAAATCGAAGTCACTGTGGATGAAAACAATTCAAACAGGGCAAAGCTCAGGGAGGAAAGTTTCAGTTGAGATCCAGTCCCCCAGAAACAAGCGCTGACCACATTTGCTGTGACGTCATCCCGTTAGTTCTCTCGATGCGGGTACCAGGTGAAGTTCATGGGGTCTTATACCCAAATGCTATCCCACTGGCTATCACTGTGGTGGGAACCCACCAGCGCTGCACTCCTTTGTCATTTCTTTTCCACTTCTCCCCTTCCTGGCCTGGCACCTACTATAATATTTTGTAAGACGTTGGTTTCTAAAGGGGTCTTCATTGATGGCTTTGGCTGGTCATTCAACACACTTTTCTTTTTTCTTTTCTTTTCTTTTCTTTTCTTTCAATTTTTATGTATTTTTGTCATTTTAAGTTAGCCAGCATATAGTACATCGTAAGTTTTTGTTGTACTGGTCAATGATTCATTAGTTGTGTATAACACCCAGTGCTCATTTTTTAAAAAGATTTTAATTATTTGTTTGACAGAGAACACAAGCAGTGGGAGTGGCAGACAGGGAGAGGGAGAAGCAGACTCCCCTCTGAGCAGGGAGCCCAACATGGGGCTCAATCCCGGGATCCTGAGAGGCAGAATGACGAGTGATTAGGAACAGACTCCATAGCTAAACTGCTAGGTTTGGAGACTTGAGTATACCTGTCTGACCCTGGACAAGTCACATAAACTTTCCATACCTCGGTTTCCTCCTCTCTACAATGGGGATGAATAATAGTGCCTACTTCATACGTTTGTGCTGGTGCTTGATTGTGTTTTTATTATTATTATTTTTAATTGAGGTGTAACTGATGAATGGCATTATATGAGTTTCAGGGGTACAACATGATTTGGTATTTGTATATACCGTGAAAGTTACCATTTTTCGTCATACAGAGTTACACGTTTTTTCCTTATGATAAGAACTTTTAAGATTTACTCTCTTAGCAACTTTCAAATATGCACTACAGTATTATTGACTATGGTCACCATGCTGTACCTTAATCCTCATGGCTTGTGTTTTTATAACTGGAAGTTTGTACCTCTTGACCCCTTCACCCATTTTGTCCACCCCCCAACTTTCCCTCCCCTCTGGCAACCACCAATCTGTTCTCTGTGTCTATTTGTTTGTTTGTTTTTTAAATTCCAGTATAATTAACATGCAGTGTTATATTAGTTTCAGGTGTACAACATAGGGATTCAATAGTTCTATACATTTCTCAGTGCCCCTCACGGTAAGGGTGCTCTTTATCCCCTTACCTATTTCACCCATCCCCCCACCTCCCCTCTGGTAACCACCCATTTGTTCTCTGTATTTAAGAGTCTGTTTTTTTTGTTTGTCTCTTACTTTTTCTTTGTTTTGTTTCTTAAATTCCACATATGAGTAAAATCAGGTGATATTTATCTTTCTCTGACTTTTTTCACTCAGCATAAACCCCTCAGGTTCTATTCATGCTGCCCCAAATGGCAAGACCTCATTCTCTTATTCTTTTTTATGGTTGAGTAGTATTGTATCTATATATCTATATATCTATATCACACCTTCTTTATCCATTTACCCATTAGGATGTTTCCATATCTTGACTCTTGGCTCTTATAAATAATGCTGCAATAACATAGGGGTGCATACATCTTTATGAATTAGTGTTTTTGTTTTCTTTGGGTAAATACCCAGTAATGGAATTACTGGATCATATGGTATTTCTATTTTTAATTTTTCAGAGAAAACTCCATACTGTCTTCCGCAGTGGCTGCACCAATTTGCATTCCCACCGACAGTGTAGAAGGGTTTCCTTTTCTCCGTATGCTCACCAACACTTGTTTTTTGTCTTTTTGATACTAGCCATTCCAGCAGGTGTGAGGTGTTATCTCCTCGTGGTTTTAATTTGCATTTCCCTGATGATTAGTGATGCTGAGCATCTTTTCATGTGCTTGCTGGCCATCTGGATGTCTTCTTTGGAAGAATGTTTATTCGGGTCCTCTGCGCATATTTTAATCAGATTGGTTTTTGTAGTTGTTGGTTATTGAGTTGTTTGAGTTCTTTATATATTATGGGTATTAACGCCCAATCATATATATGCTTTGCAAATATCTTCTGTCATTCAGTAGACTGTCTTTTCATTTTGTTGATGATTTCCTTTGCTGTACAGAACCTTAATCCTACTTGTTTATTTTTACTTTTGTTGCCCTTGCCTTTAGAGTTGGATCCAAAAAAATCATTGCCAAGACTGATGTCAAGAAGCTTCCTCCCTATGTTTTCTTCTACTCTGTTTCATCAAGGCTTTTTCCTGGGGTTTTATCTTGTTCTTTCATTTGGAATATATTCCTTTGCTTCCTCATTTTGCTTGGCTCTCTCTGTTTGTATGTATGTATTTGGTGAAATTGCTGACTCTCCCAGTCTTGAAGGAGTGGCTTTGTGTAGGAGATGAGCCTTATTGTACAAAATTGCCCTAGCTCTTGGTTGTTTCTCCAACCTTTGTGATTGTCTACTCAGGCTGATTTATCCTAGCTAGGTCCCAGTTGTCAGGGGTGTGCCAAGACCTGCCAGTATTCCAAAGGGAGGGATCTCCATTAGCCCCTAGTTTCAGGCTCATTGGAAGCCAGACCTTCAGGCACCAGCTTTTATTTTTAAGTTTCTTGGTTTTTTTTGATTCATTCACTCTTAATTAATTAAGTTTTGAGAGAGAGTGCACGCACCCACACACGTGAGCAGGGAGTAGGGGTAGGGGCAGAGCGAGAAGGAGAGAAAGAATCTTGAGCAGGCTCTATGCCCAGCACGGAACCCAATGTGGGGCTCCATCTCACCACCCTGAGATCATGACCTGAGCCAAAATCAAGAGTCGGGTGCTTAACCGCCTGAACCACTTGGGAACCCTAAGGCAACAGCTTTTGAAGTCTGCAAACATACACAGTCCTGCGGGACCACACTTGTTAACCCTGCTGGCCTCCCAACCAGGTGACCCGGAAGTATCCCCTGGGTAACAGTTGCAGAAATCAGAGCTCCAGATGAACGGATAACCTCCTTTCTGGAAGGTACCCGTGAGCTGTCGTGAGGCCAGTAGGAGTGCAAAGATACCCACCTCCATTCCCTGAGAGGCTCTGTGGCCTCCAGGTGTGTGGTGCACCTGAAGCGTGCCCCTCAGACTAAAGCTCCAGACAAGGAAATAGGCCTTTTGTCACAGGAAGGGTGGGTGTGTTTCAGTCTGCTGTCTGTGCTGCGCCCTGGGAGGTAGCCTGCCAAGAACTGTCTCTCCGATGGTTTTAGTCCTGAGGGACTCAGAAAAGCAATTGCCCCTGGCCAGCAGAGCCAGGTGTTCAAGGGTGTCCCCTCCGTGAACTGTGTGCCTGCTGGCTTTCATGGAGCCGTGGGAGAGCACAGGGCAGGGTGGTGGGGGAGCATGGGGGCTGTGTGGTGCCCGCTGGCGCTAGCAAGGTAGACGAAGGGTGCCTGCTAGTGCCTCCATCCCTGGAGAGAGTCCCAAAGGCCCTGCCCCTCTGGCAGGTGCTGAAAGATTAACCAATGAATCTCCTTCACGTCAGGTCTAGCTTTTTCTAAACTGCAGCCTTTGTGCTGGGTGAGTGAGTCTGCTCATGAGCCTTTTAAGAGCAGAATCTCAGTTCCCTACAGCACTTTGCATCTCCTGGAAGTGAGCCCTGTTGGTTTTCAAAGCCAGATGTTTGGGGGGCTATCTTCCTAGTGCGGGTCCTGAGGGTGGGGGTGTCTGATGTGGTATACAAACTGTAATTGTGAGATCCCTTCCAATTGTGGGTCTCAGTGCAGTGGTATGGCTTTGGGGGAGACCATGTCTCTTCCTCTTGGACCTGTCTCTAGTGGCCCTAGTCTCCTTGTTGTGGGGGGGGGGCTGTTCCTCTCTCTTTCAGGTCTTTGTTCGAAGGCATAGCTTCACATGTAGCTGTGGATTTGGTGGGTCTGTGGGAAGGGCAGAGTTCAGGATATTCTTATGATGCCATCTTGAACTGCCTCCTCGGGTGTGTTCTCAGCAGTGCCTGGCCTGTGGCGAACACTGAGCGAGAGTCATACTGACTAGCTATTAATGCGTAAGCCCGGGGAGCACAGGGAGTCAAGGCTACAGCAGCTCTTACTCATGTGTACGTACCCAGCAGCACGGTACGGGCTGGGTACCGTGCTGCTGGATAGAAGTCAGCTCAAGATTTCTATCCGTGGCGATACTGAGGAAGGGCACTTAGCCCAGAGTGGAAGGGGGCGGAGAGCATTCCCCCTGCAAGTGTGCCTCGACCTTCATCACGCCTCGTCCACAGAGAGACTAGCATTTGCTCCACACCCTGGGGCATTTGTGGCAGAGGCTATACATGGCTGCAGGTGACCAGCTGGATGGCCCCCTCCTCCAAGCATCCTAGTCTCGCCCTTCACTGCCTTCTTTGGGGTGGGATGGGGCAGGCACGCTGGGGGAGGGGCACTGATGGTATATGTCGCACCTGAGCATCTTGGGTAGCGAGCTCTTCTTGGCCCTGTCCTTCCTCTGACCTCTTCTTGCCTTCAGTCCAGCAATCCTATGAGCCCCTTCCTTTTTCTTCGTTGTGCCCTTCATCTCAGTGGTTGGTGATCCTGACTCCGAGGGCCACCATGGAGGCAGCAAGGAGCTCAGAAGTTTATTTCTGCCTAACAAGAAAAGAGCATGATTCCTTTTGTTTTCTCATCCATATAAAAGAAAGGGGAGATGGGGAGAGGACAGGCTACAGGGTATTTTAATTATACCCAGACAAATTTTCTAAAAAAGTTCTCAGCAACCAGCCTTCTGTGAGGATGATAACAAAACACTCTCTTCCAGAGTTCGCCCTTGGTCCTGGGCCACAGTGGAGGTCGTTCAGCTGTCCTACCCTTACCGTGAGCCACTGAGGGTAAGCAATGCAGAGTTTCCTGAGGGGGCAGCGAGCAGGGATTCCACCATGGTTTTAAAAGTCTGCTGTTCTGGTTAGATTGCCTTGTTCTGTTGGCTCCTAATGGATGGAACTCTAAGTCAATGCTGAAATGAGCTACAGTGTAATTCCAAACAATATATGATCGTTATGTGTATGCAGCATTGGGACGTGTGGTTTAAGGTTCAATTACCAAATTTACATTCACAGCATTGCATTTTGGGGTGATGGGAAAGGGGTTTGCATGAGGAGAACACGGTGGAGTGTTGGGAGGTTGCCTGAATGGGCGCGGGTCCCAGGCCAGGCACATCTGAGGGGAGTAGACAGGAGGTCTGGGGCTGCTTCTGACTTCATGGTGAGTTGATCATGTGATCTTGGGCAAGTCCTTCAACCTTCTTGCGTCCCTTTCTTCTTCTTTAAAAGGAGGAACAGTAAACTGTGCTCCAGATGCGTGTAGGTGTCTCACTGGGAAGGTTCCTTGGTCAAGTATGTCTGGAAAACACAGCCCCTGCTTTCCGTTATAAGACTCATTAGCACATTACAGGGTCTGCAAGTAAGAAAACTGGTTAGGATGCTCAGCGATCATTTCCCTTACTTTTTGACCACAAACCCCCCCTTTTTGTGGTGACGGTGGTGGGGGGGGTTCAGTTTGGGAAATACTGGTCTAGGTGTTCTTCCTGTTCTCGAACCGGTGATGTGCAGATCGTTGCACAGTGCATGTTGGTGACTGGGCCTGAGTGTGCCTCTGTTCGCAGCTCAGCCTCCTTCCCAGCTTCCTGGAGCGCGCCACCCACCGAAGCCCCAGTCCTGAAGCCAGCATCTGAAATCCTTACTGCTCCTTGTGGGTGGGTGTGGGGCATCAGGCAGGACACCTACAACTGTCTCCTCTGTCGCTGAGCCTTGCACGCCGCAGCGACCCTAGAGCCTCTCCGTTCTGCTCCCTGCCCTGCACACCCCATGTCCTCTCTCTGCCACGCTCTCCAGAGCCACCCTTGCAGGCCCGGGTGCTCCTCTGCCCTCCCCTGGACCACTGTCATTAGCTGACCCTAGCCTCTCCCCTCCCTCTGCCCTGCCCCCTGCCCCCACTACCCCAGGTCTGCTCTTAGGAGAGTGGGGCTCAGCTGATTCCCTCCCCCTCCAAGGTTCCTCAGCTTGAAGCAGAAACCATCCACCTCTTCCCTGTGGTCACGAGTGACTATATCTGTAGCTTATTACTTTGCGTGGCTTGAAAAGTCTTTTTTTGTTTGTTCGTTTTTAAAATCAAGGTAACAGCACGTATGTAGCTTTTTTTACTCTTCGAAGACCTCATTCATGATTCTCCTGTCGTGGTCTCTGATCCCCGAGTGTGAAAGGGCAGTGATCGCAGAGGTCTTGTAGGCCCCCCAGCCCACAGAGCAGAAGAGGCCAATGTAGTTGTCACATTGTCCTGGCAGTGCCAGGAGTCCCACGTGGCCTTCCTTCAGGCTCCCCCTGTACCTCAGTGGCCCGGCCAACTGTGTAGACTGAAGCATCCACGCCAACTGGAACACTGCCCCTTCTTGGGGACACACCACGGTGTATTTGGGCCGGCTCCCAGGCTGGCCGCACAAAGCCGTGTTTTCTGCTTTCAGGCTCGGGAGCGGGGCGCAGAACGTCCTTCCCTGGGAGGCTTGGCGTCTGCATCAGGAGCCGGGCTTCCTTGCACGGTGTTTGTCAGGGTGTTTTGGGGTGTGCAGGAGTCTGAAGCCAAATTTTTTGGCCTATATTGGGGAAGCAAGTTTTGTTATGTAAACATTTGAAGAGGGAGTGGAGGAAGCCAGCATGGAGAGCCCTGGGGGATGATTATGCAAAGTCACACGCAGCCCTGTCAGGGACGGCTCCTCCGTGCTGCTCAGGTCCTGCCCGGTGAGGACACCTGCCCCTCCTTCTGGCTGTCTCTGTGGGACACTGGCTCCTCTGTCCTGCCTCCTTTCTTTTGCAACCAGTGCAGCTCCAGAACCCTCCAGCAGCGCCCCAGGTGGACATGCCCACCAATCAGAGTTGTGGGACAGGGAGGCTGTGGCCATTGTCATTTCCACACTCGGGCCCATGAGGCATCTTCAGCACCTTCATACACCACATGGCTTATCCATGACAGCTTTCTTTAAAACAAACAAACAAACAAACAAACAAACAAACAAAGTAGTTATGGAACCTTGTCCTGCAACCCAATACAGCATTAAAAAAATCCTAAAAAACACAAAAAGCAACTGGATGCTCTAAGTCAGCTGTATGGAGACATTTTGAGTTTCAAGGGTTAATTGTGATCCTTCCCTGCCTGACCTTAGCTCTGGCCCCACTTCCTCTTGCAAACAAGGATAAGGGGCTGGCACTGCATGCCAGGCCCAGCTCTGCTAGGGCAAAGCCAGAGCAGGACCATGTTTAACTGAATTCTACAGACCAGATTTTCCTATTATTCCATACTTGCACTGTTAACTATGAAAAATTTTTTTCCTGTTATTTTTGGTGGAAATTGCTCTTCAGTAGCCTTCTTATTTATTTATAAAAAATTTTTAACGATTTTATTTATTTGTTTATTTGAGAGGGAGGGAGAATGCGAGACAGAGAGCACGAGCAGGGGGGAGGGGCAGAGGGAGAGGGAGAAGCAGGCTTCTCGTTGAGCAGGGAGCCGGATGTGCGGCTTGATCCCAGGACCCTGAGATCATGACCTGAGCGCGCGGAAGGCAGGTGCTTAAAGACTGAGCCACCCAGGCGCCCTTCAATAGCCTTTTAAATGACAAAGCCAACAGATAGAAAACATAAAGAGACAAAGGAGAAAATAAAAAATGAACCATAATCCTACCATCCAGAGATAGCCATTTTTGACCTTTTGTAATATTTCCGGTTATGTGTATACACACACACGTACACGTGTATACAGATTTTATTGCAGTCTTGAAATTGTTGTGTATGTAATTTTGTATAGCTAGAGCTTTCCACTTAACTTTAGAGCACAGCTATGGTTCTCTGTCATTAAATGTTCTTGAAATCACCATCTTGAAATCACTGCTGTTTCCTCCATCATATGGATGTACCGTCATTTATTTAACCATTCCCACCTTATGAGGCAAGTACACTGGTGCCAACATTTTTGTAACTGTATATAATGCTTCAGTGAACATCTCTGCAAATAAATCCAGGTTTCTGACTTGTTCCTAGCATCGGATTGCCAGAAGGTCGGTGAGGGGTAGAACTCGGATTGCCAAATTTCTTTCCAGAACAGCGATTCCAACCACAGATAGGTGAGGCTTGGGTGCACGTCAGCCACCTTTGCTGGGGACTGTGGAGGTGTCAGAATTGTCCATCTTGATTTTTGCTTTCTTCCTGTCACTCCTGAGGTGATGTGAGAAATCAAGATTTGACTTGTTACTTTAAGAGGCCCAGGCCAAAAGAGAGCAAGAAAATGAATGCTTATTGAGAATGTACCGTGTGTGGCACCCTGTGGAAACAACGATAATAATAACATGATGCCTGGGAAGGAGCTATTTTCTGGAACATTCCACACACTTAATTGGCTTCATGAAGTCTTTACTAACATCTTTATTATTTTCACTTTTAGGGTGCCCGGGTTTTAAAGACTTTGTATAGGAGGTGAAGTCATATAAATCACCCAAGTTGTGGTAAGCAGTAATGTCCAGTGGGCGTTCTTACTTCTGGTTTTCTTTGTTCCTGATCAACCAGCCGTCAGTCCAGGGCACACTTAGGCCCAGGCTGGATGCTTCCTCCAAGCAATGTTGAAATTGTCACTTTGCACATGATTCTAAGTACGTAGACTCCAAAGAAGGCCCTGCTGGGGTGTCTAGGGAAGGTGCATTGGCTTTCTGAGATGATTTTTCTCTTTCCTTTAGGTTTGGATGTTTTCCCCCCCTGCAAACTGCTAAGTTCAGAGTCTCAGGGGGTGAAGTAGATTCTGAGCACTGGAGACGTGGAACACAATGATTCTCAAATTCAGGTTTATTTCTTTTAAATACCCATAAAAAAAGAGGTGTAGAAATGTCTTTGCTAAAACCATGACACTTGCAGCCAGCCAGCCAGCCACACACTCAGCCCACGTTCGAAGTGGTGAAGTAACGTGACCGACGGTGCTGGGGAGACGGCCCAAAGAGTGCCTTCCAGGAGACAAGCCCCTGGTCTGAGGGTTATACCGCCTGCCACCGGCTTCTTTCTCAGACGCCCCGGTGCGTCTGAGGAAGACACACCTGGGGTAGAGGGTCTAGCATTAGACCCTCCAAGCTCCTTTCTCTCTGGGGTGCTGGCCTCTGCCCTGCACCAGCAGGAAAGTGAGAAACAGCTCATTGTGCTGCACGCCGGCGTGGGACGCCCCAAAACAACACGGTAGCATCTGATGTTCGCAGGATTGATGGGGGGCTCCAACCACTGCTTATGTGGCCCTGTAAACATTACGCAATCTCACTCAGCCTCAGCTTCCTCATCTATAAAACGGCTCATAGAACTGCCCCCCTCTTAAGTTGGTTGTGATCCTGTATTGAAAGATCGTAGATTGGAAATGTAGCATAAAAGCTTGCAAGGTGCTGGGTGAATATTGCCTTTCTTGTGTCTCATCCCACAGAACAGTCAATAGGGGAGCAGAGGCCACAAGGTAGGAGTACCTAGGGTGCTTCTAACGGCGGGCTTTCAGTAAGTGGAGAGGCTTCGGAGGGAGATATTTTTCTCTGAGTACAGAGATATTCTTGCGCCCTCAGACCGTGTCCACACCACAGGCACAATTCAGAGCAGTTCCTCCCCATGGGGTTTGGAGTCCCCATTCCTCCTCACCCTGATGCCCCAGGGAGTCCCTTTTGATTCCTGTCCTCTGTGTCTTCTCTGAGTCCCTGTAGGCTGCCTTGGCTGAGAGCCCAAGGCCTGTGCTCGTGGGTCAGCTATCAGGCAGAGGTGCTCCCTGGGTGCCTCAGCCGTGTGGGGAATGGCAGGGAGCCGTCAGGTGCAGGGTACGGAACAGCAGGTGCATGGAGCGTCTAGAGGCCCACTGGCAGTGCCAGGCCATGGGCAGACAGAGGTGGGGCTGTCCCCTCTCCTGCTGTGACCTCGATACTATTATCAGACCAAAAGCAGGAGACTCCGATGGGGGCAGAGGGCCGAGCTGCCCCTGGGGCAGTCTCAGGAACGGGCAACCTCATAGGCCACTGCCGCCAGCCCCAGGAAGGCAGCCCTTGGCTTGTGGCCTGGGGCCCAGTTCCCGCCAGGTGTGACCGCGCCACCTGAGCTACATGACACAGAGCTGGTGATTGTCATGCCGCTGTCTCTTGCGGGATGGCTTTGGGGCCTGCTTGGCCCCGGGGCAATCTTGGACAGCTGGGCTTCCGGCAGTTAGCCCTACTGATGAGGAAAAGGGCCTTGACCTGTGCCTGCCGTGTGGCAGCCCGTCTGCTAATAGGACGTTACTGAGCCCAGGACTGATTTGGAGCTTACTAACCCTGGTTTCCAGAGCTGGGCGTATGTTGTGCCTATCCTGGAGGCTGTATTTTTTTTTTTTTTTTAGATTAAAAAAAGAATATCTTACTCAGGGTGTAAGTAACTCTTCACAGCTAATCCCAGTGCAGAGAAGAGTGAATGTTCTTGGTGTTTTCTTCGAGGTTTCTTAAAGGAAATCTCTCACCATTCTCTTGGGCGTGGCACTTGGCTGCTGGGAACAGACACAGTTTATCTTGCAGAGGAAACTGTTTTGCAAGAGGTTTCCCACAATTATGGTCTGAGGGAGGGTCCCTGCCAGCTTTTCTTAGTCATTTGGGCTTAGCGGGAAGGTGGGTTTTTGTTGTTGTTGTTTTCCTTTTTTTTTTTTTTTTTTTTTTTTTTATCTGAAGGCAGGAGCCATCTGGGAGTAGGCACACATGGGTAATTACCCCGAGTTAGGGAGACAAAAGGATTGCTGATCAGCAGCTCTCAGGGCTGCTGCAGGTGGCTGATGGCTTTTGGTGGAATGTCACAAAGTACTCAGGCTGCGGGGTGAGTCAGAAATCCTTAGGTCACTTGCGGTTTTCTTTCATGGTTTTGCTGTGACTATTAACTTGTTTTTACTTAACAAGAAAAACAGGTGTTTGGGTGTCTGTTTGAAATAGTGCTGCCCTCTTAGCAGCTTACTGTAGTCACAGGGCTGTCCCAGTTTGGTTGACACTAAATAGATAACCGTAAATGAGGGAGGCCAGCAAACCCTTTAGACAGGGCCTCCTGGGACGCTCAGATCCTTGTGATGTTCATGAGGAGGAAAAGTGAGCTTGGAGTCATCCATCCTTTGATGAATTTGAATTGCCGCTCAGTGAGCAGCCCCCAGGGCCCTCACACACCCCTGTGGAGCTCAGTCCCCCTTTGGAAGTGAGCGCCTGTGATCTGCCCCTGGCTTTGACTTTTCTGTGTCCCGCCCGGATGAGCTGGCAGCTCTCACCTTATTTCTGGTGCTTTTTGGATGGAAATAAAAGCAGCACATTTGTCCAAACACAGTGTTGGGCTTTCTTTCTCCCTGGCCAGGCAACCAGGCTCTGCAGCGTTTCCACTCCCGCTACCATCGGCGCACACACTCCGAATCCCGAGTACCGGGAGAGAACGCCTGCCTCCCCAGCTGCGGGAGCTCACTGCTTCCCTCTGGTCCTCAGGCCTGAAAAGATGAGTTTCAGGCTTCACTGCAAAGCCCTTCAGAAATGGGAATATTTGGTTCCAATCGAATCTGGTCTCTTCACAGGAGTGGAAGCGATGGGAGGTGCCAGATGGGGCCCTCAGCTTTGGGACTGGAAGTCTCTAGAATCTGCCAGACAAACACAGACCAGGAACCTTTTTTTTTTTTTCCAGGAGTTAAAAGTGGCCCCAAATGTCCTCCTTTGACCCCATTCCCCCTGGGCCTGCATTATACCTGTCTGTGACCTTTAGACGCGTAGTTCTTCAGGTTTGGGCTTTTAATTCACAGCTTGGAGCACAGGCAGCTGGGCAGCCAAATAGCGACTGCCCAGGGCACACCTTCCTGGTCCTCTGCCACCAACCCAGACCCCAGGGCTGCGGGCCTCCTGGAAATCGTGGGGTGCTCAGACTTTCCCTTCTATGGCAGAGAGCTCCAGAGATTTGCTGCCTCACCACATCACCGCAGGAAGAATCAGTGTGGCGGGTGAGTCAGACACTGGGGTCATCAGAAATGAACGTCGCAGGAGTTGCTTTCGAGGGAGGGAGCTGGCGGGCGCGGCGCCGCAGCGCAGCCGGGGAAACCGCTGTACAAGTCACCTCTGCCCCCACCCCGGCCGTGTCCTCAGCCCTCCACCAACCGTGCCCCGCACGTAGCAGTCAGTTGATCGGTTGGAGGGATTGTTCTCTTTGGGAGGTGAGAGGTGGCGCGGGGTGGGGCACCTGTCAGTGCATCACAGGTCACTTTCAGGGCCATTTTTTATCTTCTTCTTCCCTGTTTGTAGTTCTTGGAGGGACACGTCAGCAGGACGGCAAGTAGACACCTGGGCTGCTGTGAATGAGTGAGTGTATGGGGGGGGCTCGTGCCGAGGGGTGGGCTGCCCGTGGGAAGCGGGGCTGGCGCCTGGCCAACCTGACTGAACCCTTGTCAGTGAGAGGGCAGCCAGCCGATGCAAATGCGGGGGCAAGTGGCTTGTTGATAGAGGGATGTGGAACTTCATCAGGACGAGGCCCAGCGCGCATTGGAAGCTGCCCTTGCGGCAGATGAGTTTGCTTTAGTCTTTATGACGCCCATGTTCGGGGAGTAACTGTGTCCGCACTGCAGCCCCCGCCCCCCAGGCCTGTGGTCAGGTGGCTGAGGACGGCTCCTCACCCCGGCTGATGACGCCATAACCAGCCACGGTGCAAAGGTCTCAGGTCTGCTGGCACAGGAGCACCCCGACCCCTGAGGGGGTGGGTGCGGCTGGCTGGTGAGGCGTCTGCCCTGCTGCCTGCACCGAGGGTGGTTGTGGCCCTGCTTAGCCTTCTGCCCCTCCCCCCCAGGACACCTGTCATGCTGGCGGGCACCATGAAAACCCTGAGAGCTAGCGGCCCAGGCTCAGAGGTGGGCAAGGGTCTTAAAATCCATACGAGCCATTTCTAAGATTTCCCTTGATTTGACCAGCATTGATTGAGCACCTACTGTATATGGGGAACTGTATCAGAATCAAAAAGAAGTAGTTGTTGCTGGTAACAGGTGGGCCAAGATATCCAAACAGGAGTTGCTGTCCTGCTCCCTGGAGCCAGAAGGAGTTCTTAGAGAAATGGGGGGGGGGCGGGGGCGGGCAGTGGTTCTCAGAAACTGCCAGCAGAAGAGAAATGTTAATCCTTTTACTATAAAAACCGGATCCCTAGTTTTTGTCTGTCTGGTGGTAGCTCTAGGAACAGAATCATGCCAGATGCTTGCTTGCTGCTCACCTGCCTGGTCTGATCTTCCCATCTAAGATCAGGCGTGGACACGAAGCATGGAGGGTTGGTGCCCAGAAGAGGGACCTGGAGGAGGGGAGACCCCGCTGTCCCAAGTTGTTGATGCCTCCTCCTACTCAGTCTTATGGGCTTCCAAAGAAACCAAGGCGTGTCTGGGGTGAGCTTTGCTCTGTGTATTCCCTCCTCCCTCTCCTCCCTGTGGTGGGCAGTGCATGGCCTTTCCTCTCCCAGCACGCCAAATGGCCACAATCTCTCCCCCCTCTAGAGTCAATACTCCCCCAGAACAACTTCTCACTTTGTGCCAAGCAGCGTGTGGCCAGGGGAGAGATAGCCAGGCTGGGCCTGTTCCCAGGGAACACTTCCTTCAGGAGAGAGAAGGGACACAGCCCAGTGCGGACCCTCCCAGCACAGGCTGAGTACCCCAACTCTGAGCAGCTGAGGGTTGCAAATATGTGGGAGGCGTTGTCATTTGGGCCTTCCTTCCTGACGCTGGGCCAGCTCACTCTTTTGAGCTCACACTTCAGCACAGTGTCTTGGAGAAAATGGCGGATGGATCCCCACACCCCTACAGTGTTGAGATAAACACTTTGTTTGTCTTCACCCAGCTTGCTGACCTGCCCCAAGGAGGAGTTGTGTCACAACTGACTGGGGAGACTGGTGAGAACCTGAACACGCTGGACTACATTTAAAAGGGAATATGGCCACCATGTTGTCTCATTAATGTTCTCTTTTTTGCATCCCATGCACACATCGCCATGAGTCTCACTCATTGGGAGGAAGGGGCTCTTCTCTGTTTTCTTTCCAGATGGGAAGCACATCTGGGGTAGAACCAATCTTTTTGACAGCCCATTTCTGTCCTACCATCTGCTGGACCTATGGGCCTGGCATAATCTTCCAAACAGTACTTAGCAGAACCAGACTCCTTCTGGAAGTTCCAAGGCCTAGAATTGAATGTGATGCTAGGAGCCCCCAGCTTGCCTTCTGGGACCAACCAGGTTCTCCAATCCAGCTTTTTCACAGAGCTGTGAACTTTGCAAGTTTTAGGCCATGTCATCCTTATTTTCATCAAGTTTTTTTTCATGCACAGGCTATAAAATTTCAGTGAAATTCAAGTTTTCTTGAGCGTTGATTAGTCACAAATGCTATTAGGAGAGACAATATTCATTAACAAGTTTGCCTCCATGTCCTTGTTGTAGTAACACCTTACAGTCTGCTTTGGCCTCATGGGCCAGTCTCTGCTCCCTGGTGTCTGGGGCCTCAGCTGGGGAGACACAAAGGCTGGTGGTGATGGGAGCTGAGGCCTGGAATCATCTGAAGGCTTGTTTGTAATTGTGGTGGTTGATGTCAGCTATCAGCAGGGACCTTATCTCTGGCACTGTCACCTGCAACACCTAGGTGTGGCCTGGCCTTTCAGCATGGTGTCCTCAGAGGGGTCGGACTTCTTACATGGGTCTCAGGGTTCTGGCTGCAGGTGGAAACTGCATCACCTTTTATGCCCTAGCTTTGGAAACCAGGTGTGACCCTTTTGCTGCATGCTTTTGGTTGAAAACAAGTCCCAAGCCTGCCCAGATCAAGAAGAAAGGAATTAGATCCTACCTCCTGACGGAGGAATGCAACATTTTGGAAAGGCCCTTGGGGTGGGAGGTATTCTTGTGGCCACCTTTGGAAACACAGTCTGCCATAGAACAATCAGCGAGGAGGAAAATGTACAAGTTTCCTATTTTGTCTGTCTCATTCTACCAGCAGGCACAAGGTTGAGAAGAGCAAAACTGGGGAAATTCTAAGGAGCAGCCAGTAATGGAGACGGTGGTGGGCTTCTCATACAGTGGACCAGAAAACACCTGTGTGGAGACCAGGGGACTCAGGGACCCTTGCTTTGGAACATTGTTTGCTGGTAACGTCCGTCCTGGACTCTTAAATCTGAGTTCCTGTGTTATGCAACAAAGCATCCCTCCCCTTGCCATTTCGGGCCAAAAACACGCCACAAAGAGTAGTGACAGTTTTCCATTAAGGTATTTTGTGCAGTGTGTGTGGGCCAGTACCTGTGCAGCAAATGAGGCTGTGATCATTGCATGACTTTCTCACAGTCTTTAATAAGGGACCCATACAGGAGTGGTGCGTCCTTTCTCTTCTTTAGACAGAAGATGGAATCCGTGACGGTTTCTTTCTTTCTTTTTTTTACTTTGTGAAAAAATGTTCTTTTAAAGATTTTATTTATTTATTTGACAGAGAGAGAGAGAGATTGAGAATGAGCCAGGGGGAAAGGCAGAGGGAGATAGAGAAGCAGACTCCTCGCTGAGCAGTGAGCCCGACTTGGGGCTTGATCCCAGGACCCTGGGAGTTGAAGGCAGATGCTTAACTGACTAAGCCACCCAGGTGCCCGTCTATGAAGGTTTCTATCTGATTAGTGCTGTGAGGATTTAAAAAGTTGACCCCAACTCTTATGAGTGATTCCTAAGAGGCAAGGAATTCTGTGATTATAATTTTAATATTAATCAGTTGAATATCTATTCAAATGGATAGAAAACTGCCTTATTCTAAATACTTTATATTTTAATGACTTTTTTAATGTTGTTTTGGGCATCTGATACATAAACACATCTTACGGGTGATAAACATAATTATTCAAAAAAATCTACGATCCAAGGATTTTTTTTTAAAGATTTTATTTATTTATTCGACAGAGATNTATTTATTTATTTGACAGAGATAGAGACAGCCAGCGAGAGAGGGAACACAAGCAGGGGGAGTGGGAGAGGAAGAAGCAGGCTCATAGCAGAGGAGCCCGATGTGGGGCTCGATCCCACAATGCCGGGATCACACCCTGAGCCTAAGGCAGATGCTTAACCACTGTGCCACCCAGGCGCCCCGATCCAAGGATTCTTTTAATACCATCTTCTTGGGCCTGCTCATGTAGGAAAGAAAGTTCATGCCTCCATTATCTTTTTTTTTTAAATTTTATTTTATTATATTATGTTAATCACCATACAGTACATCCCCAGATTCCGATGTAAAGTTTGATGCTTCATTAGTTGCGTATAACACCCAGTGCACCATGCAATACGTGCCCTCCTTACTACCCATCACCAGTCTATCCCATTCCCCCACCCCCTCCCCTCTGAAGTCTTCAGTTTGTTTCTCATAGTCCATAGTCTCTCATGTTTCATTCCCCCTTCTGATTACCCCCCTTTTCTTTATCCCTTTCTTCCCCTACCGATCATCCTAGTTCTTATGTTCCATAGATGAGAGAAATCATATGATAATTGTCTTTCTCTGCTTGACTTATTTCACTTAGCATTATCTCCTCCAGTGCCGTCCATGTTGCAGCAAATGTTGAGAATTCGTTCTTTCTGATAGCTGAGTAATATTCCATTGTATATATGGACCACAGCTTCTTAATCCAGTCATCTGTTGAAGGGCATCTCGGCTCCTTCCATGATTTGGCTATTGTGGACAATGCAGCTATGAACATTGGGGTGCATATGGCCCTTCTCTTTACTACGTCTGTATCTTTGGGGTAAACACCCAGTAGTGCAATGGCTGGGTCATAGGGTAGTTCAATTTTTAACTTTTTAAGGGACCTCCACACTGTTTTCCAGAGTGGCTGTACCAACTTGCATTCCCACCAACAATGTAGGAGGGATCCCCTTTCTCCACATCCTCTCCAACAATTGTTGTTTCTTGCCTTGTCTATCTTTGCCATTCTAACTGGCGTAAGGTGGTATCTCAGTGTGGTTTTGATTTGAATTTCCCTGATGGCTAATGATTTTGAACATTTTTTCATGTGTCTGTTAGCCATTTGTATGTCTTCATTGGAAAAGTGTCTGTTCATATCTTCTGCCCATTTTATGATTTGTTTATTTGTTTCTCGTGTATTGAGTTTGAGAAGTTCTTTGTAGATCTTGGATACCAGTCCTTTATCTGTGGTGTCCTTTGCAAATATATTCTCCCATTCCGTGGCATGCCTCCATTATCTGAACTGAAGTGAATGGAAATATCTCAGGGGCAAGTAAATTTGGTGTAAAGCCCAGGTGGCTTATTGTAGGGCTTTTTAAAAAATTTTTTATGGCTGTCATGTTTTGATATTTAAATGCTAGATTCAAAGCAGTAGCTTTGTGGGGGGCCTAGCGTACAATGTGGAATGCCAGGAAATGGCCACACGTGGGTGTATGTTCTCCACTGGATGGATCCAAGACCAGGGGGACGCTGAGGTCTGCCAGCTTCAATGCCAACATCAAGTAAGCAGATGGCGCTGGCAATGTTAGCAGCCATTAAAAATCATGTTTTTCAAGAATATTTAATGACACAGGGAAATATGATCTAATATGAAGTGAATTGCATCAATACTCCAAACTGTGTACCAACTGTATCTGGTGGATCAGCTGTAATAACACGGGCCGGAGGCAGAGCCAGCCAAACCCTGCTTACTCATTTTCCAGGAAGGGGGGATGGGGAAGAAGCCCCAACAGAAGCTGCAGAGCCCTGAAGTTCAGCTAAGGCCTGACGGGGTCAAGAGTGTGGGGACGATCTTGATGGGCAAGGAGGCGAGGCTGGTGGGAAGAGATTAGGGGAACGCAGTAGAAAAAATTCGTCACTGTAGACAAAGCTTACCACCATCGACAAGGTTCATCACTGGAGACAAGGTTCATCACTGGAGACAATGTTCATCACTGGAGACAAGGTTCATCACTGGAGACAGTGTTCGTCACTGGAGACAGGTTCATCACTGGAGACAAGGTTTGTCACTGGAGACAAGGTTCATCACTGGAGACGAGGTTCATCACTGTAGACCACTATAGACCAAGTTCATCACTGGAGACCAAGTTCATCACTGTAGGCAAAGTTCACCACTGTGCGCTGTTTCTCCACGAGCGGGCCCTGTTGTGTTATCCCACATCTGTCCTACCCCTTTGACTGGAGGCCATCAGTTGCTACCCTCTTTTTTGGCAGTTCCTTTAGGCTCCCCTGAAGTCCTGTCTGCATGGTTCTTTCTTTCTTTTTTTTTTTTCTTTTTTTTCCCCTTTGTTTAGAGAGAGAGAGAGCATGCACACGAGTAGGGGGGAGGGGTAGAGGGAGAAGGAGAGAGAGAATCTTAAGAAGGCTCCACGCACAGCACAGAGCCTGACCTGGGGGTCGATCTCACGACCCTGAGATCATGACCTGAGCCGAAAGCAAAAGTCGGACGCTTGAATGACAGAGCCACCCAGGCGCCCTTGCATGGTTCTTATTTTTATTTTAGACTACTATTTGCAAGGCAGCTTGAAAGCAGTTTAGTCCTATGGCTAAATGGTCAGTTTAAATGAATCTACAAGCTTCAAAAGTAAGTTGCACCCCTAATTTTCAGTTGTCCACTCTGATAGCTATAAATAACTTGCTTTTGGGAAGGGCTATTCATCTCCCCCGACTTAGTATATTCATATGAATGGAATCTATTAACACAGATTTGTGTGGCCTTTGCAGACAGTGGTGTTTATTTATTTTCAGCCATCAGTTTGGATAGATATAAAAAGAAAGGAAAGGGGCTCCTGGGTGGCTCAGTCGGTTAAGCATCTGCCTCCGGCTCAGGTCATGATCCCTGGGTCCTGGGATCGAGCTCTGCGGCAGTCTCCCTGCTCAGTGGGGGGTCTGCTTCTCCCTCTCCTTCTGACCTTCCCCACTGCTCAGGCTCTCCTGCTCTCTCTCTCCCTCTCAAATAAATTAAAAAAAAAAAAATTGGTTCACCTTAAGAAGGTGAGGAGATGGAAAAGAACAGATTCTGTCGCCCAAGTGGTGTTTCTGTGTGCATGGGCCCACCGTTGCCACCCCTGCAATCCCAGGATTACCCAAGGAGAGAATGAGAAGGCGGGTGGGGGGTTCAGGTTTTCCGTCAGGGGCCTGACAACCCTCACAGCTCAGGGGTTCGGCCACCTGAGTGGTATCCAGGCAGAGGGCAACCTCACGCTTGCTTCTCAGGCAAGTTCCCTGGGCCTCTTCCTCCAGTGGTTAATAACAGGCATCAGTGCATTAATCGGTATTGGTCTAATTCCTTCTGAGGGAAAAGTTTTGAACATTCTTGTAAAAAAAAAAAAACAAGAAAAAAAGCGTGTATTATTTTAGGAGGAAAAATCTTCCCTGTTGAAGATTCGCTTATTGACTCTTTGCTATAAATCCGTCTGGTTCTTTTATTTCTTTACATTTTCATTCTGGAATCTTTATGGAGTCACAGAAAGTTGCAAAGAGAGTGCAAAGGCTTCCTGTGGACCCTTCCTCTAGTCACCCTACCGGTTACATCTCGCGTAATTATAGTCCGTTACCAAAACCGGGAAACTGGCTTGGGTACTCTGCGTGTGTGGTTTTATGCCTTTTTACGACATGTATAGGTTCCTGAAAGTGCCAACCCAGCCGAGACGCAGACCTGCTTCATCACCATCCCTAGCCCCTAGCTACCACTAGTCTGTTTTCCACATCTGTATGTTTGTTATTTTGGAAAGTTATGTAAGTGGAATTATAGAGTATGTGACCATGTGAAACTGCAGCTTTTTACTCAGCAGAATTCCCCTGAGGCCCCTCCAAGTTTTGTGTGCCCATAGTCCATTCCTTTTTATTGCCAAATAGTACTCCACTGTGATGGTTAATTTTATGTGTTAACTTGGTTAGGTCAAGATATTGACCCAGAGTGTTGGTCAAATAGTATTCTAGATGTTTCTGTGAAGGGTTTTTGTTTTGTTTTTGTTTTGTTTTTAATCAGATATCTTTATTATTATTTTTTTAATGCTAGAGCTTAAAGGAATTCTAATTATTTATTTATTATAATTTTTATTTTGTTATATTAGTCACCATATAGTATATCCCCAGTTTTTGATGCAATGTTCCATGATTCATTATTTGCATATAACACCCAGTGCACCATGCAATATGTGCATTAATACCTTAATACCCATCACTGGCCTATCCCAATCCCCCATCCCCTTCCCCTCTGAAGCCCTCAGTTTGTTTCCCAGAGTTCACGGTCTCTCATGGTTCATTCCGCCTTCTGTTTACCCCCCCTTCATTCTTCCCTTCCTTCTCCTCCTGATCTTCCTATATATTTTTTAAAGATTTTATTTATTTATTTGACAGAGATAGAGACAGCCAGCAAGAGAGGGAACATAAGCAGGAGGAGTGGGAGAGGAAGAAGCAGGCTCATAGCGGAGGAGCCTAACGTGGGGCTTGATCCCATAACACCAGGATCACGCCCTGAGCCGAAGGCAGACGCTTAACCGCTGTGCCACCCAGGCACCCCAATCTTCCTATTTCTTATGTTCCATAAATGAGTGAAACCATATGATAATTGTCTTTCTCTGCTTGACTTATTTCACTTAGCATAATCTCCTCCAGTCCCGAGATTAACCTTTAAATCAGCAGACTTTGAGTAAAGCAGATTATCTTCCATAATGTCCATGGGCCTCATCCAATCAGTTGAAGGTCTTAAGAGAAAAAAAGACTGACTTCTCCCGAGAAAGAGGGAATTCTGTCAGCAGATTTCTTCGGGTTTGAGCTGCAACATTTACTCTTCCCTGGGTTTCCAGCCTGCCGGCCTGCTCTGCAGATTTTGGGCTTGTCAGCTTCTGTAATTCCATGAGCCACTTCCTTAAACTCTCTCTCTCTCCATATATCTGAATCCATAGACGTCCGGCTGATCTACCAATACTATGGTTGTGCCAGTTTGTTTAGCTATTCACCCACGGCTGGACATTTTGGATTATTTTGTTTTTGGGTATTACATATAAAAAAGCAAAAATAAAAAACTTGTGTATAAGTTTTCACATGAACATATATTCATGTGATTTGTCATCTTACACTTACTGATGGTGGACTACATTGATTGATTTTTAAGTATTGTACCAACTTTGTATCTCTGAAATAAACCCTGCTTGATCATGTGATATTCCTTTTATATACTGCTAAGTCTTATTTATTAATATTTTGAGAATTTTAACATCTATATCCACGAGCTATATTGGTCTAGTTTTCTTTTTTTGTACTGTCTTTGTCTGATTTGATATGAGGTAATACTAGGTTCATAAAACAAATTGGGAAGTGTTCCCTCCTTTTCTGTTTTCTGGAAGAAATCGTGTAAAATTTGTGTTAAATTTTTTTTTAACATTTGTTAAAATTCCCTTCAGTGAAATCATCTGGGCCTGGAGGTTTCTTTTTAGGGAGTTTTTAAATTAAGAGTTAAATTTATTTATTAGTTGTAGGTCTATTCATAGTATCTGTTTCATCTTGCGGGAGTTGTGGTAGTTGGTAAATTAAGGTTTATTTCACTTAAGTTGTCAAATTTACGGAGGTAATGTTTCATAGTATTTCCTTATTATTCAAGTAATGTCTGCTGTATCTGTAGTTTTGTCCCATTTCATAGGTGATATTGGTAACTTGTGTCTTCTCTTTTTTTTTTCTTTGTCAGTCTCGCTAGAGGTTTGTGAATTTTATTGATTTTTTCAAAGAACCAGTTTTTTGTTTCATTGATTGTCTCCATTGATTTTTCTTTTCTTTTTTTTTTTTAAGATTTTATTTATTTATTTGACAGAGAGAGACAGCCAGCAAGAGAGGGAACACAGCAGGGGAGTGGGAGAGGAAGAAGCAGGCTCCCAGCGGAAAAGCCCGATGTGGGACTCGATCGGCACGCGGGGATCACGCCCTGAGCCAAAGGCAGACGCTTAACGACTGCGCTACCCAGGCGCCCCTGATTTTTTGTTTTTAATTTTAGTGATATCTGATCTTCTGATTTCTGGTGCTCCCCCTCCTCCCAAGCAGGAGAGGCTTGAACTGGGCCATGGAGGTGAAAGTGGAGAGGTGAGTCGGGATGAAGCAGGGGGAAGAAGCTATCCCAGTCCTTATACTTGGAGCGTTGCTGATGGGAGGAGCGGATACATGGTAGGGAGAGGGGGCCTTCCAGCAGATCTTGCAGACTCCAGGCTGCACTATGGAGTGAGCTGGAGGTGGGCAGGAGGGCAGCCCCACCAGGCACTTCCTGGTCCTCTTGAAGGGGATCCTGGATCTAGCAGGGCTCTGGACACTGGGGACATTATTCCCATTTTAACCTCAGCCAGTCAGGAAGAAATGGCAGAGGAAGACAAGACTTAGCATTGAAGGCTCAGAATGTGTCCCTCCCCCTCCCAGCTCCAATCTGGAGAATTCTGGAGACTCTTCATTTGCATTTAAGGAATGCTCTCCAGGGAGGAAACTTCAGGAAAATGTTTGCATTTGGGAACTCAAATCTCCTGCTGTGGGTCCAACAGTTCTCTCTTGTTTGTGGAGGAGGTGGCCTGGGTGATACCCAGACTCACCTCCTGCCCTGAAATGGCCCAGGCTTTGTCTGCATCTAAGCCTGCCCAGCTGGTCCCTGGGGGGGGGGGGGGGGGTGGGNGTTGGCAGCAGCACAGCAGGGTACTCCCACTTAACAGAAGGACCCAGCCTGCTTCTCACATATAAATATACGGGGGCAGGTTTCCCAGACCTTTCAGAGGTTAACCGGCTCTTAGAAAATGGCATTTTGATGAACTGAGCATAAATAAATTGAAAACATTCAGATAACATTTCCCTAGGGTTTGAAAACTGAGTAGAAAAGTACTTGGCAGAGGGTCTAGGGGCTGGACTGAGAGTTTGACAAATGATTTGAGATGTTGTGATGAACCCACACTACCAGCAGCTTCTCGTGTCTCCCATCACAGCTGCTGTAGAGAGCCCGGGAGGAGGTGGCCTCTGGCAGGAGGGGAGAGCCCCTTTCTCTCCCAGGGAGTGGAGGGAGTCACTTCCATGGTCATCTGCATGGGGCTTCCTACCTGGGCTGAATTTGCTGTCAGATCTGTCTGTCCATCTGTCCATCTGAAAATAATCGTGTTTGTGCCCTGAGAGTCCAGGCTGGCGACTGGGTCCTGGAAAAGCTTCAAACAAATCAAAGTACTGTCTTCTCTTGATGTATGCAGTGGTTGATTCCTGGGAGAGGAAAACCGTGTAAAAAAAAAATACATGCTGTTGTTCAGTTCAGGCTCAGGTAACGATGAACAGATTTTCACCTACACGGATGTCAAGGAAGATGTTTGAAAATCATGTGGGATGTGGTGTAAGTCTGTGTTATGAGGGAGTCTCTTGGAATTCCTGATTTGTATCTAATGAATGCTATCAGTGTCCACCTCTATCATGGTGACCAGAGAAAAGGCCCCACTGACTTCCTAAGTGTCCCCCAAGGAGGCCTTGCTCCAAGGCATTGCTCTCCTTGATTTTATACCCTTTGCACAAACAAGACATTTTGGAAAGCATAACAAAGTGGACTACAGATACCACAGCCTCTGTTGGGTGAAGGGACGCTTCTCTCTTTCCCTCTGAGAACACTTGGCTGTTCAAGAACTCTAGAAACTTCTGAGGCCCATCCAAAATTAGCTCCTTTGAAACACAACATGTTACAATGGTTTTCCTGGACAGGTGATGTTTTTCTTCTTACACTGCTCAAAATAAGAAAATGACTGTTGTATTCCAAAACAACAACCCACGAAAATACCCTCTGAAAAAATTGGTGCTTTCAACGGCCAGCTGCTCTCAGCCCCAGCACTTATACAAATGCTGCCAATTTTTAAACATGGGGTGTGAAATATCATATGTTTTGTGAGCCCCAATCACCACATTGATAAAGGCAGAATTCTGTCTTGGGTACCCTTGGCTCACGCTGTGCTGTCAGCAAGCTACTGGTACGGCATCCAGGGGCAGATGGCGTGGTGTGAGAAAGGGCTCCGTCTCCTTCGCTGGTCAGCAGTTCTGGGAACCTTGAGACACTCTGATCCATGGGTAGGATCTGAGTGTGAGGGGCTCGGGGGACCCCATCCTCAGCCAGGCTGGGATATCCACCCATCCCTTGAGTCCCCAGCAGGGATTGGGGGCAAAGCTGGGAGACATTCAGCATGCAGTTTCCCAGACTTTGTTCCATCCAGGTCTAGACTCCAGCGCCACCCCCCCCCCCAGCTGACTCTTCCCTACCAGCAAATTAGTTTGCATAATAGAAGTTCAGAGCTCCCGCTTAAGGGCTGGGCCTGGTGATTCCTGGAGAGGAGACTAGGTGACAAGGGGAAAGTTGGCTGCTCACAGGAAAAGAACTCGAAGGGACCAAATTCTCCCTGAGCGTCCATCAGGCACGGCTGTGCTTTTGAAGCACACCTAACTAATAGAGCTACGTGTGCTTGGGCTGGGAGTTCTGGGGCCTTCCTGTGCACAGGCCGCCCCCTGACACAGGGCCACGCTGCTCCTGATGTCCGCAAGTAGGCAGTGAAGTTTGGAAAGAGAGGGATGCCAGGTCTATGTCAAAACCGCACCCAAATCGACAGCAAGAGTCTGTAGGAAGAGTGGGTAGCGGACGTCACACCTTTAGGCCCTAAACTCTTAATCCTCTCGTTTCCCCCTTCTCCCTCATCCCTCACTGCAGTCCTAGGAGGGAGATGCTCTTAAAGTCCTTGCTTGAAGTCACCTTGCTGGTAAGTAGAAGCACCAAGGACGGAAATGCAGGCCACCCAGCTACAAAGCCTGTGGGAGAGCTGTGCTTTCTGGAAACTTACAGAGCAAGTGCTGTCCTGATAATGATACCCCTGAAGACCCAGGTTCTGGGACCTCTTGTCCCAGCCACAGGCCTCCCCCCACATTGCAGAGCTGCATTCTGCCCGGGGAGCCTCATCTTCCTGCTGTGTGAGAGAATAAGAAACCCGAGGGCCAAAGCAAGCCCCTCCGTGAAGCGGGCCCTGGGTCGAGCCCAGCAAGTAGGGAGAACAGGTCAGTGCTCAGGCTGAGGGCTGAGGCTGCATGGCCCTCCTGAACCCTCACCGTCTGTCAGAACACCTGCCACTGGAGAAGGGGCTCTGTGGCTCCTGAATCGTGTGCAGTCCTCTCAGAATTCGTGGGAGACACAGGTGGCCCAAAGGGGACTTGGGGGAGCTTTTAGACCACCCCCATTCTCTCCTTCCCATCTGCAGGCTGGCACGTCACGAGTGGATGGATGGCTGCAGCTCTCCACTTTCTGGTGTGGCAGGCTGGCACTTCCTGTCCCATGGCTGGGTGGGGCATGTGACCGCCTCTGGCTGGTGGGCTGTGAGACCCTCTGAGTGCTCTCTCCTTTGACGCAGAGTGGGCCCCGCTGGAGGTCAAGGCCCTGAGTGACCCCCGTGAGCACCAGAGGTTGGGGCTGCAGTTTGAAAATGAAGAGCCTCCCAGCCCCGGGTAACTATGGGGTATCTGGCAGGGGAAGCCAGACCAGGAGAATTGGCTGCCCCAGGAAAATGTTACTTGGAGAGATGGAGCACCTTGCCAAAGCTGTGACCTGGCTAGAAAGTGGGGAGTCGGGCTTGGAGCCCTGGTGTTGCCAGAGTACAGGTGTCCTGTCTCCCAGCCACCGACCTGTGGCCCCCGAGGCAGACAGCTGTGGAGTCATGATTAGGAAAGGGCCAAGGGGTTGGCGGCAGAAGCCTGCTTTCCGGAGTGCCTGGCTCTCTGGACACATCGCGAGTCTATACTTGGGGCAGAAGACCTGGAAAGCTGTTGTCAGTTATGCAGTAGTAGGCCAGCCTGTCTTACCCTCCCTCTCTGCCCCTGCCCTTCATTGGGCACCGATTCCACACTTCACCTTGACCCTGTGCAGGCAGCACTTGCTACCCTGTGTCCCAGAGAAGGCCTGCAGGTCTGAGAGCCACTCAGACTGGGCCAGCCCACATCCCCTCCCCTCATTCACCAGCTTCAGCCTGCACCACAGGAAATGGAGTGATTTTAGGCAATCATTGCCCGAGTTAGGAGATTCCTCTCCCATGGCTAGCTGTGATGTGGATCGAATCCATTATCAGGGCTCAGCCTGGGCAGGGAGCAGGTGGGGTTGTGTGGGGGAGGGGTGCATGTTTGGTGCATTCGAAGGGGCAGAATGAGTAGCTTGGGCCAGTGGCTTCCACCATGCTCCTTGGCTCTGATGTGTGCATGAATTATCTAGAATCTTGTTGAAAGGCAGAGTTGGGTTCAGAAGCCTGGGGTGGGGCCTGAGACTCTGCATTTCCTCCAAGCTCTTAGGTGGTGCTGATGCTGCTGGTCAGAATCATACTTTGATGGGTGAAGTTTAGGTCACCAGAGCTCCTAAGAGCAGTGAGTGCTGGTGAGTGGACAGCTGGCTCCCCCCCCTCTCTGCGCAGGCCCCTGCTTGTCCCTGGGGTGTCACATGGTGGCTGGCACTGTCCGAGCTGTCCCCTTGTTCTGGTGATAATAATAGTTGGTAAGAGGCTTTAACGCTGGGCCCTGCACAAACAGGTTTCAGAATAGGCTGGTTTTTATTTTGGTCTCTGAAATCTCGCCAGTTTGGCCACAGAATAGATTGTCAGCTCCAAACTAAGTTTCATTTTCTGGCATATTGAAATAATAAATAAGGGACCTTTTCCTGCTCTTTTTGAATAAAGAAGAGAATGAGGCAGATGAGCCAAAGCCAAGCCATTGTGGTAGGTGGAATTCTAAGATGGCTCCCGAGATCCCTGCCCCCACGCACACACCCTGCCCCCCTTATTCAATCCAACACGAATCTAGGTGCTACTGTGAAAGGATTTTGCAGATGTAATTAAGGTCCTCAATCACTTGCTTTAAGGAGAAGAGATTATGGTGGGTGAGCCTGGACTAATCAGGGAGAGATTTGAAGTGCAGGAGGGAATCAGTGGGAGGGAGAGTCTCCTTTGCTGGTTTTGAAGGTGGAGGGGGCTGTGTGGCAGGGAATGCATATGGCATCTAGGAGCCGAAAGTAACTCCTGGCTGAGAGCCAGCAAAGAAACTTGGACCTCAGTCCTACAACTCACTCATCCAACAACCTGAATCAGCTTGCAGACAGAATCTTCCCTAGAGCCCCTGGAGAGAGATGCTGCCCTTGAATACTTTGATTTCAGTCTTATAACACACACTCTGGGCAGAGGACTGAACCATGCCAGCCGCAGACTTCTTACCTACTAGACTGGAAATTGACAAACTGGTGTTGCTTTAAGTCTCAGGTTTGGGATAAATCGATGTACCGAACTAGAAAATACAGCCCCCACTTGAGAGCTTTAGGACCCTAAGCACACGGGCTAACAGTGTTCACCTCTTTACACTAACTTTATGGGTCAGAATGGTCACAAATCAGGTGCTTAAAATCTGAAAGGCGTCGTTTTTCTACCTTAAAGCTAAGTTTGTATGTAAAATTTGCTCTGTCTCTTCCTCCTTTTATAAGGGCTCTATCCACATCATGAGGGCACCACTCTCATGACCTCACACAAATTTCTTTACCTCCCACAGACCACACCTCCAAACACCACCACCCTGGGAGTTGGGGGCTTCAATATACGAATTTTGAGGGAACACAAACGTTCTGTCTATAGACAGTTGCTTAGATAAGAGGGGTACAATAGTGTTGT
This sequence comes from Ailuropoda melanoleuca, assembly GCF_002007445.2. Lineage (NCBI taxonomy): Eukaryota > Metazoa > Chordata > Mammalia > Carnivora > Ursidae > Ailuropoda > Ailuropoda melanoleuca. The sequence goes on from NC_048221.1 coordinate 108,333,335, forward strand.
TGCCCAGACATGCTGGGGGTAGCCCTTCACACAAGGGTTCTCAAGAAAGGCCCCTCAGAGGGACTTCACATTTCCCTGTGCTCCCCACGGCAGTCAGCAGGGAACTCTGACCTGCCTGATAGCAGCCTTTCAAGACCCCGAAGACGTCTCAGTGATGGGATTTGCACGGATGATCTTCAAAACCTGCGGGCTTAACCCAGTTTCCAAATAGCCCAATATCATTTTTTGTTACTTCTCCTTCACAATTACCACGATGATTTACCATTTATGTTTTAATGGAGGACCAGGTGGCTGATTTTTGGGAGAGTCCATGTTTTCGTTTTTAATTCCAGGCTGAAGANCCATTTATGTTTTAATGGAGGACCAGGTGGCTGATTTTTGGGAGAGTCCATGTTTTCGTTTTTAATTCCAGGCTGAAGAATTGGCTCACTTTGGGCGAAATCCTTCAGCCCTCTCTTTGCCCCCTGCAAGTTCATCTTTCCTCAATCTCTGTTCTTCTATCAGAGGAAGTTAACGAATAGGCCTAAATTTAGTGGTTGTAAGGGGTCATTTCAGTCATCCGCGTCAAGTACTTGATTGTATGTCACTGGAGGGATCCATCTAGACTCGTCTTTTTGTCAGAAGGTTGGGGGGAACGTTGGGGAAGCAGTGAGCAAATATGGTTGCCTCAGCTGGGAGAGATGCAACCCGATCTGAGATATACCAAGTTCCATCTGCAGTGAGGCTCAGAAGCTCAGCTGAGAGAAAGGACAGCAGGGGGCCCATTTCCGGGAAGGGAGCCTGGGAGGCAGGAGTGAGGGACTGGGAGGTGGATTGGACGCCAGGGTGCTGAGGGCAGAGGAGGCGGGCCTGATGGCAGGGCTTGCAGCCAGGGCCCGTGGACAAGGGAGAAGGTCAGGAAAGCACAGCAGAGCAGAGTGGCTGGAGGAGGCATCCCTTAGGCTCCAGACCTGCTGTCTTTGATGCACCGGGGACGACTACAGGAGAGAGTTCGAGTCTGCTGCAAAAAACGTGTGCAGCTGAGAGAGGCCGGGAAGGCTCCGGAGTGACTATACTTTCTTACACTCATTTTATTAACCTTCCCCTCTGACCGTCTCCTCCTTATCAGTTTCCTGGGGTGGCTATAACCAGTCACAGGAAACTGGGTGGTTTATAGTCCCAGAAGTTGATTCTCTCCCAGTTGGGGAGGCCACAGGGCCATGCTCTCTCTGAAGGCTCTAGGGGAGGATCCTTCCTTGCCTCCTCCAGCTGCTGGTGGTTGCCAACGGTCCTTCCTGTTCCTTGGCTCCCAGATGCACCGCTCTGATCTCTGCCTCCCTCTTTACATGGTGTTCCCTCTGTGTCGTCTTAGAAGGACACTGAGCCTATTGGATTTCGGGCTCACCCTCACCCAGCATGACCCCATCTGAACTACTACGCCTGCAAGGGCCCTCTTTCCAAAAGGACACATTCTGAGGCTCCATGTGGACATGAATTCATGGGGGGACACTATTCAACCCAGTATACCTTCCTTACAACTGACGTTACAAACTCCACATTAGCCAAACGTGGGTACTAATTTTGGGACCACTATTGCAAAACTACATGATAGTATTAAAATTTGCATGCACGGCACCAGGCTACCCCGAAGTCACGACTGCCCATTTATGTGATATCAGAGTAATGTAGGTTGGCCCTGGTAATTTTTCTCCACCTAAGACCGGACATAGAACTCAGTGCCTTTTCAGCTCCCCCCAAAAGAGCCGGTTGTACACAAACATTATGCAACCACAGAATTCCACCGAAAATTTCCCGGGGAAGGTATGATCCACAACCACCCGCTGGCCCATCGATGCTGGTCCCTGCAGCCCAGTTCTGTTTCTGACCCCAGCCCACCCCACTCCAGCCTGGCCCGGCCTCTTGGCTGCTCTCATCCTCCAAGACTTCCCTCCCTCCCTGAGGAGATTCTCGCTCCTCTTCCACTGAGTGGAATTGTGGCGGGAAACAGCTGCCCAGCCAGGGGCGGTATCCCTGGTCTCCCTTGCATCTAGATAGGGCCCCTTGACCAGTTCTCACCAGTGAGATGGGAGTGGATGAGCTACGGGATCCTTCTTGACCCAAGTGGATGTCTGCTGGCAGAAGGATCCCGGGTCCCTGAGCTGCCGCGTGGAAGGTGGCCTGCTAAACACTTCTGTCGAACGGCTGTGGGCACGGACAGTCTCTGGTGAGAAGCCTCAGAGCTGGGGGCTTACTGGCCACAGCACGGCTCTCCCTTCTCTCACGCCACCCCCAGTGCGGCTGCCAAGACTGCATGCCCAGTTAGCGGGGGTGAGGCGACCTGCCCCAGCTCTAGCTCCCCACGCACAGCCCAGCCCTGATGTGCTGCTCAGAGCGACGCCCACGGAGCCAGCCTCTTCTGAGAGGGTGGCAGGGATTCTGGCCACTCAGAACTCTTCTGGAGGAAGTTAAACTGAGGTGGATATGATGCTTCAGGATACCCGGGGATGGAGGGTAAGGGGACAATCTTGCAGCCTCGAGGGCCTGAAGAAGGGTCTGAATTACCCAGTCCTGCTCTGCTCTGAAAATTCCAGTGTCCCAGCCTGTCACTTAGAAGGTGCCCAAATCACCTTTACCCCTGACGGCACGAACTCCATTCTCTGACAGAGCATGTGTGCAGTGTTTTTTAAATTAATTTTTAATTATTTTAAAGATTTTATTTATTTGTCAGACAGAGAGAGAGCACAAGCAGGGGGAGCCACAGGCAGAGAGAGAGGGAGAAGCAGGATCCCCGCTGAGCAAGGAGCCCGTTGTGGGGCTTGATCCCAGGACCCACGGATTAAGACCTGAGCCAAAGGCAGACGCTTAACCAGATGAGCCACCCAGACATCCTGGTCTCTCTTCCTTTTTTAA